>NC_139590.1:6126950-6364450 GCF_946808225.1 Silurus aristotelis
GATATCTAACATCACATTTGCTGGAACAAATCTTTCTTACATTAACCCTTGTAGTAAGTAACATGACAACATACAGTTTATTTCATTGTAACATTCCAATAATGAAATTCTGATGTAGTAGATCTGCACAATAATGTTATAGAATATATATATTATTATTATTATTTTTTTTTGTAAAGACTTTTTTAAATACTCAGGACACAGATATTTATCTTTAACCTGCCGAACAGGTAGGTGATATTTCATCATGCTCACATTGCATTTCACTTTGCTGCTGCTTCTATTTTTTTCTCCCTTATCTCCTCAGGACTGAAGTCGTCACATGTGTAAGAGAAGAGGAAGAGAAAAAACAAGTTTGTAAGGTTTCACATGACAGATTGTAGTTTCTTGTGCTGTGTGATCTGACCTGTTTTGTCTGGTTATTCTATCTTGAAATAACAATTCACCGCCTTCGGTTTAATAACATGTTACTAAATTAATTTGATTGATGGGTATGTATTAATTGTATGTGTAATTTTGGCACAAAGTGGTGAGCCGAGGTGACAGATTTTTTTATAGTTTCTATTTTTTAACATGCAACAAAAGAAAAATCCAACTGTATCCCTACTTTAAATAGACTCTCAGCATTTCATCTCATGTTTTCATATTATCGATCCTAATGTGTTCTTCTGTTCAAAAGAACAAAACCAATAAAAAAAATGTTTCCAATAATATTCACTTCGTTTTGATAAACATTCTTGAATGTGAAAATGTGTAAATTTTTAGGCTTCAGAGGAAGAAAAATGCCCTCATTAGTATATTATGTATATTAGTATATAATTAGTATATTATTATTATTATATTCCTTGTGTGTGTAAGCATACTTGGTCTTCTTCTTCTTCTTCTTTCGGCTGCTCCCATTAGGGGTCGCCACAGCGGATAAGCATACTTGGTAATAAGGCTATTTCTGATTCTAATATTGATATTTGCAATATTTATTTGCATGATCTATTAAACTGCATTTGTACTGTGTTTTTGTTATTGGTGTTTGTTTTGTTTTTCGCTTAAATTGCACGACCATCCGCTTCCGTACCCTAAAATGCGGAACAGAGTATCTCTTATCCGGATTAGTCAGGAAGTGTTTTTTTGTTGCACTACGTATAGCGGAAACGTTATTCTTTCCCCTACATGTAGTCAAACCGTCAGCGCTGTGATTGGCTAATTGCTTTGAAACCTCAGCTACTATTGGTTCAGGGTTTGTAAATACGAGCTGTTAACCATTCACCGCGCAGGAGGTGGGCATTAACGGATAATCGGGTTTGGAAAACATGAAACGCTTCTGCAGCTGTTAAAGTGCAACTTTTGGAGATCATGAAACAGGAACAACGTTTATTGGAGGTATTGGTTCTCTGACACGGTGTTTAATCTAAACACGGTGATATGTTCTAGTTTATACATCAGTGAAGGTGGTAGTTTTGTGTGGTCTTTATCATGGATCACAGTGTTAACGCTGATCCTGATGTGTCGACTGGCGTTGAAGGTAAGAGTCAGAACAAATTAATATGTTTAACATTTATTGCAAACTATGTCATTTTTCCTTTTTATTTTTCCTTCAACTTTCAATTTTTGCATTTAGGCCGCAGGCTGCGATGGAGGAATCAAAGCGGGTTCTGGTGAGTGTCATATGTAAACAATATAATAAACAAACCCATATCGTTCACCACAGACCCACATAATACACTACAGATTCAAATATAACGCCACAGGAAGACATAATGAAGACTTACTGACCTTTAAATATACTATAGATCCAAACAGTGTGTCACATGACCACATACTAGTGCACTACAGATCAATATGATCCATTACAGTCCCACATAATGCACTCCAGATTAAAATATATTACCTTCAGACCCTATATCACAATTCAGATCTATAAAATTATACTAAAGATCCAGATTGTATGCTGTGTGACCACATACTAGTGCATTACAGAACAACATATCATTTATTACAGACCCACATGAAGCACTTCAGACACAAATATGTCCCAGGAACACAAAATAAAGACCTGCAGACCCTTGATCACATAACAGATCTATAAAATACACGATAGATACTAATAAGTCAATTAGGACAAGTTTTATTGTCATTTCAACCATACACTGTGCAGTGAAACAATGTTCCCCCAGGAACAAGGTGCTACACCAGACAACATAAATGACTAGAAAAGAAACCTGGAACTAATCAATATAAAATGCACATGTGCAACATTTAGTGCAGACAAAAAGGGACAACACAATACAAAGAGTCAGTAAACATGGCGACACTAGCACTGAGCAGTACAGTACAGAAGGTTTGTTGTAGAATATATATATATATATATATATATATATATATATATATATAATAGTATAATAAATATTATACATGTAAATAGAATAGATATAATAGTAGAATTAATACTGTACAAGTAAATAGTATGTCATAAAACTACATATTAATACACTACAGATTAGGGATAGTACGATTAATTGATTCGCATCAGTGCATCATCTAAAAGTTAATGATGTGATGCGTGGCTGGGTTTTTCTGTGCTGGGTGCAAATGTAGTTCCATTTCCTGTGTCTAACTTTTTATATCTGATTCCTTAAGCCCAACGCTGATGCTGTAATCAAAATCAACATCAACATATGCCCCTTTTTGGATCTTAGTATCAGTGGTGGATGAAGTAAACAAACCATGTTCTTGAGTTACTGTAGAGATCCGCTCGTACAATGTAAATCCAGTAAAAGTGAATGTGCTCCCTTTAAACTCTTACTTTAGTAAAAGTACAAAAATATTTGCCTTCAAATGTACTTAAGTATACAAAGTACTGCTTTATTATGGCTATAATGTTCCTATTATCATTTTCAAGACTTTTTACTTAATCAAGTAATTTTATGTGAAAAGACTCTGTTACTCTCAGCACACCAATCTATTAATAGAATTATATTAATGAGTCAAACACTGATGGATATCTATTAAAATTATCATGAGCCCAAACCTTCTTTTTAACTTTTTTGAAAAAAATCGTGTAAATAAGGTCACAGGTGTTTGTGGTGCGAGTTTGAGTCAGTGGTTTCTTCCATCATTTATTACTGTCAAAATGTTCTGCTTGCTGTTGAACTGAACTGTATGTTGATGATAAGTAGATACCACCAAGGAACAAATGATTTTTGCAAAATAAAGTTGAGTGAAAAGTACGATATTTGACTTTGAAATGTAGACAATTTAAAGTTTCCCCAAATAGAAAAACAGTAAAGTACAAATACGTGAAAAAGCTACTGAAGTACAGTAACGAATTACATTTACTTTGTTACTGTCCACTACTGCATATTATAAAAATGACATTATCATGAAAATTCAGTGTCTGACATAAGTTCACCCTTTTATATTTTACTACATTTTGTGGAAAGTATAAGGGGGTTAATACTTAATGTATTGATAATTAATAGTTAATTATTAAGGTTTAAAGGTTAAGTCAATGTTTCATTCATGAACATACCCAGAAAAAATAGTAGTGATCTGAGGACGTTCTTGCAATAAAATATAATATATACAAAACATTTTCATATAAATGTATGTAAACGAATGCCAGCCCTTGGCAGACACTGGAAGGTAATCCATTAGATCTATGGAATAATTATTGAAATGCCACACTGTACATGGCAGTTTCTCTCTCTCGCACATCTCTCATTGTCCATTGTTTTTCATCTAGGTTGCTTGGTTTGTGTAACAACTTTGCCTACGTGGTGATGCTGAGTGCCGCTAATGACATTTTAAAACAACAGGAGTCTCCGAATGTAACAGTGACAGTATGTTTACATTTTTCTTGGAATTTATAAAAAAAAATTTATTTGTGTTTGTTGTTGCACGTGTCTGGAAATGAGTGTCAGTGTCACTAATACAGAATTACAGTAAAACCCCGTTGCACGAGCATAATTCGTTCTTGAAAATTATTCGTAGGTCCATTTGCTCGTACGTTCGAACTGATTTTCCTCATAAGAATGAATGTAAAAGTGATTTGATTCGTTCCAAGACCTCATTCGATCGCTTATTTCTGCACTTAAAAAGTATTTGTAGCCTATTTTAACAAACAAATACACCGCAAATTACCATAATATAAACATAATTTAACATTTATCCATGTGATAGTGGTTGATTGCGAGTGTGAGACGCGCATCACGCTCGTACCCTTCTTGGTTTCCATGGTAATTCTGTTTACTTTCGTGTTCACAGCACCATCACTGATTTTCTTGGGAGACATTTTTCAAGATTTCTAGTGAAATAAAAATATAACACTAAAAAAAGTTAAGTTTCCGAGATCAACTAAGCAACTGATCCTTCCCTTGGCCGAAAACGGGGAACCGGCAGCATGGGTTTGCTCGTGCCTTCGAAATTTGCTCGTGAAACAGGGTAAAATTTTGCGAGCAAGGTCGCTCGTATCTCCATTTGCTCTTTTTTTTTTTTATAGACTCCAGGCCTGCTACACGCGCACAGTGAAAACAGCAGCAACAGCAGCCGCTATGACTGCAACCCTGTTTCCACTGCAGTAAGTTTTTAACATGCTGATTCCTGCACTTTTTTTATTGACAATTCTCCCTTTCTGTGATTGGTCCAAACATCATTCGGCAGTTTGACATTCGGATTTGCAGTTTTCTCGCCTTATAGAAACATCAATATTTAAAAACTTTAAATATGCCTTTTACGAGTCTATTTTTCGGTAAAAAAAAAAAAAAAAAAAAAGGAAAAAAATCAGTTTTATAGAATCATGACTGCTTGTTGACTTCATTATTTTTCCCTGTTTTCAGGCAGTTCTTCTGGCTGACATCTTACCAACTCTACTTATCAAACTGACAGCACCGTTTGTCATACACAAAGTGCCTTATGGGTACTGCTTTCCATTCATATGTATATATATATTGTTAGTTAGTGTGAAAGTGCAGTTTATAATTCTATTATAACACTTGTTATTGCTGCCATGCAATGCTACTTAATGCTTTGTCTCGATTCAGGCCTTTGTTTTTCTTGATAACTTCTTTGTTCGTATTGTGTCTGGTCTCTAGAAGCTCTAACACTGACAAAATACTTCATCACGTTAGAATTTAACTTCTTAATTCTGTAGAAAACGAATACGTTGCTGTATATTATGGATGTAAGAACGTAATAGATTTAATCTCCTTGTATTTTTGATTGACAGTGTCCGTATTCTGGTGTGCGTCGCTACGGCAACCACTAGCTTCCTGGTAGTGTCGTTTTCTACAACTGTATGGATGAGCATATTAGGTAACGTGTACATCAGTATATGTGTGTGTGTGTGTGTGTTACTCTTGTACTTATATGTAATAAATAATGTTACTGGTTGTGTCTGTAGGTGTGATCTTTGCTAGCGTGAGCTCAGGACTGGGTGAGCTGTCCTTCCTCTCCCTCACGGTCTATTTCAGTAGGTATGGCTCCTTGTACACGGACACGGCAAAACGAACGCCGGGGGGGGTTTGGTAAAACGGTCATAATCCGTTCCTGGTCTCATTCCCTATTTTTTTAAATAGTCTTTTCTCCATCTCTTTATAAGTGATGTGCTGAGTGGATGGGGATCGGGTACAGGAGGAGCAGGAGTCGCCGGTGCTTTGCTTTATTCGGCCTTTACACAGGCGGGACTTTCGCCCAGAACTACGCTGCTGCTCATGCTGCTTGTCCCCGCTCTCATGACGATAAGGTAAGAGCAGGTCTTTCCAACATTCCAAGTCCATTTTTTTATCACTACTTGCATGTTCATCTCAGTCTTTTACTTCTCATGCATATCAGGACCCTGCTTCCCTGTGCTTTTTCTTCTTTCCAGTTACTTCCTCCTTCTAGTCTTCCCAGCGTCATTCCCACAGTGGAGGTCTGGGTCTGGTTTGTCCTCTGAGAGAGACTTTCAGGAACGGCGGCCCTTAATAGTGGATAATGATGAAGCCTTTGTTGAAGATGAGAAAAAGAGAGGTGGAATGTGTGTAATTAGATTTTCCTAGTAACTTGTTGAGATAACTGTGCTGAAAATGCTTTTTCTCTCCTAAAAGAGAACCAATGCACCGGACCCCTGACCTTCTCAGACAGACTGCATATACTGAAAGTAAGTGTGTGTGTGTGTGTGTGTGTGTGTGTGTGTGTGTGTGTGTGTGTGTGCGCACGTGTGTGTGTGTGCGCGAGTGTGCGTGTGTGTGTGTGCTTATTAATGCAGTCCACTACTTACTGTATTTCTTTGCTTGCATGTACATTTAGTCTCGGTCCTGCATTAACTTACTCTTGTTTGTGTTTGAGAACATTTCTAACCATTTTTTTATTATTTTGTGGTTAATTTAGTCAAGTGTGAAGCCTGGGTAGGGTCTAGAAAACCTCTTGTCCATTTGGTCAACGTAATTGTTTCTTGAGAACATCTGCATATTTTTATGTATTTTTTGCCAGAAATATCGACATATCTATAATTAAAACACAATGGACTTGAATGGACCCTTCAGAACTAACTCTCTGTGTGTGTGTGTGTGTGTGTGTGCGCGCGCTTTGCCATTTCAGGGTCTGCTAAAGTTTACTGTGCCTTTATGCCTGGTCTACTTTGCGGAATATTTCATTAACCAGGGATTGGTAAGTGCCTTATATAGTAGCACTATGTTGGAAGTAATTTTATGTTTTTCCAATACTTTAATCCCATAGATACTCATCCTATAGAAACCTTGATATTAGGAGAATAAATATTTCCCTCATTTCTCAGCTGGAGTTGCTCTACTTTCCTGCTTCCAGTTTGTCTCATGCAGAACAGTATCGTTGGTAATATATATATATTTTTTATTTTTATTTTTATTAAATCCAAATGTCTGAATGAAATTGAAAAAACAATCCAGATTTTCACCATTCTTGTGTATGATTGAGCAGTGTGTTTGTTTCAGGTATCAGACTCTGTACCAGATCGGCGTGTTCATATCACGCAGCTCGCTGTACTGCTTTAAGATCAGGAAAATCTGGGTGCTCTCTTTGTTGCAGGTGTGTTTTCTCCTACAACAACACAATAGGCGTTACCAGACAATGAAGTAACATAAGTGGAAAAAACATAGGATGAAGAACAAATAAGAGACTCCCAGTTCCAAAAAAATTATGCAAAAGTATAAAGCATTTTAACCTTTTTTTTTTATTTTGCAAAGATTTTGGATGATCTCTATAAAACCTGATCAATCCCAAATAATCCCATCGAACAAAATGTGCTCAGATTATTTATTTATTTATGCCCAATCAAACAAAATGTGCAGTTTAAGGAAGAAACTTTACTTATCACATATACATTACAGCACAGTGATGTTAGGGGTCAAAGCGCTCAGGGGCTCAAGTGTGGCATCTTGGTGATGCTGGGGCTCGATACCATAAACTTTTCACACACACACACACACACACACACACACACAAAATCTCTCTCTTTTACTTACTTATTCACTCACAAAACGTGTGATAGCTCCAGGGGAAGTGATGCCACATATATGATCATTATACTTTTTATACATATGGGCTGACGTGTCATTTTAATGTGTATAAAGACATTAGAGGCGGGACCATGGTGTCTTAGTATGTTTGGTCTTTAAAAGACTCCAAACCGGAGTAAAATTTATATTATTGTTTTGTTTAAGTTTTACACTGCGTGCAATTAAATAGACTTTAGATCAGAATGAAATCAGCATTATGGCGATGATAAAATTGATTAAAAAGCCTTTACTAAGTGCATGCACAACTCACAAGCCTGAGGAGCATGAAGTCAGAGATCAGTAATATATCTACTCTAGTAATTAAATAACCGATTCTTCTTGTCTTTCAGTGTGTGAACGCAGGTGTGCTGCTTATTTCGGTGTATTACCAGTTCTGGCCGAACGTTTGGGTTGTGTTTCTAATCGTTTTGTATGAAGGCTTGCTGGGAGGAGCCGCCTACGTTAACATCTTCTACTTAATCAGAGTTGAGGTGCGTGCACTTTTTTTCCCGTAAGCAAATCACGAGCTGTGAAGGCTCTTTGTTTGTTTGCACTTTTAGGCAGTAATTTTGTTTGTGTTTGTTGCAGACTGTTGAGCGTGAGAGGGAATTTGCGATGGCAGCGGCGAGCGTGGGAGACAGTATAGGCATTGCTCTCTCTGCAGCACCAGCCATCCCAATACACAACTATCTCTGCTCTCTGTGAGAGAGCGTCAGACATGGACTGAGGAAAAGCAGAAGTGGTTGACGTGGAGACGACGTTCAGCTGGCCTTCGCAAACATTATCACTTACTATATATGTCTAAGATGTGTGACTTTGAGGAGAAACCAACAAACTACTTTGGGTCTGTGAGTTTAGCCTGTAAAAAAAAAAATCTTTACACGATTCCCACAGATGAAGTTGGTGGTATACTTCAAACAAAAAAAAAACAAACAAAAAAAAGTTTACTCTAAAACAAAACGCATATACCGTTTTTTTCTAGATCACTCATAACATAAATGATCATCATAATCATAAAAAACATCATAAAACTGGAGTGCTGCCAGTTCATATTTCCTACAGACAACACTGTTTGGACAATAACCACTCAACTACTAACTCCATAGGGTAAAGACTAGCATATGCTTCTTCCGAGGCATGTCAAGCCTCCCTTTTTTTTTTTTTTTTTTTTTAAACTTCTCCTCATTCTACATTATAGTGAATCATTATTTCAGGAATTGGATGTTTTAAAGCAGACCTGGCAACCACATCAAACCAAATCTTTAGACAGAAATCTCAGTTGGTTTATTTTGCATGATACAATTTTATATTTTATATAAACAAAATAATAAAACACTCTTGATAGGAGCTGTATCAAGCCACTTGCAAATACATGAGCGTACACTTAGTTAGCTTATGATTGACTAGGAGAGAGAACTAACAAGCTCCTGGTGACCGACTTTTGCAATTTTAAGCACAGGCATGAAAAATGCTATGCTTGTTAAAATATTGCAAGTTTGGAAGAGGCTTATTTTAAGTATTAATTTAAATATTACGTGTTTAAAAGCAACCTGGCAACCACATCAAACCAAATTAGCAAACAAAATCTGCTTGAGGCAGAAATGTCAGTTGGGTACATTCTGCAGGAAAACCTTTAATATTTCATAAAATGCAATACAAAGTAATTTACTTTATGCATTGAGCTTAGGATTAATGACAATTATGAAAATGAGGACTGTTTAAAGTATACCAGTGAGTTTTAAGCAGTGAGAACTGGAGTAAAAGACATTATGGAGGCATCATACTGATATACTGACAAATTGTTTATGCGTTATCTTGCTTTGGCCCATTTCCTAGCACATTTTTCTAATTGTTATTTTAAACATACCTATTCTAATATAATTAGAATAAAATTAAGGTCATTAGAAGCCTTATTTAATGTTCTTGTTTACACATTAATACACTATATGGACACAGGTTTTGGTAAACCTGAGCACCATATGTGGTTCTTCCCCAATCTGTTAGCACAAAGTTAAAGGCACACAATTGTATAAAATGTCTGAGTGCGTTAGCATTATGAACTAAGAGACCCAAACCTGTTCCAGCATAAGAATAAGGTTTACATGGGTTGGAGTGGAAGATCTTCAGTGGCCTGCTATAGAGATCTGACCTCAAACCCTACTGAACACCTTTGGAATGAATTGGTACACTGACTGCACCTCAAGCTTCCTCACCTACCCTACATCGGTACTTGACTTTATTAACATCCTTATAGCTGTACGAGTAAAAATCTCCATAAGCACACTGCAAAATCTAGTAGAATGTGTTCGGTTTAAACATGTTCATAGCTAATCAAGATTTTAGTGAATTTTGAGAGACTGTATTGGTTTCAAATATTGAAACAGGATTAATTTCAATCTAAAATAAAGTATGCAACAACAACTGTTATTTCTTTTTAGATGTGTCATCAGTTTTTCCACATTTCGAAAAAAACATGATTGAAATTAAATTGGTTGTAAAATAGAATCAGAATTAAATGAGCTAAAACAATCATTCAACGGTTTAATGTAATTCTGATTCAGCTTTGTTCCAAGGTTCTGTAATATTTGTTTTGTAAATAAATTTTATATAAAAACATTTTTAAGTATAACTATTGCTGTCATTATCATCATCATCACAGAGAAATTTCTTATATATATATATATATATATATATATATATATATATATATATATATATATATATATATATATATACGTATACAATTAAAATCTTCTGCATTTCGAACTTTTTCACAGGTGATGTCTCAAATCTCAACCCCAAAATCTTCATGCAGACTTAAATGCATTTGCAAGGAAATACATAACTGTATACAGTGTAAAAAGTATTTACTTTTTTTCTCGTTTTGTTATGCTACAGCCTTATTTCAAAATGGATTAAATTCATTATTATCAGGTTTGTTTGAAATTTCAATTCACAGCCTTTGCCACTACCCTTAAAATTAAGTTTAGGTACATCCTGTGGTAAATTCAGTTGATTAGACATGATTTGCAAAAGGCACACACCTGTCTGTATAAATTCCCACAGTTAACAGTGCATGTCAGAGCACATAACCAAGCCATGAATCCAAGGAATTGTCTGTAGACCTTAGGCAGGATTAAATCGAGGCACAGATCTGAGGAAAGGTAAAGAAATATTTCTGCAGCAATGAAGGTCCCAGTGAGCACAGTGGCCTCCATTATCTGTAAATGGAAGAAGTCTGGAACCACCAGATCAAACTGAGCGATCAGGGGAGAAGGGCTTCAGTCAGGAAGGTGACCAGGAACCTGATGGTCACTCTGAAAGAGCTCTATTGAGAATGGAAAACCTTCCAGAAAAACAACCGTCTCTGCAGCACTCCACCAATCAGGCCTGTATGGCAGAGTGGCCAGACTGAAGCTACTCCTCAGTTAAAGGCTCACGACAGCTAACCTGGAGTTTGCCAAAAGGCACCTGAAGGACTTTTAGGGAAACATGAGTAACAAAATTCTCTAGTCTGATGAAACAAAGATTGAACTATTTAGCCTAAATGCTACGTTTCATGTCTGGAGGAAATCAGGCACCGCTCATCACCTGGCCAATGCCGTCCCTACAGTGAAGCATGGTGGTGGCAGCATCATGCTGTGTGGATGTTTTTCAGTGGCAGGGACTGGGCGACTAGTCAGGATCGAAAGAAAGATGATGGCAACATTGTAGAGACGTCCTTGAAAACATGCTCCAGACCACTCTGGACCTCAGACTGGGGGCGATGCTTCACCTTCGAATAGGAGAATGACCCTAAGCACAGCCAAGATTTAAAAGGAGTGGCAAGGGGACAACTTTGTAAATATCCTCGAGTGGCCCAGCCAGAACCCAGACTTGAAACTGAGAACAGTTCTGGAGAGATCTGAAAATGGCTGTGCACAGACGCTCCCTATCCAACCTAAAGGAGCTTGAAAGGTTCTGCAAAGAAGAATGGGAGAAACTGCCCAAAAATCGGTGTGCTTGCAGCATCATACTCAATGACTTGAGGCCGTAATTGTCAATGATGCTTCAACAATGTATAAAGCAAAGGCTGCGAAGACTTACAGTATGTATTTTTTTTTAATATAAATTTGCAATGATTTCAAACAAACTTCATTATGGGGTAATTGTTTATCGAATTTTGAGGAAAATAATGAAGTGAAAAAGTGAAGTGCTGGGAATATTTTCAGTATCCTCTGTACTAAATACAGATAAAATAAAACAATTTTAGAATTACAGTACATTTTTTGATAACCTGCAAAGCAATGCAGGTAAAAAATAAATACATTTAATAAAATTATTTACATCTCACTCAATGGACACCACATGTACATTTATTTTTTCGTTCTGCATTCTGACATGCACAACTGGAATAAAAAGGCTTCAATGAAACAAAGCAAACAAAGTTTAATGATTTTTTTTTTTTTTTTAGAAACTAGAAATAAAACATGTTCACACATATAGCATATAACAGTACATGAAAGTGGTTACTGGGGTGTGTTTTGACTTTATTTTTAATTATACAAATTCAGACTGAAACTGCTGTCTGATTGAATTGCATTGGTCAAAAATCAGTCAGAACCGAGTGTTTCTTTCTGTAGGTAAGTACTTCAAGAATAATGCTGTTTAATATATTTTTTAAAAACAAGGATGAAATTCCAGGCAACACTGCACAATCTTGTTCATTTATAATTAATATGTACAAAGAATCATAACTGGGTTCAAGCATGATATTTATTTTATTGCATCCCCAAAAGCATTTTGCTGTTTCCTTCCTGTTACCAGTGTGCTTGTCTTTCCTCTGCTACTCTCTGGAGAAAAAGTGAGTGACTGGCATACAGTGGCTGAAAAGAATCCACGTCATGCCAGCTCACCTGTCCTGCATCATCACCTGCTTCCAGAGGCAGCTCGCTCACACTGTCGCCTAAATAACAAGAAAAAATAAGCAATTCAGACAATTTTTAAAGTTGTTATATTTAATAGCAAGGTTACTTAACATTCATCAAGCTTACTGTATGAAGTCTAATCATGGGTTTGTAGAAGGTTGAAATCAATTATCCCAGTCTCAATAGTGCAACAGGATCAATACAATCATTCCAAGATCAGCTAGTTAATGAGTTAAGACAGAGAGAGCATGTGGTTCAGAGTTTGTCTTTCACTAGGTTATTATATTATAGTTAGTTATCTGTGAACAGCATAAATGCCACATTTTGACCCTTGTATTTTAATGCCTGGGCTTGAAACATTGTAGTTTGTGTTAAAACCTAGTTTTAAAACATAGGAACAAGGATAAACGTCAATAAAAATTTTTTTTTTTTTTTTAATAAAACAGAAGGAATAAAAAAGTGCAACTATTATATAATTTTTTTTAAATGTACGTAACAACTAGAAGTATTAGCATTTTAATTCTGGTGAATCCCAAAAGTGAAAAAGGATTTTTTTAAAAGATACATTTAGATTTCATGGCTTACAATTTAAACAGCTGCAATGTGAAATGATTAGATTCAAGTGTGGTTTTTTTTTTTTTTTTTACAACAGCATAGAACTATAAAATCTCCTTTACAAATTTACAGTCAAGCCCCGATAATTCTTATCTTAAATTATTCGATTATCTTAAAATTCGCAGGAATCCGCAGCGGGACCAAATATTCAGGAACGTTAGGAATAACAATTTAAACTGTTTTCACTAACAAATTTCATACAATATTTTAAATCACATTATTGTATTAAAGTGACAATGTCTAGATGTCTAGAAGGAACCATAATGGCTGCGTACAAAATTCACCCTTTATTTTAAGTATGTACACATACCACATAATTTTTCAGAGATTTTCAGTCAAATGGCGATTTAACGCTTACTCCTAATTATTTAGCAATAACAAGGGGAAAACAGTACGAAGTTAAAAAGTAATAAGTGGAAAATAAACAGTACTTCAATAACTATTCAGTAAATAGCAGTCCCATGTTTAGTTATGCAGTGCATGAAGGTCCATATAAATAATCAATATTATACATAAAATGTCTAAAGACTTAATCCTGTTTTCATGTTGAAGTCCTTTGTTTGATTTCTGAACAATGCTGAGAAAATATATATTGAAAAAGGATTTGCTTGTAATAAGAGCCTGTAATTAAACACATTATGCATCATATGTATTTTAGTACATGCAAATCGTTTATTACCCGTTTCATCGTGAAAGTTTACAGCAACTGTTTCCATCCAGGAATTGTCTGTGTTTCTTGGATCATCTACATAACCTTTATACACCTAAACAAAAGACACAGTATAAATCTGGAGCACAGTGCAAAAAAGATTTTTGTTCTGCTGCCATTCTTTCCCTAAACGGATCATTTCTAACCTGAAAACCAGGTGAACTGAACAGCTTTGAGATCCGCTCATGAATATTTTTGCGCTCTTCCAGAGAAGCTTGGAGACAGTTCAAAGCCTCCTCTGAGAATTCTCGCTGAAGGGTCAGAGACACCAACTCTTCTGGGTCGACCATGCCCTGAACACACAGTGTGTTACCAACTATGAAACTCACAATAAACTCAAAATATTTGGTAGCATCCATTTCGGAACTGAATGAGTTTATTAGATGTATACTGACCCCTGGGATGGCCCATTCTCCACAGTCTTTCCTCTTAATTGACACATACTGCAGCACAGGTCGTTTAGAGACGGCATGAAAAACATTCTTGCCTGAAGAGTCCCGCTTCCACCTGGGACAGAAGAGAAGAGGGAGGAGAAATGTTTACAGATGAGCTGAAGCTTGAGAAGGTAAAGACTCCTTCTATAAACTTCTTATGGAAAATAAAACTATTTTAGTACAGTCATGTGCTCCTTTTTCCTTGCTTTTATTTTTTTGGTATATTAAAAGAAGTGTAATTGTACAAGTTGTACTTTTGCAGACTAATGTAGAGAAGGTAGACTAACACTTCTCAGAAGCAAATGATGGGTATAAGATCAATATGCCCAGTGCAGCATGGGGAGCAATTTAACTAGAAGTTAATGGAATGATAATGTGAGTTCTGATATGAATATCCTCCTAAAAGCATTCAGAGTGCATGGTGAACTCTGTACAGGTCAATGGTGGTGCTTTGATAATTCAGTCAATCAATAGCTCTATAGACTGGTGAGAATAGCAGCTTTGGATCATTATCAATGTCATTAACTAGCTTTAAAAACTGAAACCATTCCTGAGGGGTTCTGGTTTTATGGTGCAGACCTAATTACAAAAATCTTGTGGTGAGCCACTAATGTAACTAATCTCTCACACTGTATGGCACTGCACTCAGAAAGAAAGCTTACTAAATTATCTTTCCGGTGTGGAACCATGAAAGGTGCATTACTGCAGCTGACACTCCATAAATAATTTGCAATGTGATCAGCAGATTGATACATCAGTGGTTTTCAAAATGCCATCTATAATGGTGTTGATGACTTTTTTTGATCTAACCCTAGATAGATAGATAGATAGATAGATAGATAGATAGATAGATAGATAGATAGATAGATAGATAGATAGATAGATAGATAGATAGATAGATAGAGATGTAGATAGAATGTATGTTCTTTTCCAAATTGTGTAGCTAAGGTCAAAGTCAACTTGAAAAACAGAAGTGTGTCTCTAAAAACGTCTCGTGCAGAGGCATTGTACCTGGTAACTATGGGATCTGCAGCATGGTTAGGCCCCCACCTGCCAAGAAGGCCTCGCCCATTCAGGCCAGTTCTTCCTCTAGGGTTACTGAAAAAGGTTAGAATAGAATTGCAGGCTAAAATAACTGTAAAGGAAAGCGAGGCAATGTAAAAGCAAGAGGCTAACGATTGAGTTCTCGTCTTACAGTGGATGGCCATCCTGTATGCTGTAATCTCCTTCATGGCTCCGCCTATCCACAGGCCCATCAAGTGAATTAAACCGTGGAGAAAAAGAACTGAAAATAAAACACATCGATTAACTCATGCTCTGGATTTTCAGCACATTTAGTGAAGATAAAAGAGCAGCAGAAACAGTCACCCAATGTCTGGATCTGCCCAAGCAGGATTCTTTAGCACAGATGGTGCAGTGTAGTTCACAGGATTGTAGTCGGGCCAGTGAGTCTCCCAGCTCACATTATTATCTGGAACAGGGAAGCGATGTTGGTCGGAGCTTGGGTACACTGTACAACGGGACTTGATATGTGTTGTAGACGACATGGAGACAGAACCTGACGTACAGACACTTGAAGCTCTGGTGTTGTTGGATTTACTGTGCATAGACAGAGGTGCATAACAGTCAAGATTAGAGCATGCTAATACATACAATTTGACTCAAACACAGAATGAACAATTAACTTTTTCTAGGATTTGTTGCACAATTGACATATGCATAATTATATACGTGCGGTACAAAACACAGGCTCTAAAGTAAACAAATTTGGTCAGGATATATTCATTATTTTTCTAACATGTAACTTTGTCAACAATTCCAGCTGTTTATATTGATTCCCTCCTGCAGCACAACTATTCTAAGAACTGGCTAGTATGGTAACCACAGTAATATATACTAAACATATTATAATATAATGTATCAAAACCTTAAATGCAACACACATTTATTCATGACGTGCTTTATTGAATTAGATGTTAAAAACAAAAAAAAAACTCCAGAGAAAAATCTTTTTTTTTTTAAATCACTAAACATTTGTTTTACTGATGCGCCAAGTCTCAAATCAAGCACCAAAACAAGAAACGCCACTATTCATTACCGCCATCTCTATTCCTATTCCCCAGACCAAAAAACCGCCATGATGCACAGTTTCGGCAATTAAAACCGTCCGTGTGGAAACATAGCGAAAGTTCTTTTTGGTGCCCTTGTGATTTACGTAATGTAAAACACCATAATTACTTTAAAACATTTACAATACCATTTTGTCTTCCTGCTCTATGTTAAGTTTGGTTCCTCTAATAATAAAAATACATTTGCACAAAGCATCCATATTTGTCTAGCCCATGTTGATTGGAGTATTAATAAAAAGTATTAATTTAAGATTTAATTAGAACAGATAGAAAATAAAAATTTTTTCTTCCTTCCTTATTGATTGTAAGAATAAAAGTCTACAGGCGTTGCACCATCTATAACAGAAAAATAAGCTATATTAGAGCTCACAGTGCTGTACGAAGCATCTCATTCAATAAACTTACCAAAATCCACTCGCTCGTATGGCGAAAGGAAACGTTACAAATGTAAGAGCGATGTGTACAGACCGATCCCAGTTTCCTAACACTGATTTCATTACAAAACTCCCAAAACCGCCTGCAGTATCCAGGAAGTGAACAGCAGCACCGATACTCCTCCCTCCAGCTGAAGGGTGACGAGTAGGTCTGAACTGCGCATGCGCAAAGCTGTATTACGCCCTATAACGAATCCTGGTTTCTACCATGCATGCGTGTAAGCAAACCGACTTTAAACGAATACTGTAGTATGTATGGAACAGAAGTTTCTTTTTTCTGGAAGATGGGTCTAGAATATCTCGTTTTCCAATACGGTTTTTGGATAAGAAACAATTTCACCTGCAGTAATAAGAGTGATGGAGACTTTATTGATATCTCCCTGAATCCCTGTATGTCTGCCTCTAGTGGTGAAGCGTGGAAATACAACTGAATAGGAATCCTATCTTACACATAATTTCTTTTTAAAGAATTGATTTATATAGTTTTGTTACATCTATCAATATAACCGTCATAGATTTGCTGTAAACCAATTGCAATTTGTACAAAATAACATTTATGAGTCAGAAAATTGGACAAACCCTCTTATTGATGTTTTTTCATTCTTTTTATTGTTTCCCACATTGCATATTATTCCCACAGTGTATATTAATACTGGAATAATAACAGAAGAAATATGGAATGGTGTGGTTAACAAAATCGTATTAAATAGCCAAGAATTTTTTCTATTTTTAATCTCCAATGTAGCCACCTTTTGCTCTGATGAGGATGATGATGGGTAATTGAGAAGGCCAGGCAATCTGATGCACCGATCCATCATTCTCCATCTTGGACTAATAGCTCTTACATAACCTAGAGGTGTGGGGTCACTGTCATGTTGGAAAACAAATTATGGTCCAACTAAGTCCAAACCAGATGGGATGACATGTCCGTTGTAAAATGCTCTGGTAGCAATGCTGGTTACATGTGCACTTAGTTTCCACTTAATTACCAACAGTGTCACCAGCAAAACATACCCACACCATCACACTTTCTCCTCTATGCTTCATAGTAGGAACTGCACATTCAGGAACAATGACACAGAGGTTAAAACCAAATATAAACCAAAGGACATTTCTCTTTGATCTAATGTCCTTTTGTTTCTTGTCTCTTTTGCTTGTTGTTTTTCAGAAGTAATGTTTTCTTTGCCATTCTTTAATAGACAATGTAAAATATAAAACATATTCTGGGTTGTTTAACACTTTTATATTTACTACATAATTCCATATTTGTTCTTTCATAGTTTGGATGTCGTCTGTATTATTGTACAATGTTAAAAAAAGAACTTTTGACTGGTACTGTACATCGAAAGATACACCAAAAACATCATAATTTAAATAAGTTTACCTTAATAAATGGCCAATGGCGACGCCTACTGGTGAATAGATGCATTTCAGTCAAGGAAGAGGCACTGTTACTAATTCTGAGATCATTTTAAAAATGAATGCACAGGCCCAATAATGACTGTACTGGTGCATTTACATTTGCTCATTTGGCTGATGTCATCTGTCATGCATGATAAGCTGGAGTGATCATTTATTTATACTGCTTGAAATAATTTTACTGCACTTAGTCATTATATATAAGCATGTTAAATAATTAATACATTGCAGTGGGAATGTTGTTTTAACTCCAGACCACTTACAGTTGTTAAGAAAACAATAAACTCAAAATCGCATCGAAGATATTTTACAGGAAAGTGTCATATTAATGCACTGTCACCGGAACCTAAATAGACACAGTGTGATGCAACAAAATGACCAAGAAAATGCACAAGAACATTAATAGAATGGTATAAAGAAGATTTTTTTTTTTCAACAAGGCATGTTTAATTCTAAATGACTAATATGTTGTTGTTGTTGTTGTTGTTTATCTTCTTTTTTTTTTTTAGCTGATATGACCTGTTTTTGGCTAAACAAAGAAACATCTGCATCTACAATTCCTCCTCACTATTGTGCAAGTTTATTAAGCAGCTACAGGAAATGTCTTATGGGTGTTATTGGCGTTAAAGGAGCTTCTATTTCTTAGCAAATACAATGACTCACAGACTTCCAGTCTAGATTGTGAATAATTAATTACATTTGTTCAATGAAAAAAAAAGAAAAAAAGAAAAAGTACACGTGTTATAAGTACACAATTTAGGCCGGCTATCTTTGTTATTATGGCTAAATCATGAGTAATTAAAACACAGATCCAGACAATCCAGACAAAACTACTATTTATTCCAAAGGTAAATTGTGGCCTCTGATTAGTTAGTTATTGAGTGATAAGTGATAAAGTGCATGCTGTTACATAAAAAAATATCAAATATCGAACAGAGATGCGGTTACTCTGAAGTACATTGTGAACTACTTAAATTGCCCTTAAGGGGGTGTGTGTGTGTGTGTGTGTGTGTGTGTGTGTGTGTGTGTGTGTGTGTGTGTGTGTGTGTGTGTGTGTGTGTGTGTGTGTGTGTGTGTGTGATCTGATAAATCCAAAGTTAAGATTTTTTTATTCTAACTGCTGTGTTTTTGTTATATGTACAAAAGGTGAACAGATGGTTTCTAAGTTTGTGGTTTTCACTGTGAAGCATAGAGGAGGTGGTGTGGGGGTGTGGGGATAATTTGCAAGTGACATTATTGCAGATTTAGTCAAAACTGAGGGCATGTCTACCAGAGCATTTTGCAGTGACGTGCCATCCCATATGATTTTGCGCATAATGGGGACATCATTTGTTTTCCAGGACAATGACCCCAAACACACCTGGAAATGGTGCACCAGATGACCTGGCCTTCACAATCCCTTGATCTAAATCCAGTTAAAATGGTTTGGAAAGAGTTGGACTGGAAAGTGAAGAAAAAGCAGCCAACAAATATTTAACCACCATGGAACTCCTCAAGATGGTTGTAAAACCGTTCCAGGTAAGTACCTCTTGCAGCTGAGTGAGAGAAGAGTGACAAGAGTGTGCACAGCTGTCTTCGGAGCAAAAGGTGGCTACTTTTGAAGAAGCAGAAATATAAAACATTTTTGTTGTCCTTGGTATAAATATACACTGTAGAAAACAATGAAATATAAAGTGCCTGTGTGTGCTATTAAATGGAAATAAATATCAACGATGGAACAGAGATGCTGTCATCACTCTGAAGATGACTGTGAACTGCCTACATTGCCCGTAGGGGTGTGTGTGTGTGTGTGTGTGTTTGTGTTATTAGTACAGGGCACCTTATTGGCACCTACTTGTGATGGACTTGCATCGATGGTGTGTGTAAGATTTTTTGAAAGGTTTGGAAATCCATTCCTCGGTTGTTTTTTAAGATAAGACCGAAGTTTCAGCCTAACAGAGTAATATGTATATGAGGATATGAGGCCAGGCTCGGTTAGGAAACACACACAAGGCCTCTTCTCACATCAATAAACAGATCACTTTTCTGCAGCCACCAGGAGTGCCTTGTACAGTGTGCCGCGCATGCGCAGAACAGCAACTCGCCTGTGGCCTGAGGAGTACGTTGTTCACGAAGCGCGCCCCCGCACTCGCGTTCTCGAGCTGTATGGTAGTACGGAGTAGGAAAAAAATCCGCGTTCACGTTCGACACACAAACACACACACTCAACCTAGAAGCAAGGGGGCGCTTTATCGACTCTCTTTTTACTGTCAGTTCAAGTGCGACGTCCAGAGGAGGCTCGTTCACGGAAATACGCGGCGCTTGTCGTTGAAGCTGAAATCGGTAGCAGGTCCCCCCTCCTTAACCCTCCCCTACCACGACCGAGCACCGGAACCGAGCGGATTTTTTAAGCGAAACGATGGCGGAGTCGGACAACAGCGTAGAAGTAGTGGCGGCGGCAGTGGGAGCAGCGGGCTCGAACGTCAACACCGCCGATGCTGGAGGAACAGCCGCGCCCGGAGTAGTCACTGGAGCCGCGGGATCCAAACCCGGCCTGGAGATGGTGAAGGGGCAGAATTTCGACGTGGGCCCGCGATACACCGACCTCCAGTACATCGGGGAGGGGGCCTACGGGATGGTCTGGTAGGGGGCGAATTTTAATAATTTTAACGTATTAATTTTTGTTCCACTCCTACAATACAATACAATACAAAACAACACAAAAACACAGGCGAGCTCCTGATGCTAATCACTTGCTTAGCTAACTTACCTCCATTACCGTGTGCAAAAATGTATGAAAAACATACAGTGGTGTGTGTTATTTGAGAAAGTAATAATAATGAAAAAGGAAACAATTGACTTTAATATTTTTCACACGTAAAATGAAGCAAAACAACATTTTCAGGTGGATAAAAAAACAAACAAAAAAAAAAGTCGTTTAAGTATAATGCAGCAAATATTGGGCGGCTCAACAAGTTCGCTGTGTGCGTCTAACCCCAGGATTGAAGCTCTCCAGAAAATCTCCTGTAAAAGCCCTTTATAATAGCAAATAAGATGCGATATTAGGATAATGTTCAAGCAGTGAACAATATTTTACTCGAATACACCACATGCAACTGTAAATATCTTGTATTTATTGTGTAGATATTCATCTGAACCGACTCTGACCCTAGGACCCTATTTCACATGCTCTGTCTGTTTATCAACACCCACAGATGATAACTGCACTTTTTTATTGTTATTATTATTATTTTTGGATGCTCAAGATGTACATCCAGTTTGCTAACAAGGCATAGGAAGTCCAAACTGCATGCTAATGCATTAGCTCTTTGACATGTCATTATGTCGAGGCTGTAATATAGGCGTGGCTGTGATGCCACTGATGCTGGGGTTATATTCAAACTTTTCAGGTTGATTTTATGGCAAAAAATGATTGAAACCTAAGATTTTTTAGGGGGATGAGGGAATAATGCATGTTGTTAGACGACTACGTTGTTAGATGTTATAAAGTCATCATTCTCATGGTGTTTTGAGAAGATGTGGGAGTTGATCAGGAGGTTGGAGATGTTTGGCTGAGTTGTTGGTTAGTCAGATAACATAAACCCGATGTCTAAGATGAGTGATCGATATTTTGTTAAGCAGTTTTAGGAATTAGGGAGGATTTAATTTTCTAAATCGTACTGGCCGACGTCTATAGTCGCGTTGTTTAGAGTGATGTGGTCTTCCATGGATTCTAAACGAAAATCCTCCCAAGCAAAATGACTAACGTGTTTGTTTATTGTATGTTATTGTTGACGTGGAAATTCTGTCGTGAATACGTTTTCCTAAATTTCTCACTCGTCTGATTGTATGGAATGCATCTCTTTCTCCCCTCCGTCGCCGACGCATTTAGCTCTGCTTTGGACCATGTGAACAAGGTCCGAGTGGCCATTAAGAAGATCAGCCCGTTTGAGCACCAGACGTACTGCCAGCGCACGCTGCGAGAAATCAAGATCCTGCTGCGCTTCCGTCATGAGAACATCATCGGCATCAACGACATCCTGAGAGCGCGCCGCATCGACTACATGCGCGACGTGTATCCTTAACCCGAGCAGACGGCCACGCCTGGAGAGCCTGTCTGCACTGCGATGTGGAGTCAGGTTTCTAACCATTGTCCTAAAGAGCAGCAAAGCCCCTGAGGGTTGCGCTCTAGAGAGCTGTGTGATAGATTTATGCAGCACTTCAGCGAGGTCTGAAAATCAAATATAATTGCTTTGCGTTTTTTATCCACCCCGTATCATTTGCATTCATGTCTAAATATCAACTTGCACTTTTAACACGTTTGAAATAGTAGTTGGGCGCACGCGCCCCTTGTTTCGCTCCAGGATTATCCCTGTGAGCTGCTGTAAAGTCGATTAATTCCTTGACTGCCTGTAGCTACATTGTCCAAGACCTGATGGAGACAGACCTGTACAAGTTGCTGAAGACCCAGCAGCTCAGCAATGATCACATCTGCTACTTTCTGTACCAGATCCTGCGTGGGCTGAAGTACATTCACTCTGCCAACGTCCTCCACAGAGATCTGAAGCCCTCTAACCTGCTCATCAACACCACCTGTGACCTCAAGGTCAGAGCCAGTCGATAGAGAGTGTTTTATTTTTAATTTTTAATTTTTTACTTTTACATGCATTGAAATATATAGTAACTCACACAAATGAGTACACCCCTCACATTTCAGCAACTATTTTAGTATCTTCTCAAGGGACAATACTATAGAAATGGGGGGCTTGTATTGCAGTACAGATTTAGTGTCCTCTGAAAATAACTCAACATACAGGACCATACATAATTGTGTATCTTGTATAAGAGCAGTTAAAATTTGGTGCTTTGTGTACAATTCTCTCATACTGAACACTGGATATTTAACATGGCACCTCATGGCCAAGATGATTTGAGAATTCGAATTGTTGCTCTCCACAAAGATGCCCAGGATATAAGAAGATCTGCATCACCCTGAAACTGAGTTACAGTACAGTGACCAGGGTCATACAGATTTTTCAAGACGGGTTCCACTTGAAACAGACCTTACAAGAGTCGATCAAAGATGATGAGTCCTCGTGCTGTGCTGAACCTTCCAAGAGCATGAATTACTGGAACCATGTCCTGTGGTCTGATAAGACTTAAGATAAACTTGTTTGGCTCAGATGGTGAACCCTGGTGAGGAGTAGCAAGGAAATTGTGTGGGTTATTTAGGTGAACATGGATTCCAACTTGTATTGTGACATTCTGTAACAATGGTGCTCACACAAAATAGTCACACTTTGAAGACAATTTTGACATGTTCACGTAGGGTGTACTCACTTTTGTTGCCTTTTTTTTAGACAATTTTCAGAGAACAGTAAATCTGTACTGCTGCACATTGACTACTTTAAAATATATCCAAGTTTTATTTCTTTTGAACCTTGAGAACAGGCTGAAATATGAGGGGTGTACTCACTTTTGTGAGTTACTGTATAATATTTGTGTACTTGTCAATGATGAAACTCTGGTCTCTGCAGTTTTTGTAAACAAAAGGGAGTTATTAATAAACAAATTCATACCACCACAATCCCACAATTTCAGGACGAGACGGCATCTTGATTTGGCCAATCAATTTCAAAAGTTCTGTCTTTTGCATGAGCGTTCAGATGTTCAAGCCTTGTCTTGTTTCGTGGTTATGGCACCAAACATTACCTCTCTGCTAACCTCATTCATTTTTTTTTTTCAGCTTCTGCCATTTTATGTTAGAACATATTAATACTGGATACTGAGACAAGCTGAAAGCAATAACCAGGGAGTGGCTTAGTGCTGAAGGCTGTGATTTTCTAAAGAGAGTTCAACTCTCATTACTTAAGCGTCAATCCCAACATTAAGAGGGAAGTGTCGGGTGTGGACAAACCATACACAGCTCCACATTGCTGCCCAGTCCTACATTTTGTTTGCTTGGAAAACTCTTCTGTAGTGGAACGTGTGAAGTGGTAGCTCAGTGCTTAAGGCTCTGGGTTACTGATTGGAAGGTCAGGGGTTCAAGCCTATTATCACCAAGCTGTCATTGTTGGGTCCTTAAGCAAGACCCTTAACCCTCTAAGCTCCAGGGGTGCTGTATGACTGCTGACCATGCGCTCTGACCACAGCTTCCTGACATCGCTGGGATAAGAGAAGAAAGAATGTCACTGTGCTGTACACGTGACCAGTAAAAAGCCCGTCAGTTTATGCTTAAGATAAGATCATGAAACATTTTTTGCGCAGACCATTACTGCATCAGTACAAGCTAAGATAAACACGTATCCTCTTCTGTAGCATTGTGTTTGTGTCTACAACAAAAGAACAGTCGGATGCTGACCAATGAATTTGCCTAGTGTGTTTATTTTCTCCCAATATGTTTAACCATGAGGTTACTGCATAAACCCAGCAGAACAGTTATATAACCTATTGCTTGGGATTAATTAGGGTTTCCTAAGAACTGCTTGTTCCCGATTTGGAAAAAAACACCACCTATCATTTCTGCACAATAATGAATCCACCTTGTATAAATCTGCTTTGTCCCGAGAGCCGGATTTAGTGATTCGTCCATCCTTCTATATCATGTTAAAATGATTCGCACACTGTTTTTTAACATACCACAGATGCCTTCTTTTATATCGAGAACATTTTGTATTTGGCTGCGTTTTGTATTACAGCCTTGATGTCTTGGGTTCCTGTTTAGTTCCTTTGAGATTGTGTTACTCAGATAAATCAAGAGCTTCAATATTGTATTGTATTATGATTTCTGTCTTCCCAGATCTGTGACTTTGGGTTGGCACGGATAGCTGACCCAGAGCATGACCACACTGGGTTCCTCACAGAGTACGTGGCTACTCGCTGGTACCGTGCTCCTGAGATCATGCTTAACTCCAAGGTAAATTAGAATCTTGCATTAATTTCTATGTATATTCAAGGATTTTAAATGAATGTGTTTTGTAATTTGTCTCTCTCTTTGTTACTCTCGTTTTCTCTGTCTCAGGGCTACACAAAGTCCATTGATATCTGGTCAGTGGGTTGCATCCTGGCTGAGATGTTGTCCAATCGTCCCATTTTCCCAGGAAAGCACTATCTGGACCAGCTCAATCATATACTTAGTAAGGCAGTGTGTTACCACCTCACAATTTTCTGTGAAAGGAAGTTATACTTCAGTTGTTTACACAAAAATACAAAACACAAAAATATGGACCCTTTTAATAAGGCAACAATCCAAAGCAACAAAGCAACAGTTTTAGTTAAATTCAGTGTTACACAATGGACATCGTATCTTCGTGGAAACTACACAAGAAAGAAACATTTTTACGAATTTGGCAACGGAAACTGTTTTGGGTGGCACTGGATATTTCAAATGAAATTTAGTAAATAATCGTCCTTGGATGAGTGCAGAACAGTTTACGAGGTTTTAGAAGTTATCAAACTGAAATCATCGACTGAAAGAATGCAGAAGAAGGTGAACGATGGAGGAAAGCTTAACGCTGAAGATGAAAGGTGAAAGTGTTACAAGAGTGTCAGGATCAGGGATATGGAGTACATCTCATCAACACCATGGTCTCCAGACCTAATGTGAGGAAATCACAAGTGAAAAACTGCTGCAAACGCAACCTGACAGAGTTCTTGCACTGTGTGATATTAAAAGTTTAAGATCAAATTCAGATTACATTTAGAAAGAAACAGACTTAAGATTATTTTATTTTGTGTTTCACTATTAATATCACAACATACATTTCTATTGATCTGTTAAGTTACATGGGAAACATGCCAATCTCTTTTTGCTGTAAATGAATTTTGTTCTGATTTTGCATTAAGGCTATGCAAACTCTTGCACCCAACCGTAAACGAGAGTTCAATCTCTCGACCGTGAGACAAACGCAGCTGCTGTTGGTTTGCTGCTTTTATGCTTTTAATGTCCATTTGCTTCAAATACATTCAGTAAAAACATGGGTTCAACCATATTTTGCTACATTAGCTTTGCATTGCTGGTACAAGGTTAATGCAGCTATCGAGTAGTTGAATGTCATGACTGCATGTTACCGATGTGCAAACTGCATGCAAATGTTACACACTTTTCTCAAACCACACCGAGATGTTAGATAACCTCAAACTGGCTTGTGGTTTCTGGCCCTTTATAAAAGAGAACAACGATGTTGTGGCTGGAATTCAATCTTACAAATGCTTGGTTCAGCGTACATGTATTTAAAACCCTTTTACATACATTTATTATTACATATTAATTAATTAATATTTTAAGTATGTAGATATACAATCTATGTATAAATGTAAACATATGATAATTTCTTTCTATGCTAAAATATGTGGGGGGGGGGGGTTATTTATTTATTTTTAAACTGCAGAGTCTAACATTCAATCACTGAGAACATCGTAGCAGCAATGCAGGATTTTACCGCATAACTACAGTGCCACTCAAAAGTTTGGACACATCAGACTTTATTATTATATTGTTATTATTTTCAACATTGAACATTAATACTGAAGAGATCAAAATTATGAAGGAACATGTATGGAATTATGCAGTGAACAAAAACATGTTAAAGAACCCAGAACATGTTTAATATTTTAACATAAATTGTCCAAAGTAGCTACATTTAGCTTTGATGACAACTCGGCAAGCTCATGGCATTCTCTCATAAGATTTAGGAGGTAATCTTCTGAAATGGTTTTAAATTCACAGGTTCGCCTTGTCAAGAGTTCATTTGTGGCATTTCTCGACTTGATAATATTATCTATAGACCATCAGTTGTCAATGAACAGTGGAAAGGGTGAGTACAGAGTTAATGGTCTCATCAGTTATACTGATTATATACTGTACAAATCGATATTGTGGCACAGAACACTCAATTAAGTAAAGAGAAAAAAAAAATGTCATCATTATTTTAAGAAATGAAGGTCAGTGAATCTAAAAAAAAATCTCAAGAAGCCATCAAATGTTATGAGGAAACAGGCTCTCATGAAGACTGCCCTTGTAAAGGAAGCCCAAGAGCTACCTCTGCTGCTGAGGATAAGTCTATTAGAATTACCAGCTTTAGATCAACCGATTTACATAAATGTTTTTCGGTGTTCAAACCGCAGACATATATTTCAACATTTACTGTTCATAGGAGACTGCCTTTGTGGTCAAAGTGTGGCAAAGAAACCATTACTTCAGGAGAACAACAAGAGGAGGAGACTTGCTTGGGCCAAGAAACACAAATAATGGACTTTAGATCAGTGGAAAACTGTCCTTTGAAATGACAAGTCGAAATTTAATAATAATGAATGGTGCAGGTGTGTTTAAAGCCCTTTGTATTATGTGTGTATTTCTAGGTGTTCTTGGCTCTCCTACTATGGAAGATCTACACTGTATAATCAACATGAAAGCCAGGAACTACTTGCAGTCCCTCCCATCGAAGCCCAAAGTTCCATGGACCAAACTCTACCCCAAGGCGGATAGCAAAGGTATATTTTGTACATGCATTAACATTTAATGAAAATTAGTTAAATTGTTTTCAAAAAATTGATCCAGATCTAAAACTCTATAATGCTCTTTGGCAAATGTACAAAATGTACATTCAGTAAATCCAGTAAATAGAGTAATCATAGAGCAAGCTTAGGGTATGAGTTGAGTGTATGATTTTAGAAACAGTCCATAACCATGCTGTCATAGAATTGGAGAATATTTTCGTTATTGTGAACATTCAGTGCATGTTTTGCATGACTAGTATCAGACCAAAGCTTTTAGAACATTTTAAACCAAAATAGGCAGATTTTTATAATATTTGAGAAATCAAAGTGATATGCACCTGTCTGTGATATTCGTTATAAAATACACTCACTGTGCCCTTTACTAGGAAAACTAGATTTATCCTGAGTGGAATCTCTTTGCTCTTAAAACCTGGAATTTTTGTGCAATGGGTTCAACAAGATGTTTTGTTCCACATGATTGCATCATGCAATCCCTGGACCTTTTTCAGCTGTACTTGCATGCTACAAATCTCCTGTTCAGCCACATACCAAGTTGGATTTTGATCTGGTGACTGTTAAGGTCACAATGAAATAGTGAAATCCTTGTCATATTCATGATACCAGTTTGAGGTGACAATTGCTTTGTGACAATGCATTATAATGTACATAGACCATCAGAAGATGGTTACCTGGAAGGCAGGTTGTGTTCATGGATTTGTGCTGTTAGCGACAAATTCTGGTTCCTCAGTGAAAATTGAGATTCATGAAACCAGGCTACAATTTTCCAGTTCTCTAATCTTTCCAGTTTTCAGGTAACATTGTGCCCATTGCATTCTCAGTTTTCCATTCTTGGCTGGCAAGAACTGGAGCCCATTGTGGGCTTCAGCTGTTGTAGCTCCTACAACATTTTCTGTTCTCTTCTCTTAGCATTTGTGTTCATGTTTGCTTATGACCCCTCTAGAAACTTTTGTTTCTGAAAACAAGCTTGTCTGGCATCAACAGTTTGGTGAAAAGTATTAAGATTTCTTTATTTCTACATTCTGATGATTGAAACAAACAAAAGCAGCTGGCTTGTATCTGCATTAATTTATGCATTGCATTGCTGCCATATGATTGGTTAATTTAATGTAGAGTTATTAATAGTTTCACAGGGGTTCCTAATAAAGTGTTCAGTGAGTGTCTTTGAGTTTGGTAGATCTTTGATTATGGTAAAAATAAAAAGTTATCATTGTTAAAAAATGTCAGTGTTGCTTTCAAGTTCATAGTTTGTTAAATGGAGATTAGAAACCGAGCCGTTTCTCTCTTTGCTACTGTGATTTTGTTGCACGAGTTGCCGAGTGTAACATGTACAAACAGGTTTTCTTTAATGGATGGCATTTGGATAAGATGGTCGTATCGTGGCAACGTTCTACATGGAGGTCCCCCCCCCTCCCCCCTCTAGTTTTAGTGAATCATGCTATTGTATTTAAGAGTGCTTACAATATGACTAGCATTACAGTTACATCATCACGCTTCAGTGGCGCTCACGCTAATGCAAAAGGGAGCTTTAATATTCGAGGTAGAGCAGTATTAAAAGCCTGCTGCTGTTTCTCTACTTTTGCGAGTTCTATTCGGCTGCGGACACTCGAGGCATCTGTGCGGTGTGTGTGCACATATACATAGCGTTTCTGCCAGTTAATGTGTTGGAAGCTGGAAAAATGGTGAAGGGTAAGAACCCGAATGACTGAATAGAGTCAGATTGTAATGGTGTAGGTGCAGATTCATAATGTAGTGCCATTTGGACTCCTGTCCAACACTGAGCATTTGAGCATCAGTAGAATGAAAGGAGTTGAACTGGTATGATGAACCTGAGCAACTTTCTGCTGGGACACCGTGGGTCCTGGCATTCACATGCTTGTTTCTTTGACACGTAACATCTATCGAGACATTTTTGCAGGCAAAGTTACACCCCTTTAATGCAATTTTTCAAATGGTGCTGACCTTTCACAGCAGGATAATATTCTTTCCCATACTGTGAAAAATCATCCAAAATGGTTTAAGGCACATGCCAAAAGTTTTTTTTGCATTCCAATTTAACCAGATTGCAATCCAGTCAAGTATCTGTGGGACATACCGAACAAACCAAAGTCTGTGGAGTCTCTACCTCACAACTTGCAGGATGTAAAGGATCTCCTGCTAACTTCTTGCTACCAGATACCTCAGCACAATTTCAGAGGTCTTGTGGAGTCCATGTCTTGCTGTTTTGGTGACACGAATGGGACCTACACAATATTTGACAGGTGGTTTTAATGTTAGGGTTCGTAAGATCATAGTAAAAGCTTATGAAGTGTTTAAATGTTAAAAAATAAATAAGATTAACATTCCAGGTCTTAGAGTGGTCTTTTGTTCATTATCTGGTCGGCTTGTGTGTGGGCATGCGTAGGAGTGTGAGCTGGACGTGGCAGCAAACGACTGCCGAATATAGTGTAGATTGCATAAGGTTTGGTGGTATTTTATGTTGTGCATCCGTATATTTATATTAGAACTGAGAGGTAATCAAACGTATTTACAAATATGATTTACTTTTTTTGGTTTTTAAATACTGATGGCAATGCACTGGCAAGGATGATAAATTTTCGGCACGGATAATCTTTATGCTTTTGTATTTTCTTTGGTGGAAGGTTGGCAGTCGATTAAAGCAGGGAACAGTTGTGGCAACCAGTGACAATAGGAGGGATTTTAAATGATATGTTTATGTATTTAAATTGTACTGGGTTTAATTTGTACATTTCCGTAAAAAAAAGAAAAGAAAAGAGAAACAGTCTACTTCCCTAAAATGTAAAATTTTTGATTATGCTACAACGCATTTGTTTTTATATATATATATATATATATATATATATATATATATATATATATATATATATATATATATATATAAAATCCCTGTCTCTGTGTGTTGATGTTAAAAACGTATCGTTGTTTCCTGTTTAGCTCTGGATTTGTTGGACCGCATGTTGACCTTCAACCCCATCAAGCGTATAAATGTGGAGGAAGCACTGGCACACCCTTACCTGGAGCAGTACTATGACCCCAGTGATGAGGTACTCTCAGTGTTTTCTCTGTTGTGTACATCCCATATCTTACAAAGTAGGAAAAAAAAATCTGTGAGGCTATAACGTGACTGTCCTTCATCCCGCACTCAAACCGAAAATGAATGTGGGGGAACGCGTTCTATTGATCGGATTACTTTAAAGGTTTCCTTTTTCATATAGTTTAGAATTATTTGCTGCCTGAAATGGTGATCTGCAATTCCAGTGGAAATATGATCACGTCTCTCTAATTCAGAAAAGCACCACCCCTTTACCTTTGAAGGAAAAGTAACATAGGTGAGCAGATTTGCTTAAACAGGAAGCAGAGCTCATTTACATCGGAGGAAAAAAATACAATACAAAATGATCAAACAGAACAAACAAGATATATTTTTCTCAAAAAGTCTTTAGAAGTCAATATATTTTTGTCTATGAACAGTTTTGTAACATTAAAGCCTGTAAGTTAAGTGTAACATATTTCATTATATTTGGAAATCCGGATGTTTGAATAATGTATGTGGGGAATCTTTTTTACGTGTGTGTGTGTGTGTGGGTGTGGGTGTGGGTGTGTGTGTGTGTGTGTGTGTGTGTGTGTGTGTGTGTATAGCCGGTGGCTGAGGAGCCCTTTACTTTTAACATGGAGCTAGATGACCTTCCTAAAGAGAGGCTGAAGGAACTCATCTATGAGGAGACAGCACGATTCCAGGCCCACTATCAAGGCTCCTGAGGGAAACAAGGTAAACTTGAAATTAAAAACATTCACTCAGGAAGCCTGCACCGATTTGGCTTGAGTGCAGACATAAAAACTCCTTTAAATATATATATTTTTAAAATGAATTATCACTATAATAATGTTTGTATTTCCATACCATGTTGCACCTGCAATATAATGTTATATAATGTATCAACATTTAAAGCATGCATATATATATATATATATATATATATAAGCATATTTTATACACATTTGCACACTTTCATCTTCAAAATAGTCCCCTTGCACAGCAATACAGCGCTCCCAGCGTTCCTGACACTTCTGGAATGTGTCCTGAAAGTCTTCTTTTCAAAGCGTGTCAAGCACCTTCTGCTATTCACTCTGGGTCTCCACAATGGTTTCAAAACAGCGACTTTTAAACTGGATCTTCATCGACGGGAAGAGGTCCTGCAGGAGCCAAATCTGGCGAGTGGGGTGGGTGCAGAAATTAGATCATGTGGATTGTTCTCAGACGAGTGCTGAATGATTTAGACATTTTCGGGGGTTGAGCTCATTTAAAGGTCTTCCTGATTTCTCGTCATCTTCCAGTGATGTCCTTCCGCTCTTGAAGCGGCATGTGCCAATCAAAACACCTCGAACAACTCAGCATCGCCGTACTTCATGTCTTTGGCATATTCGCCCAGTTTTCACGCAGAATTTCACGTTTGCTCTTTGTTCTTGCTTGCTGTCCGTGCTGAAATTGCAGGCATTGTAGCGTATACCATATACCAAAATAAGATTCGCCTTGTCAAGTTATATTACCAGTTGTTAGCTATCAATTACTAGCAATCAGTGAGCTTTAAATACTGTATCTCATGTTTTCTAAACCAACTTCCGTTTTTTCCTACGGCTAGAGCATTGAACTCTTGATGGAATGACGCTGGGATTTTTTTTGTCTGATTTTCTGCTTTCCTGCTGTTTGATGGCATTATCCAAAATCCCCAACCAGCTTGCATCGCTCCATCTTAATGCAACGCACAGGAAAAGCCATGACTCAATCTACCTTTTTAACCTATAATTCTTAGAAAACGAAATCTTTGCTGAGTCTGTGTACACGTTTTAACTTTTTATCCTTGTTTTTTTTATTCAGCACCCACGGCGAGTGACCAAGCCATGCTAAGGCTAAGAACAAGATAACTCCAAACAAGCTACAAAAGATTTACACACGTGGTATCCGGAAAAAAAAAAATTTAAGAAAAAAAAATTTAAATGGAAAACTTGAGTGTTTCTTTTCTTTCTTGCCTGGAGGCTCTGTTTGGGTTTTAAACCCGCTATGTTAACGCCATCGAGTGGAGGCAGCTGTCTCCACCGTGTCACTCCATGCTGTACACGAGCCTCCACTCTTTCACCACCTAATGCTTATCTTTCTAAAACTTTTTCTTCTTCTCCTTGTCCTTTCGCGCACTCTCCCTCGCTCTAATCTCACCACAATCGGCCCGTTGTTGGTCTATTTACACCATTAAAACGGAGGGAAAAAATAGCGAGGGATGGACCGAGCGAGCATATCATCACTATAGGCTCTGTCTGGGTGTGTACATATATATGTATAAGTAATTTGGAGGGGTTTTTTTTGCATTCTCTCTGAGTATTGTATGTTCAAGATCCGTTTGTACACTGTAATTTGAATGTTATGATCCTTTGCGCAATGTGTTTTGTATTTGGAGAGTTTATATTTGAGTTATATGTTAGTTTTTTTTTGTTTTTGTTTTTTTTGAAACAAAATACATGTATACATATTATAATCCTGGTTTTCCCTTTTAGCATTTCTGCTCCACATGGTGAAAAACCAATGCTGGTGATTGAGAAAAATATACAGGATGAAAATGTATAGAACTCAGTTTTGCTTTATTTTTATTTTTATTTTTTTTTTACCATATCTGATTCCGTTGATTTGTAACTTTTTTTTTTTTTTGTTTGTTTTTTTTTGTTTGTTTTTTTTTTTTTTTGAAACTCTCGCCAGTACTCTTGGAAAATAAAGCCATCAGTATCATCAAACCTCGAATATCATCCCCACATTCTTTTCTTTTTCATTTTTCCCCCCTGTGTATCTACATTAATTTTTGCTGCTGCAATTACACTCTACACGTTCAATGTTCATTTCTTTGACGTTTTGATAAAGTGTGCATTTTCTACCAGTTGGTATTTTGGCTTATGTTGGTTTTATTCTTTCAGAAGTGCTCATCAACGAACCCCCCCACCACCACCTGCGCCCATTTTTTGTTCTTTTTCTCCAGCAAAGTGCAAATATATTTTATGTCACATTTTAACTGCTGATCCCTTGTCACCATTTTACTGCAGCATTCCTTCGCATTCTTTCTCCTCACACTTTGCCATTTGAGGAGGCATAGCCAAGCCGAACGCTTTCAGAGCCATAGCACACACTCCTTTCCCCTCTGGTGATGTCACAAGTTCTTCAAAAAACAAAAAAAAGAAAAGAAAAGAAAAAAAAAGGGCTTTTTTCCATGGGGCTCGCTGACCTCAACGCCTCTCTCGTCTGTGATTAGCTGACCTTGTGATAATGTAGTCTGTGAATGGCTGACTTTGCATGCACCAAATCACAGGTAGTGTTTTCTATTTTCCTGCTCGTTTGAAGAAGTATTATTGCCTCGTTTGTTTACTGCAAATGACTTAACGCCTTTTACAACGCAGATATATGCTCCTTTTCGTCTTCATTTTTTTCCTTTTTTTTCCATTCCCCCAGTCGCGGACGAGGAAAGCTAGCTCTTGATGGGGGTGGAATAGAGTGGTGTTTTTGTTTTTTAAATAGTGGGGTGTGTTTGTCTTTGAATAAAATCCTGGCTTGATTTTTACAACGATGTTAATGTTGTTGATATTCCCGTGTTGGGGAGTGGTGGACAAAACTGCACCCTACAGCACGTTTTTGTACATCGGTCGAATGACGTTCTTCAATCTGTGCACCTGCACTTTGTGTCTCATGACCAAATGCTTTGTTGTATTTTTTTTTTGTGCAGTTTTGCTTTGTCCTGTTTCCTGTGTTCTCTTAATTGCAACGTTTTAGATCGATGGAGACACAACTCCAGTAGTACTCGCTCCATCTGGGTCCCACTTTCTTTTCCTCCTCTACTCTGCTTTTTTCTCATGCTTTGTTGGTGCATTGTGGGACAGAAAGACACAGATGGTTAGGCTGCATCCCCATGTCTGTGTCTGCATGTCTGCCTGTTTCAGCTTTTTCTCCGCGTCTTCTCGCTGAGAGTGACAACACGCCGCTCGCTGAGCCGAGAGGAACGAAAGGTTACCAAGGGAAAATATATGCCGCATTGTTGTTACTGTATTGCTTATTTACAAAAGGGACTATAAGGACTAAACAATCACACAACACACAACTTCAGATATTCATCGCTCACACAAAATAGTTTGATTTGAAACCTACAAATGACGCAGATTTAATAATGTCCTTTTAATGGCTGTTATAATTGTTGCTGTTATTTTGAGTACTTTTTTAAGAACTGAAAAAGGGATGTAATACTTGTCAATTTTTTCTCTTTCATTTCTCTCTGTGTGAAAATTAATTGGGTGTGTTGTCACTCTATCAGAAATCTATTTTTTTTTTCTCCCCTAAATCTTTTATGGATTTATTTTAAAAGATGATTTAAAGCTATGAGTAGATTGTCAAGAGATATGAACTATGGATGGTTTTAGTGTATGTACATGCTTATGGGTATTATGAATTAAAAAAAAAATTAACAAAGAAACAGACTTATATACATATATGAAATAAAATTCCTGATACTGTAATTTGTTTGTGTGGAATTTTTGTTCACTTTCTTGTTTCATCTTTATTACAGAAGACCTCGTTTAGACGTTAACATAAAAACTGAAAGTGTGTGTTGCAGGGAACTGAGTATTTGCATATTGTTAAGTTTCAACAAACCTTCACCCTGGTCACATGATTCAACACGTCTAAACCTGTGTATGTAATGTATGTATGTGTGTATAATATATACATACACACACACACGCACCAGTCAAACGCTGGGACACACCTTCCATTTAGTGTTTTTCCTTCATACCCCCCACCATTGTACATTAATACTGAAGACGTCCAAACTATAAAAGACCACACATGGAATTATGTAATAAATAAAAACATGTTTAAACAACCCACAATGGAGAAGGAGTGTGCTGGTACCACTCTTTAAGAATAAGGGAGATGTGCAGACCTGCAGTAACTACAGGGAAGAAGAGTTTATCAGTTACACCCTGAAGTTTTGGGAAAGAGTAGTGGAAGCCAGGCTGAGAGAAGAGGTGACCATCTGTGAGCAACAGTATGGTTTCATGCCGAGGAAGAGCACCACAGACGCATTATTTGCTTTAAGAATGTTCATGAAGTATAGAGAAGGTCAGAAGGAGTTGCATTGTGTGTTTGTGGATTTAGAGAAAGTGTACAACAGGGTGCCGAAAGAGGAATTGTGGTACTGTATGAGGAAGTCAGGTGTGTCAGCGAAGTATGTGAGGGTGGTGCAGGACATCTATGAGGACAGTGTGGCAGCAGTGAAGTGTGCAGTAGGAACGACAGACTTGTTTGAGGTGAAGGTTGGATCGGCTCCGAGCCCTTTCCTGTTTGCAGTTGTGATGGACAGGTTGACGGACGAGGTCAGACAGGAGTCTCCATGGACTACGATGTTTGTGGATGATATTGTTATTTGTGGTGAAAGTAGGGAGCAGGTTGAGAAGAGCCTGGAGAGGTGGAGGTACACGCTGGAGAGAAGGGGAATGAAATTCAGTAGGAGTAAGACAGAGTACATGTGTGTGAATGAGAGGGAGGGCAGTGGAGTGGTGCAGTTGCAGAGAGAAGAGGTGGAGGAGTTTAGGTACCTGGGGTCAACAGTGCAAAGTAATGCAGAGTGTATTAGAGAAGTGAAGAAAAGAGTGCAGGCAGGGTGGAGTGGGTGGAGAAGAGTGAACGGGGTGATTTGTGATAGAAGAGTATCTGCAAGAGTGAAAGGGAAAGTTTATAAGATTGTGGTGAGACCTGCGATGTTGTATGGTTTAGAGACAGTGGCATTGAGTAAAAGACAGGAGGTGAAGCTGGAGGTAGCAGAGCTTAAGATGTTGAGGTTTTCGTTGGGAGTGACGAGGATGGACAGTATGAGAAAACGAGTTTATTAGGTGGGACAGCGCATGTTGGATGTTTTGGAGACAAGGTGAGGAAGTCGAGATTGAGATGGTTTGGACATGTACAGAGGAGGGACATGGGTTATACTGGTAGGAGAATGCTGAGAATGGAGCCACCAGGAAGGAGGAAAATAGGAAGGCCAAGGAGGAGGTTTATGGATGTGGTGAGGGAAGACATGCAGGTAGTTGGGATTAAAGAGGCAGATGAAGAGGACAGGGGGGTATGAAGACGGATAATGGGAGCAGCCGAAATAAGAAGAAAATGTATTTTTAAATCTTCAAAGTAGTCAACTTGCTTTGATGACAGCTTTGCACACTCTTGGCATTCTTTTGGTCAGCCGCATAAGCTAGTCATCTAGAATGCTTTTCAAACAATCTTGAGGAGTTCCCAGATGTGTTGACAGGCGATCTGTTGCAGCGCTCCATCACTCTTCTGCCTGAACAAATAGCTCTTTTGTAACCCAGAAGCGTGTTTGGGGTTATTTCCCTTTTGGAAAACAAACTATGGTCCCACTAAGAGCAAACCATATGGGATGGCATGTTGCAAAATGCGGTGGTAGCCATGCTGGTTAAGTGTGCCCCCAATTATGAGCAAATCACCAATAGTGTCAGCAAGAAAGCATCATCACACCATCACACCTCCTCCTCAATGCTTTACAGTGGGAACCACACATTCAGGAACATCCATTCACCCTCTGTTTAATAAACACAATAAACACGGCAATTTTTCTTCTGATATAATATTAATTCTATGTATTTTTTGGCCAAAGCAAGTCCCTACTGCTTAGTTTTTCTTTTTTCTTAATGTTTCTTTCCCACAATTTGGATATAAATGCCCTTAGACCAGTCTCCTTTAAATAGTGGATTTTGAAATATCTCATAATTGAACTCTGAGAAGCAGTTATGTGGTTTTAATCTAAAATGTGTAAATCATCCATTACTGATGCAGGTAATTCTAATAAACCTATCCTCTGCAGCCGGATTGTCTCTTTGTACAGTGATGTTGGTTCCAATTAGTCTCAATCCAGATGAAAATCAATAGTGTTGAAGTATGGAATGGTAACCATGTTGGGTCAGTAATCCTTTTACCTGGAATAAGTCTTCAACCTTCTCTGCTCCAAACAAAACCCCAAACCATTACGCTTCCAGCTCCATATATGACTGTGGGTGGGAGTCTGTTAACATAAGTGTCTTACATAAGTTCTTCCATTAGAACCAAAAATGTCAAATTTGGACTTATCTGCCCACAGAGCTTCCTTCCAGTCATTCACTGTCAAATTTCTTCTGATTTGTCTACTTTAGTTGCTTTATTTTATTTGTATCTTCCCGGATTGATTTCTTGCAGGAAATTTTGCGTATCAGTCTTGCATTCCCAAGCCTATTAGCAACATTGAATGTTGCTAATATGCTAATGATTTTGTTGAAATGGCTGGACATCCTGGTGTGCTCTCCTTCTTGAGGAGTGGTATGTTTTGGCATTACTGTGCTCAACAAGGAACTACATCATTGCTTGGTTAGTTTGCATTGTCTTTTAGGCTGGGGAATTTGCCCTTTTTTCAAATCCTTGGCATGCCCCAACAGCTGCTGATAGCTGGGCTGAGAAGTTAATACTTTTTAAGGCCATGCTCAGATTAATCAACCTTCAACCAGCAATTTTTTGTATGATGTATTTTTTATAATTTTAGTTTATTTTTTTTACATTTTACATTAATTACTAATCAATGGTTAGTTACTCTTTGCAGTGTTTTGAGCTGACAAAACAGTCTGTCCATGAGTTTACCTCAGGATTCATGTACTCCAGTTGCTCTTGGGGTAGTTTACCCGGTTCAACCACTCTTTAGCATCGAAGGCATGTTCTGGCAAAGTTGTACTCCTTGTGTAAGGTTTCAAGGATGTTCAACAAAAAAATAGAACATTCTCCTAAAAAAAAAAAAGTCACAATGTTGTACATGTAAAGCTCAATAACCATAAAAGATGCAGGAAGTACCAGTGTGTATTACATCAACTTTCTGTAGATTTCTTCATTTTTGTGACAATTAAGTGAGCATGAACGTTAAGACCCACACTGAAACCTAGCAAAAAGTACAAATCTAAGGGTAATTTTAGGCTATCACGTAAGAGAATGGCATCTAACCCTCATGCATGTCATTTATTGATATTTTGTCATGAATCCCCTTCCTGAAAAATTAAAAATTAAACAATACAAAACGAAAAACGGGCACTCTAGATGTGATATCTTGCACACATCCACATACTCATTCAGATATAGGGGCAATTTAACCACTTGCTTGCATGCTTTTCGAAGGTGGGATGGAAACCAGAGAAACCAAACGGAAGACTACAAGTGCAACACATACTTTTTTTTAGTATTCGTGTAATCAGTTAGCTGTTGTTGTTGTTTTTTTTTTCTTAATTATATATTAGATTATATTAGATATATTTTCTTCTTTTCTCTTTTTTATTTTGTTAATATAAATATTAATCATGCCAATATGGACATCCTACACTGGGAAAGAATGAGGAATTAACACACAGGTAGAAATGCCAGCATGGTGTGTGCATTCTGGCTCTGATAGTTTCTCAACCTCAGCTACATCATCCCAGTTCATAAACAGTCTAAATTCCAGATGTGTGCAGGATTTTTCTTTTCATTTTGAGTTTATTATTTTAGCATTATATTTTGTTCAAATGTTGTGAATTTCAAATATAAACTATTTAGTAGTTGTATTTAAGCCACTGTGATAGCTGCTAAGGAAGAATAAATAACTTTGTAAATGTGCACAGCACCACAAATTCATATTAATGTTTGCTTTTCATACCTGACCACTCGTTCTTCCCGACATAGAGATTGAAAGCTCCTGATCATGTGACATTTCCAAGTCCTGATAAACACCGCTAGTCTTAATTTAATGACCTGAAAGACTTTATGGCAAACTTAAGAAAACACACAAATACAGTGTTTTCTATTTATATCTGTATGTGTATCTGTTAAGAACACATTATCTGTTTATTTTCAACACAAAAAATGTGTTCATATTTGGTCCAATCCCCATGTGTACACAAAGATAAGATGCAAATAAATGAGCTGAGGGTTGAACAGAGTTGGGGCTCTACCATGTCGTTAAGCATGTAAATTAGCAAATGATTGTTTTTATTATTAACTTAAAAAAAATAGTCTATGCCCAAGCCACAAGTTGAATAATAGTGTGAGTTATTGTGGCGAGGTTAAAATGTAAACACAGAAGAAAGGAGGAGGAAGTAAATGATTCATTTGTCAATGTTTGTCATTAATGTTTGACTTTGTAAAACTGTTTGGTGAGTATGCAGTACTGTATGTAGATTTTACATACAGTAAAAAGTTGATGTTTCCTTTTTTTATTAGTCAGCTGGCCAACAATAGCGATGTTAGCTAGTGGCTTATGTTTTCTTGCTAGCTACTGTATGTAACAAAATATATGTTAACTAGCTAACTAACTAGCATAGTTAACTATGCATAAATATGTTAGCTATCTCTCTCTCTCTCTCTCTCTCTCTCTCTCTCTCTCTCTCTCTCTCTTTCTCAGTCTCTCTGACTGTATGTTTATATATATATATATATATATATATATATATATATATATATATATATATATATATATATATATATATATATATATTGTGTGTGTGTGTGTGTGTGTGTGTGTGTGTGTATGTTTGTGTGTGTTTGTGCATGTGTCTTTCTGTATATAATGCCTGTCAGCTTTTCTATACAAATCCACACAACAGAAAACATCTGCTGACAAACAGAAGTTTCACTTTGGAAATGTTGCCTTGTATGCCTGTTATTTGTGTGTGTGTGTGTGTGTGTGTGTGTGTGTGTGTGTGTGTGTGTGTGTGTGTGTGTGTGTGTGTGTGTGTGTGTGTGTGTGTTTTAGCCATGAGTAAAGAACAAAAGTGCCAATAACAATATGCAGGAGAATTGAGGACAATTGAAACATTCTGACGATGTAAGTGAAATCCTTATATAAATCATCTTGTTCGTCCTTTTTTAATTTATTTGTTTAGAAAACTAAAAGACTATTATGTATGTATATATATATATAATATATACATACATGTGTGTGTGTGTGTGTGTGTGTGTGTGTGTGTGTGTGTGTGTGTGTGTGTGTGTGTGTATACACCCACATTTGGCTTTTTTTTGCTCCAAATTTTTGTCCCCGGGTATAAAACTGAATGTAAAAATTATAACTCAGCCAACACTAGAATTTTTGGAACCAAATCAACAGCTCAGTGGAGAGCTTACACCCTCTGTTAGCATTTTATTTGATATTCACACATGCAACACTGAACTGGGACAAACATTTCAACGCGGGCAATAAAACTTGAATGATGACACCAATCCTTCTTTTACAAACCAGCATGTATACATTCAAACACATACACACACATATACAATAGCAAGAAAGAGGGGACAACAAAAGGAGAGAAAAAGCTGCTGGCCGTCACTGACTAACCACAAACACAAGTTACATTAATCACAGGCACAACTCCAGATAAAAAATGACTGGCGAGGAGGAGAACTGTTGCAACACTTAGGTTTTATGGTCTGCATGAGAAGTGAGTGTGGTTTTACCTTTTCTCAGCCTTTTGCCTGTTTGGTCCGGTTTGACTAGTTCTGGGCTTATTAGCTACAGGAGAGGTGACAGAAAGGGAGGGGAGTTATACAGGGGAAAAGGAAGGTGTACAGAAAGACGGCAAGCAGGTCAGCAGTGAAAGAGAGTGGGGAAAGTCTGTGGGCACAGTGACTAACTTACCTTTCTATTTTTTCTATTTTCTCCTCCCATAAGGATCAAGCAACAAGTGAATTCACAACGGATAAATCAGTGTCAGGTAATCTGAAAATACCTTCTTAATGCCAGACACGGATCAGCCTTTGGCTTTGACTTCTGAATTCCTCTCTTGCAGTGACTTGCCACTCTGTGGATTCCTTGAGGTTGACAGCTGATGGAAACTATGTCCAGTTTTATGTATTACCTGTTCCCAGCCGTAGGGGGGTACACTATAGCGTCCCTCTACCTGCTGAAGAACCCACACATCCTGCACAAGAAGAAGCAGACTGCCTTCCACTGCACGCACATCTCGCACAGAGGAGGTAAGGTGTCACGCCCTTCCAGTCCACCGCTGTGTTTAATTCCCACTACTTTATAACTAAGAGCAGTACATGAAAGTTCCCTGTTAAAGGAAACAGAGTTTGTGATTAAGGTTAAAGATTTACAGAACATATTACACAAGACAGTAATCACATTCTGTCTGTCACTCCCTTCAGATGGATGTTGCTCTTGTATCTCACTGTGTTTCTCAATAAACGTGCACACAAATTAACCAAAATTCAGGGCATTAGGGTTAGGTTTCATTATTTGTATTCTCTTCATCACACGCGCACTATGGAACTGTTTTAATTCAACTTTAGTCACTGTCCTGTTCAGTGTCCAATCCAGGACTGGAATCATGATAATATTTCAGATGGGACTAGGAAATGACATTCTCTTATACCAGAGGTGGCAAAAGCTAAATAAACTCTCCAGAGAAATAGTTGTGAAAGGAAGGTGGAAGACAGTGAACAATGACTTTCTTGGTCGGCTACTGTTTAGATACAAGCCGTTGTAACATGTTGAGTCTGGGTCATGGGAGAGGTCACTAACTCCAGTTGCAACAGAAATCATATAAGCACAGACAGGTTTCCAAAACTTGTGCTTTTTTATTTTTCTTGGCAACAGCTTTACGGGTTAGTCAAAGAAACTTAGAAATGAGCATCAGAAAATAATAAGGACATATTCCTCGGCCTTGCACACATGCAGTAATACCGGAAAAATGCGGCGGCAGGCTATTCCCAAAATGCCGCTCTGCTCTTAAAGGAGCCACAACATATTTCACCCGTTACACCGTGTAACAGACACTGTCTTTTGTTAAAGCCTGTGTAAAGTTCATTAGTTTAAATTTGGCACCTGCGTCTTATAGACAGGTGCCGCTTATTTATGTTCAAAATAAAAATCTTTGTAAAATTCAGTGGGTGCGGCTTATATTTGGGTGCACTTAATAGTCCGGAAATTAAAAAATGATAGACGGAAAACAGCATGCAATTAGAAGAAAAATATTGACGTCAACAAAAAGATTCAAACTAAAGTTACGAGTCTGTTTTGAAAATGTAAGAAGTAGAAAGTACAGATATCGGTTGTCTAAAAAAAAGTTGTCTAAAAAAATAGTGAATTAAAGTACAGATAGCATAAAAATCTACTTAAGTACGCTAACAATTTGTACTCGTTACTTGCCACCTCTGTCGTATACAAAAGACTCGATTTACATACTTTTGATACCACCACAGATTTATATGTGAACACAATCCAAACATTGCATTATTATGGAGAGGTGGATCATTAGATTTGTTATAAATAAATAAATATTAAGATATTTATTATTTATTCTATATATAGTCAACTGAAAAATTGCCTAAAAAAATTCCAAATCAGCTTTGATAGTTTTGTCTTAACAATGTTAACATGCAAGTGAGGAGATTTATCCTAACAAATGATCTGATGCATAGAAACTGTTTTCTACCAGTTTTTCTGTTGAAAGATTCTGCACAGTGTTTGTTCTCTGAAGTCTCACATGGGTTCATTTTGTCTGATGCTTCACCTGGTTTTACTTTGTCCTGACTTGCCTTTTCAGTAACAGAGACACATGATTCTAGCATGACGGAATGCAACATATATGTTCTGTTTAGGGTTCGGGTTATTTAGCTCAGAAACCTCATATCCAGCAACTGAAAGGAATGTGCATTTCCTCAAGCCTTGTAGACAGAAACATGCAAAGATGAACCACCACTCTGACAGCATGTTTTACAACTGAATTCTATTTTAATTGCATAGTACTTTAAACAAGAGACATTAAGAAATTATATCTTGTTAGTCAGGTCAGAGGTAGCAAAAGCTGGAAAGTAATCCATGAGAGTGTTAAAGTTAAGACTAAAAACCACTCCCCTATAAAATATGTTTACTCTGTGATCTTATGGTGAACAGGATACCGAGGCTGTGTTTGCACACGGGTTATAGAGTTTATGACTGTATTCTCTGCTCTCTTATTAGAATAACAGACATATATGGCATGATGTAACGTGTACAGATCAACCACAGACTGTAGTACATGACAATGAATGTCTACCCTCTTTGAAATCTGTTATTTAGGGAAATACCACTTTATAGGGCAATACAGCTTTTTATTAACTTTTAAATTTTTCTGTGCAATACCATTTTTTAGTTACTTATTTAGTTACTAATTTAGTTTTCCACAAATACTAGACCTCAACATTTAAAAATCAATGTGTAACTGGAAAAGTCACCAAAACTAATTCGTATTTCAGTAAATACAAACACAGTTGGCAATAAAGCTCTTTCCGATACTGATTCTAGTATAAATGGATAACCAATCAACATATGTAATGATTGACAAATCAGAAAAGATAACACAAAAATACTGTAGCATTAATGCAAATGTTTAACAAATGTGTCCATGTGAACATGACTTAATGTAATGGTAATGATAATTTAATGGGGAAAATCTGCTGCTTTCTTCAACCTGATCACAGTAAAAAGTAAACTGAGGGAATACCATTCTTTATCTATGCATGGTCTCTGACTCATTGTTTTATTTCCAGGTTCTGGAGAAAGAATTGAAAGCACCATAGAGGCTTTTACACAGTGAGTAATATTTAACCTCAGATCATTTACACACATTTACTAACCTTTTTCCTTCCACTTTTTATAACATTATTTTTACTTCTGACACCCTTCATAATAATTATACTATATCTATCACCTATTTTCCATTACTCTGAAATTCCCTCTTCTCTCTCAGTGCAGTGGAAGTGGGTACAGAGATGCTCGAGCTGGACTGCCATTATACTCGAGATGGTTACGTGGTTGTATCGCATGACGAGAACCTTCTGCGGCAGACCGGGCTAGACGCCAACATCTCTGATCTAAACCTAGAGGTTTAGACTTTAAATTATTGTTGATTCTATTATTATGTAATGATACATGTCATTAATCTGCTCATAATGGCCAGAACTACTGAATAGTATTAAATTATGAAAGTACAGTATTTGTTGTAGGTTTTTAGGTTTATTGCATACATTTTCTGATTCTGTAACATGACATGTAAGGAAACAATTTTTCAGCACAATAAAATAAGTGAATACTTGAAGGAGGTTGACTAAATGATATACAGTGTGCTATTATAAAGCAGAAATGCAGTTTTCCACAAATACTAGACAATTTAATGAGACATGGCTTAGAAGTAATAACAATCTATGTATAACCTACGTAACCCTGTGGAACTGATTTATCTGAAAAACGGCAAAAAAGAGACAGCAAAGCTCGACAGACATTCTATTTTGTTTGCATAATGTCCGATTTTCAGGTTATAACTAATAAAATACTGTAACTACTTGTAATTTTAGGAATAAACTATTGTCATTGTGGCTACTAACTATTTCTAATTTTTGTTCTCCAGGAGCTACCGCTGTATAAGGAACGACTGGAGGTCACATTTTACACAGGTGGGTTTCCAATCACACACAGACACACACACACACACTCACACACACACACACACACACACACACACACACACACACACACACACACACACACACACACACACACACACAGTATTTATGTATGTATTTTGTAATTGTAAATCATTTCCAACTCACACTGCAATCAGGTCACTATGGCACTGGCTCAGACAGAAAGTTTGCCCTGTTAGAAGACGTCTTCCAGAAGTTTCCTAGGATGCCTGTGAACATTGAGGTGAAAGAAAACAACCTTGAGCTGATTAAAAAGGTAAGCGCTTATATTAAAGTAAGATTTTAGTTTGTGTTAAGGAGCTCATTCCAACTATAACTCAATGTCTTCTCCTAATAATTAACGTTTCTAGTTTACACCTTCTGTTTTGTTTATGTACGACTTTAACTTAATTCTTTACATCCCACACAACACCTAACTCTTTAATGTGTTCACTTTTCTGTGTTCATTTTTGTATTTTTTAACTTAATTTTTTTATTCAGATATCTGCTCTTGTGAAGAAGTATCACCGGGAGGACATCACAGTTTGGGCCTCTGTGGACTCGTCTATCATGAAGGACTGCCGTAAAGTGGTTTGTGTGCATTTATACTTCTGTAACAATATGAAGAAAAGATAAATGATGTGTAGCATCAGTCAAGACAAGTAAGAATCTCTAGCTGAATATCATAACAATTAATTCAGAAAACACCTCTTGGGAAAAGAAATGACATGTCAAAGCCTAGGTGACTTTTGAGGGTGTGAAATTTGACACTGACAATCACTTGAATTGAGAAGGTTAGAAGATTTCTGACTTGATTTCTTTTCTGCCATGTATTTCTGACTGTCTCACTCATGTGTTTTGTTTTATTATCTTCCTTTCTGTGTTGATTAGAACTCCACAATGCCTTACATGTTCACATATATGCGTGGCCTCCAGCTGCTTCTGCTTTACTACACAGGCCTTCTGCCTTTTATTGCATTAGGAGAAAGCTTTCTGCAGTACTACCTGCCCCAAGTCATCAACACGTATGTGTTTTATTTATTAAGATCTTTCATCTGCTATTAGTAACTCATTCGTTATTCATAGTGTTTGCACACACACACACACACACACACACACACACACACACACACACACACACACACACACACACACACTGTCCTCTTTAATAGGAACATCTATATACTCGTTTGTAAATTTCTCTCTAGGATAAATAAAATAGTTGTTTTATTTAAGTGTATATACAGTAAACTCTAAAGACTAAGAAGACTAAAAATTCTAAGAAGATTAAAACCAGTCTATTTGGTATCACTGGATAAAAAAAAAAAGGTCATAGTTTGCCTCTCATTCATTAATTGAAGCTATTGACCTGTATCTGTGTGATTGTATGCACTTGCCACATGTCTGGCTGATTGGATAACTGCATAAATGTGCAGGAGTGTATGTGTATATTGTTTACTGTGTATTTTTAAATGTGTGCATGGTGTGTGTAGAACAATATATGTGGCGGCATCATGCGTAACTTTAAACAAAGCAGAAGGTTTTAAGGTTTTATTCATTTATCAATTAAAATTTTCCTTTAGGACTTACATTCCCGAGCCTGGCATTCTGAGAAACACATGGGTCATCTCACTAATCCAAAAGTATGTTAAGATTTATTTATATATTTATTTTTACAAATCTCGTTTTTTTTATAGTTTTTTTTTTTATCTCACAAAAGTGAGTACACCCCTCACATTTCAGCAAAGGGACAATACTATAGAAATTTCACTTGGATAAATTGAGTACAATTTTTTTTCATACTGAACACTGGATGTTCAACCTGGCACCTTATGGCAAAGACTCTGTGAGAATTTAAGAATTAAAATTGTTGCTCTCCACAAAGGTGGCTGAAGCTATAAGAAGATTGGTTACACCCTGAAACTGAGTTACACTGCATTGGCCAGGGTAATACAGAGGTTTTCCAAGACAGGTTCCACTCGAAACAGATCTCACAAGAGTCGATCAAAGAAGTCGGTTTGCATGGCCGTCGTCCCAGAAGGAAGCCCCTTCTGAAGCTGGCTCAGAAGCTGCAGTTTTTTAAGGGGATTCCAACATGTACTTTAACATTCTTAAGCAAAACATGATGCCTTAAAAAACTGCCAGACATGTGACCCCAAACCTTGCTGAGAAAGCTGAAGGTGAAGATGAAGGTGAAGGTGAAGGAGTGGCCAAGTATGTCTCCAGACCTTAACCTAATTGAGCACCTGTGGGGCATCCTCAATTAGAAGCTGGAAAAGCACCATTTGTCATTTCCTGATGTCATTATGGAGAAGTGGAAAAGGATCCCTGCAACAACTTGTGCAGCTCTGGTGAATTTCATGCCCAGGTGAAATCAGGCAGTGCTAGATAACAATGGTGCTCACACAAAATATTGGACATGTTCACTTAGGGTGTACTCACTTTTGTTGCCAGCTATTTTGACAATAATGGCTGTATGTTGAGTTTTTTTTAGAAAACAGAAAATATATATATAGTTAGGGATGTAACAGTTTACATATCCTTCAGGAACGTTTAATGTGCTGGACCACAAATTTTTATAGTTTTTTTATGTACAGCTTCAAGAATTTCTCTTAAAAGGAAAAATTCCTGACAGTTGTGCTTATCGATTGAGTGAATGAATGAAAGATGGAATGAATTAAGCCATTGTTTAAAGAACGTTTAAATGAGTACAGTTACATACAGTAGATCATATCTTGAGGAAATATAATATGGAATATAATACACACACATACACATCTGTATTACCCAAATAGGGTATTTTCCTTTTTATTTAATTTAATTCAATCAATTTAATTTGTGCCAATTTAATTGATTATTTAATTATTCAACATAAAAAAGTGCATTAATTTTATTTATTTAATTTCTTTTTTTATAAACATTATACAATATTATTTTCTATATTAACCAAGCAGCCTTTTTATTGAAAATGTTTAAAAAATGTAAACTGTTTATGTCCACAAATGTTAATAATAATAATCTGCATTAATAAAAACGACAAGAAATGTTATGTTTTCCATTTCTTCCCCCTAACCGTACTAAAAACTGAGGTACCTACCGAACCATGAATTTTGTGTACCTTTACCCCTAATACCTATATTTATTTATTGATTGATTGATTGATTGATTGATTGATTGATTGATTGATTGATTTAAAACAAAAAACAAAAACCAGACAGTTGTATTTTTCATGCAAGATTTTTTATGATCATTTTATTTGTGATACAGGCTGACTTTGAGGAAAGGTTTGTTTCAGCATCTTAAAGACCGAGGAATTCAGGTAGAAATACTTTAAATTTTATTAAATGCCTCAGATTATAGACAAAATAAAACAGTCTACAGTTTCTGGCAGAGTTTCAGCATTTTCTCTCTCTGCCTCTCTTTTTTCACTTTCTTTCTTTTTTGTGTCATTCAGATCCATCTGTTTGTTTGTAATGAAGAACGCCATATTAAGGCCGCTTTTGCAGCAGGAGCAACCGGAGTCATGACTGATTATCCCACTCTGTTATCAGACTACATTAGGAGGCACAGACCGGTCACATAAATAATAAATTGAATGCAATGTATAATAATAATAATAATAATAATAATAATAATAATAATAATAATAGTAATAATAATAATAATAATAATATTAATAATAATAATAATAATAATAATCATCATCATCATCATCATTATCATAGACACAGAACAGAACTGATTCTATTAAATGACTGTAAGCCAATTATAATACATAATGTATAATTTTAAAACTACAACAATGGAATTGTTCATATCAAACAACAAATCAAACCCTGTTTCTGGATTAATAAATTATTAGAGAGTGTATTTTTTTTTTGCTAAAGATTTCATCATTTTTGTGAGTACATTGGGTTCTGGGGAAAATTATTGGAACATTTATTCAAACGAATCACAAAAGCACTTCACATAATTTCTAATAAACTCAACATACTGTTCTGCAAAAAGGCATTCAGTTACATCATACTTTTACAGGAGAAAAACACTGACTTTAACAACAATCAAAATATGTCTTTTATTGTAATTTTTTTTCTCCATAAAACACTAATCAGGGACACTAGATCTAATTACATTACATGTGGTACATTTTGTGTAATAAGGTTATATTGTATCATTATTGTCAAATAAATAGATTTATACCACAGTGCTGTTGAATACTTGAATATGAAGATATTCATTGATTTTCAGTAACATTACTACACATTAATATACTATAATATAATAATGTTATATATATATATATAAAGTACAGACCAAAAGTTTGGACACACCTTCTCATTCAAAGAGTTTTCTTTATTTTCATGACTATGAAAATTGTAGAATCACACTGAAGGCATCAAGGGCTATTTGACCAAGAAGGAGAGTGATGGGGTGCTGCGCCAGATGACCTGGCCTCCACAGTCACCGGACCTGAACCCAATCGAGATGGTTTAGGGGTGAGCTGGACCGCAGAGTGAAGGCAAAAGGGCCAACAAGTGCCAAGCATCTCTCGAGGGGAACTCCTTCAAGACTGTTGGAAGACCATTTCAGGTGACTACCTCTTGAAGCTCATCAAGAGAATGCCAAGAGTGTGCAAAGCAGTAATCAAAGCAAAAGGTGGCTACTTTGAAGAACCTAGAATATGACATTTTTCAGTTGTTTCACACTTTTTTGTTATGTATATAATTCCATATATAATTCCACATGTGTTAATTCATAGTTTTGATGCCTTCAGTGTGAATCTACAATTTTCATAGTCATGAAAATAAAGAAAACTCTTTGAAGGAGAAGGTGTGTCCAAACTTCTGTCTGTACTGTGTATATATATATATATATATATATATATATATATATATATATATATATATATATATATATATATATATATATATAGAGAGAGAGAGAGAGAGAGAGAGAGAGAGAGAGAGAGAGAGATAGATAGATAGATAGATAGATAGATAGATGATAGATGATAGATAGATAGATAGATAGATAGATAGATAGATAGATAGATAGATAGATAGATAGATAGATAGATAGAGAGAGGTGTATATATATATATATATATATATATATATATATATATATAGATAGATAGATAGATAGATAGAGAGAGAGAGAGAGAGAGAGAGAATGTATAATATATATTATATATAAAGCCACATTCATTGATTGGCTATAACCTCCTCCAGAATTTGTCACTTTCATGTCACGTGACCCGCTTAGCTTATTTAAGGCAGCGCGGCAAGCAGACGTCAATATTGATACAGAAAGAGACTGAAATAGAGAAGGAGAGAGAGAGAGAGAGAGAGAGAGAGAGAGAGAGAGAGAGAGATATCGGAGGGAGAGTGATATCGGAGGGAGAGTGATATCGGAGGGAGAGTAGTCGTTTGTTTTGCTTGTTTTGTTTTTTTTAGGGTGGGCGGAGCGACACGCAGCCTTTGCGTAACAACGTGCACTTCCGATGTCTTTCAGCTGACTGGTTGCTTTTTATTTTATTTTGTCTAGTTATACAAAAAAATAAACTTAATCCCATCGCAGATTAATACATAAATAGGTGAGTCCGAGTGTTTTATTCTTCATCTGCTCGTTGTTCAGTATGTTGACTAGCTGCCTCGTGCACGCGCTGGTTGTTTACTTGTTGATTTTCACGTTACTAAGCTCGATTTTATTATTTAATAATGACCATTATCAGCTATAATTTTTTTCATATAAACCATAAAAAGATCTGTCATCCTGATCCGGGGTTCATGTTTAGTTTTATTCCTGTTTGCGTTGCATTGTTTGGTTTTGGCTACACAGTTGAGGCCTGTACAGTTTTTTACGACGCGTTTTAGTGCATAAAACATAAAAATGCACTTTATTTCGCTATAACATTAATGTCGTGTAGCATTAAAGACTGCCATTCCATGTAGGTCAGACCTTGTGTGTGTGTGTATATATGTATATGTATGTGTGTGTGCGCGTGTACGAGCGCGCGTGCTCGTGCGTGTGTATGTATACACACGGTCGCGTCCTCAAACCCGGAAGTGTGTCTTGAATGATTTCGACATGCTGCTGATAAAAACACACAAACAAACACAACCCAGGCTTCAACGATCATGCCTTTTTTTGTAGGCTGTAAATCATCTCGATTTCTACCCACTTCTCTTTATTTCCACACTCGTTTAGCACGAAGTTATTTTCTGAGCATGTATATAAAAATTATTTACTTGTTAGATTGTTTAATGGCTTTAGTAAATATCATATCACATGATTATGATTATGATTATTATTATTATAAGAATAGTGATTCTAAGAGGACATGATTTCAGGTTGGTTGACCATTTTATTTAACGATATTATACAGTAACATTATGGTTGTTTATTTGACCCATTAATGTTGGGTGCCATTATTTATAGACTGCATGTTTTATGGTGTTGTTTGCGGTTATCGCGGTGCCATTATATATAAATTTAGGTTGTTGTTCACGTGACCGGTCGAACAGGTTAAGGTGTGAACAGTGATCATTTGTTTTTTTTCAGTAATGGTAAAAGATTTTTATTATGATCAATTATACAGTAATTTTGTGTGCATTAAGAGCCATCTATGTTCAATATTATTTGTAGGCTACACATTTTAAGGTGTTATTCACATGCCTTTTTATATAAACTGCTCATTTTCTAGTGACTTGGATTGTTCTTGATGTAACCAGTTGAGCAGGTTAATAACTATCATTTCTTACGCCTTGATAATAGGACTGTGACCAACCATGCTTCCAGAACCAGTGAGCGTTGCTGTGTAGGTGTGGGTGCTCCTGTAGTCACTCTGGAATTTGATCTGTTGCCCTTTTTCGCTTTTGCTTTTTCAGCCATGGTGAAAGAGACTAAAGCCAAAACTTTCCAAGCGTACCTCGACTCCTGTCACCGCCGTTACAGTTGTGTTCATTGCCGCGCTCACCTAGCCAACCACGATGAGCTTATCTCCAAGGTGAAGCCATTTGTTATTATATCTAATGTACAAATTCAAATTTGTGAACATGAAATTGAGAGTCTTTCCATTTTCCAGTCTTTTCAAGGAAGCCAGGGCCGTGCCTATCTGTTCAACTCGGTGTGAGTATGTGATCTGTTCAGTAGAGGAATAAAACTTGTACATGCTTTCGTCTTGGTTGGTGTTTTATTCAGTGCTGTTTGATGATTTCAGGGTGAATGTGGGCTGTGGTCCGGCTCAGGAGAGGCTGCTGCTGACTGGACTTCATGCTGTTGCTGACATTTACTGTGAGAACTGTCACACCACCTTGGGCTGGAAATATGTAAGCAGACCCTTAAACACACTCCGAGTGTTGTCATGTCTTGTAATCTGAATGTGCAACAGTCTGGCTTTTTTTTTTTTTTTACTTGGCGAGCAAGCGAGGGGGAATAAATATGCTAATGAAGGCATACACTGCTACATGCACTGATCAGGCATAACATTGACATTAGAACATCATGACGGGTAAAGTAAATAACACTGTCTTCATCATGGCAGCTGTTAGTGGGTGGGATATACAAGGCAGCAAGTGAACATTTTGTCCTCAAAATTGACGTGTTAAAAGCAGGAAAAATGGGCAAGCGTAACTCAAATTGCTGAAGAAGTTAATGCTTTTAATGCTTTATAGGTCAGGACTGTTTTTGAGGGACAAACACAATATTAGGCAGGTGGTATTAAAGTTATGCTTGATCGATATACATGATTAACAGGAACTTGCTTGATTTTTTTGTTGTTGTTGTTGTTTTGCAACTTTGAATGTAACTAGAACCTGTTAAATGTACAATGTTCTTGTTCATTAATACATTAAAGCTAGTATTCAGTCATATATTAGTATAAGAACTATTAAACATGGCACAACACGTGTTCGAGATGTCCGTGTACTAATCACAGTGCGACCTAAGCCCAAGTTTTTTATTTCCTACAGTTACTAGATTGCTCCTATAAACAATGTCCTGTGATCTCTGTGATTGGATTTCAGGAAGGTAAAAAAAAAAAAAAACAGTATATTGTTTTATGAAGAGAAATTTAATTAGTTATCTGCATATAAGTGCAGGGAATTCCTCTGGTGAAAGTTACCGTCGAACGTTCCTTATGGTGTCTAATAATCGTTTTACTGGAAATGTGCTTGCATTAAAATGTATATCATGATTTGGGGAATTTCGTTTGGAAATAATCCGGCTATTAGTTGTCTAATATAAAATTGCTTACATGCTACATGATTTTAGGAAGTAAATAAATATTTAAATATTAAATATTTAAATACAGAATTACTCAAATAATTCAGATAATTGAGTGATTGATTTTTTTTTCATGAGCTTAGACACTGAGTGGTTTTTATCATGTGAAGACTTGATTTCTCTCTCTGTACAGGAGCAAGCATTCGAGTTGAGTCAGAAGTATAAAGAGGGAAAGTACATCATTGAACTTTCCCACATGATTAAGGACAATGGCTGGGACTGAAGCGTTCAGGGCCTTCAATCAGCATGATACACTTTAAATTCACCATTTCTGCATTATTATAATCATCGAGCACTTTTTTTTTTTTCTTTGTTTTTTTCCCCACCCATTCTTGAGAACCCAGTTTGTGAGTTTTACATTTAAATGTGTGGTTAAAAATCAAACTATAAATTATACTCCAACGTATTAATCACCAAAAAACAAACAAACTTGGGAGCTAATTTTGATCTCCAAAAATGGATGGATATGGAAAAATTTTATTTTGAGTGATTCACAAGGCTGGGAAAAATAGACCTTTATCGAAAGGTTTGGTGAATTTCTTTCTTTTTTTCGTTTGTTTTAGGTTCAGGTTTCAAAGCACGAGGTAGCAGATTTTCTTTTTCTTCTTCTTTTTTTTGTATACACATTTTATTACGTTATTTCATGGTATCTACCATGTGAGGTATCATTTTTATTTGAGTGTGAAGACTGAAGGCAATGTGCAATGTTTGTGTGTGTGTGTATGGGTGAAAACATTTGTTAAAGTGTTTGTGTTGTTTTCTTTTAAATGTTTAAAGGCATAAAGAACATCCAGCTTCGTTTAATGGGTTGTAGCATGTAGGCTGGTGTACGTCGTTTCCTTAGAAAGATCAGTTACAACTTAATTTACGATGTAATTGTTACGTTTTGCTTAAGGGAATGTGATCTTTGTTAGACCCAGTGTTTGTAAATGGTAAATCCTTTAGGTTTATTTTTTATCAGTGTGTTATTAAATTGTGGTGAATGAATGTTGACTTGTGTATGTAAATACAAAATATATAAATAAAAATAAGAATTGTTACATGTTGTGGTGGAATGAATGCATTGTGAAAATTTTTTTTTTTAAAGCTGTGGTATGCATTTTGTGTGGCAGTGGGTAACACTGCAGTCTTGCGGCTCCAAATGACTGGATTTGGTCCTGGGCTCCAGTTACTCAGTGTGTAGTTTTTATCCATTATGTCCATGTGGGTTTCCCGTGGGTTCTCCAGTTTCCTTAATGCTGGTAGATGGATTGGTAAACATAAATTCTTTAAAGGGGGTGTGCAAAAATGAGACTGGTGTACATCTGCCATCTCCCTCATTCTGCAAAAGATTCATATGTGCTTTTTACACATTCCATTCCACATTAAATATCCATTTGTTTTTATAATTAACTTCCACTTTTCTGGGGAGATGTTCCACTAAAATTTGTATAGATTTGTTCTCATTCAGCTACAAGGGTGTTGGTAAAGTCGGGTACTGATGTAGCTGAGATGAAGGCTGGGGTGCAGTCAGCATTCCACTTAATCACAAAGGTGTTCAGTAGGGTTGTGACCGGGGCTCTATAGCAGGACACTCAAGATCTTTCACATCAACCCCTGTAAAGCATCTTCATGGAGCTGGTTTTGTGCACAGGGGATTTGTCATGCTTAAACAAGTTTGAGTCTCCTAGTTCAAGTAAAGGGACAATGTTATGCTACTGCAGCCAAAGACATTGTGGTAACAGTTTGGGGATCAACCACATATGAAAAAAGAAACGTCTGGTGTCTTATTACTTCTGTTCACATAGTTTATGTGGTTAAATCCATAAATATTAAATTTGGTGGTTTTTTTATTGATTTGAATTCATTTAAAATCAGTTTCAAAGAGTTTTTTCGATTTGGGTTCGTCTCCAAATTGTGGTACATAACATTTTGCTTTATGTGTGCACATGCAAACCTGAACACAAAGAGAAACTCAATATAAAATCTTTTTTTTTTTTTGCAAGGCAGCCAACCTTTTACTGGCAGCATCCTGTTTCCTGGATATTGTATAAGAGCAGAGTTATTTTCTGGTAGACTAAATTTCAAGGCCAAAGCATAATGACATTTATTTACTCTTTCAAAAAACATTAAATTACTTCATCTGCGAATGTACAATAATAATAATAATGAATGTGTAATAATAATAATGAAATGCGGAATAACATCAGCTACGGTAAACGGTAGGTTTTTTCTGTTCATGCATCCCATGATGCCATTTTGTTTCCTAACAATAGTCCATAAACTTGAAATGATCTACAGTTACTGGTTAAACTAACAGGCCACTACAACACTATTCCACTATCAAGATGGCCTAATAACACAATGACCCATATTCAATGTGTTCGTATATTAGGATTTATCTGATAACCGTGTTGGCCTCCAGGCCAATGCGTTTTCTTTCCGATCGAATTTGTACAAAAACACACAATTTACCTTCATTTCAAATCCCTAGGAAAAACTAATGCACAAAAAAATGCACAGGTCACAGGTTTATGAGGTTAATATTAAAGCTTGTGCTAGAGATGATGTATGTTTGCGGTGCAGCTGTGGCTAAACCATCTCAATCACACCTTCCTCACTTTGTCTCCAAAACATTTCCAAACCATCTCAACCACACCTTCCTCACTTTGTCTCCAAAACATTTCCAAACCATCTCAATCACACCTTCCTCACTTTGTCTCCAAAACATGTCCAAACCATCTCAACCACACCTTCCTCACTTTGTCTCCAAAACATGTCCAAACCATCTCAATCACACCTTCCTCACTTTGTCTCCAAAACATTTCCAAACCATCTCAACCACACCTTCCTCACTTTGTATCTAAAACATTTCCAAACCATCTCAACCACACCTTCCTCACTTTGTCTCCAAAACATGTCCAAACCATCTCAATCACACCTTCCTCACTTTGTCTCCAAAACATTTCCAAACCATCTCAATCACACCTCCCTCACTTTGTCTCCAAAACATGTCCAAACCATCTCAACCACACCTTCCTCACTTTGTCTCCAAAACATGTCCAAACCATCTCAATCACACCTTCCTCACTTTGTCTCCAAAACATTTCCAAACCATCTCAACCACACCTTCCTCACTTTGTCTCCAAAACATGTCCAAACCATCTCAATCACACCTTCCTCACTTTGTCTCCAAAACATTTCCAAACCATCTCAACCACACCTTCCTCACTTTGTCTCCAAAACATGTCCAAACCATCTCAATCACACCTTCCTCACTTTGTCTCCAAAACATTTCCAAACCATCTCAATCACACCTCCCTCACCTTGTCTCCAAAACGTCCTACATGCGCTGTCCCTCTAATAAACTTATTTCTAACACTGTCCATCCTAATCACTCCCAATGAAATCCTCAACATCTTCAGCTCTCCTACCTCCAGCTCCACCTCCTGTCTTTTACTCAATGCCACTGTCTCTAAACCAGGGGTTACCAAAAGTTTTGAAACTGAGAGCTACTTCTTGGGTACCGATTAATATGAAGGGCTACCAGTTTGATACACACAGTTTTCAGTTTGATCTGAAATAACAAATTTGCTCAATTTACCTTTTATTATTGTTATTATTAATAATTAATGATATTTATCTATGTGAAGACACTGATCATGTTAATAATTTCTCATAATAATTATCAACAATGATTTAACAAAGTAGGAAACAGCTATTTTTAGAAAAGGCCTGCGGGCTACTCATGTGGTCCTTGCGGGCTACCTGGCGCCCGCGGGCACCACGTTGGTGACCCCTGGTCTAAACCATACAGCATCGCAGGTCTCACCACAGTCCTATAAACTTTCCCCTCCACTCTCACAGATACTCTTCTACCACAAATCACTCCTGCTATCACTCTTCTCCACCCACTCCACCCTGCCTGCACTCTATTCCTTTTTTTTCTCCTGCTCCTCTTTTTCCTTTCTCTTCTCCTTTTTCTTCTTCTTTATTTTCTCCTCCACTTCTTATTTTTTCTCTTTTTCTGCATCCTGCTTTTCCTCTTCAACTTTCCTTTTTCCTGCTTATTACTTTTTTCTCCTGCTTCGCTTTTTCCTTTCTCTTCTTCTTTTTCTTCTTCTTCTTTATTTTCCCTCCTCCTCTTATTATTTTTTCTCTTCTTCTGCATCCTGCTTTTCCTCCTCAACTTTCCTTTTTCCTGCTTATTCCTTTTTTCTCCTGCTCCTCTTTTTCCTTTTCTCTTCTTCTTCTTCTATTTTTCTTTTTTATTTGTCCTCCTCCTCTTATTATTTTTACACTTCTTTTTCTTCCTCTTCTTTATCCCCTTTTTCTTCCCCTTCTTCTTCCTCCTGTTTTCCTTCTGCTCTTCTTCTGTTTCCTCTTATTCTGCTTACTTTTTTCTTCCACCTATTCTCCATTCTCTTCCTCCGTTCTTCTTCTTCCTTCTTCCTCCTCCTCTTCTTCCTCCTCATCATCATCACCATACTTATCTTCTTAATTTGTTCCTCCTCCTCCTCGTTCTTCTTCTTCTTCTTTTTCTTCTGGCTCATTACCACCACTGGAGTTTCACTGGGACGTGATAATTGATTCCTCGTTTCCGATCTTGAGAAACTACAAATACCAGAATGCTTTGCGCGGCTCGGTTGACGTGGCCGGCGTTGTTGAGCATAACCGGGCCGATTCAAACTCGAACCGGGCGTTCAGTGGCGTCCTTTCTCCGTTCCGCCGGTTAAAACAACAACAAACGAGTGAACAAAAGCCACGCTCCTGATTGTCCGCTGTGTTTTCCAGAAGTCACACCGGTAATCCCTCATTCTTAAGTGAAGAAAAAAAGAAAAGGATGTCGGGGAAGATGAAGAGCAGGAGCGCGGCGAACGCGGACTCGGTGTCGGGCAGCGTCTCCTGCGACGAGCGCATCCTGAAGGACTGCCATCAGATGTACACGGATACAGACAGCGGTATGAAATAAAACATCACAGGAAATATATAAAATCACCAAACACTGAGTTTGATCTGCTCCAGTCTTCTGCACTTTAGCTTCAGTGCTAACGGCTAACAGCAGCCTGAACCTGGGCTGAAGTTGGTTTGGGCAAAAGTGCATTGGTTTCCACTGAAACTTATGAATTTAATCTGGATTTTTCTTTATTGATTCGCATTATTTATCTGTATTGATGTTGTTTCTGACAATTTATAGTTTCTTTCTTTAAAACTCTAAAATTGGTTTAAGATGAAAACCTCCTTATTTAAAGATAAGGAGTTTTTTGGGAAGCAGGCCATGTTTCTATCCTCCTTCTGAGTAGAAAAAGAAAAGAAAAAAACAGCAAAACACTGACTGTAATCATTTTATTTATCTGATACACTTAGACAGAAAAAAATGGAAAGAATGGAAAGAGAAATGTATTACCTTTTTTGGTTTCGTCTAAAATCATTTCAATTGCATTTAAAACACAATTATATAAAACATTGTACAACATCTTATTAAATCCAGAGCCTTTTAAAATTATTAATGTAATACTATTGAGTGCAAAACTGTTTTCTTTAACACACCTTTACATTTTTAGTTTTTATTGCAGGTCTTATTGCCCATGTTTGTGGATACTGGTGAAAGCTGTACATTTCACATTGCAAGCAGACGGGCAAGCAGACGGGCAGGCAGACGGGTGGGCAGACGGGTGGGCAAATGTCTGCCTGTCTGTCTGTCCGTCCGTCTGTCTGACTGGCAGACAGACGGACGGACGAACATTTACCCGCCCGTCTGCCTGCCCCGCCCGTCTGCCTGCCCCGCCCGTCTGCCTGCCCCGCGTCCGTCTGCCTGCCCCGTCTGTCTGCCTGCTTGCACACAGTACTCCAGGGGGGAAAAAAACCTCATAGAGGATATACTTCTGAAATATGTCTTAAGCTGTGAAATGTGGGTCTGGGAAAATTCACAAGATCTGAATGAAAAAGTGGAGAATCATATTCTAGGAACATCTTCAAAGAAACACATCCAAAAGTTCTTTCATTCAATCCATTCGTTTGCCCGACTGCCCTCCTTTCCTTAAGTCTGTTTGCACTTCAATAACTTTGATCCTGGATCAGGAAAATCGGTGCCACCCGGATGAGGTTGCTTCCCTCTTAAATCGGGTTCCTCTTAAGGTTTCTTCCCTATGCCATATTGGAGTTATTCCTCGCTTATTAGGGATGAACTTACACTTATAAAGAACAATCTTATTCATTCTTTCTTACATTATTTGTGTAAAGCTGCTTTGAAACAACGTCTATTATTAAAAGTGCTATACAAATAAAAATAAATTGAATTGGAAAAAAACAAAAAACTGAGAAACTGGAAGAAACTCACATAAAGCAGCTAATCTGAGTTCAGGATCCTTCCAATAATATTAAAATCAGGATCGTTCCAATAATAGTTTTGTATATATGCTAATGGCACATAGCTGCTGTGGTTTGTAGAAATAACCATGACGTGTTTTCTGCTTTTGTAGGATTAATAACAATTGCTCAGTCTGTCGGCGTGACTTTGCTGCCTCCCAGAAAGAAGATCACTGTGATGCTGATGGGAAACCACTCGGCTGGAAAAAGCTCCTTTATTAACTGGTATGTTTGCATGTTATACATGTTCTGGAAAAATCTGAAAGTATTTGGTGTATGCTACTTGCTCATGTTATTCGTTTTCTTTTAGGTACATAGAGGAGCACATCCAGAGGACCGGAGTTGCTATTGAGACGCAGGGATTCACTTTTGTCACTAGTGGGCGTAAGAGGGAGTCGCTCACGGTACATAAAACACCTTGGCATGAAATGCAGAAATTCTTAAAGCTTAATGCGAACTTGTGAAATTATCAGCGTTGTTTCAACCTTTAACCTCTACTTCTTCAGGGTAATGCAACACTCCACCTGTATCCTCACTTTAAGCAACTTCAGGAGTTTAAAGGTGAGTAATCAGCACTTGTTTAACGCACGATACAAGGGTGTTACTAATGTCAGGTACAGATGTAGGTGAGAAGGCCTGTGGTGCAGTCAGCATTCCAGTTCAATCATGCAATGGTGTTCAGTAGGATTGACAGCAGGCCACTCAAGATCTTCCACTCCAACCCATTTAAAGAATATATTCATTTAGCATTGTCATGCTGGAACAGCTTTGGGTCTGTGAAGTGAAAAGTTCATTCTACTGCATCCAATTACATCCAAAACGGTTTATGCCTCCAACTTTGTGGTAACAGTTTGGAAATGAACCACATATAAAAAAGGAAAAGTCAGTTGTCCCAATACTTTTGTCCATATAGTGTGTTTAATATATACGCATTAAACAGAGAAAATGTGTCTGGTGAAACACTTTAGTTTCAATACAAGTTCTTGAAAAGTGACTGCTAATCAGAAAGGCCAAAAAGGCCAAACCCCAAAGGGCTCAGAGCCGATCCTTGATGCAGTCCAACTTTCATCTTGAAACAGTCTGTTGTTCCTACTGCACACTTAACTGCTGTCACACTGTCCTCATACATGTCCTGCACCACCCTCACATACTTCTGACACACCTCATACACACACACTCATTAAACAGAGAAATTGTCTTGTGGGACACGTTAGTTTCGATACAAGTTCTTTAAAAGTCACCGCCAATTCGCCTGTGTTTTGTCACTTTCGGTAACCACTTTATCCTGATCAGGATCCTGGTGGTGGTTTTCTGACTCTCTTCCAACTTGTGTGTCTCAGGTGTGTCTGAATACGTTGGAACCGAGATCTGCACATCTCGGCAGAAACGTTTCAGTTTGGTGACGTTTGTGGACTCTCCTGGACTGGTGGACGGTGACATGAAGTATCCTTTCAACGTGGACCAGGCCATCCTTTGGCTAGGTGGGATTTATGTTACGAGACACCTAAAAACTAGTTTCCTGCCTCAACAGTGGTGCATAAAAGTTAATGTGGCACTTAAACCAATTAATTTCCTAGTATCCTTGGTCACTTTTTAACCCATACAATGTTAGCTGCATGTGTTTATAGTGATGCTTCGCCTCTCCAGGTGATGTGTGCGATTTGATCCTGGTCTTCTTCGACCCGATGGGACAGGCTCTGTGCAAGCGCACGCTCAACATTGTGGAGCAACTCAACGACAGGCAGGGAGATCGTCTCCGCTTCTACCTCAGCAAAGCGGACGAGGCTGGGGGAGAGTCGGACAGACAGGTGTGTGTTGGTGGAATTATTGCAACTCCTTGTTTCTCTTGAATAGGTCAGACCTAATGGACAGTTGTGATTGCATGTTACAGAGAGTGATGATGCAGATTGTGCAGGAGTTGTGCAAACGTCCAGGACTGAACAAGTGTGGCTTTGACATGCCTACTATTTACATCCCCAATCCCAACAAGGTACCATCAACACACATTGAGTGAATGAAGTAGGATGTATCAGCAATACACTGCTCTGTTAATATTTGAAAAGCCTCTGATGCCCTCTAGTGATTCACTGCAGAAACTCACTTATGGTGTTTCTGCTCAGTTCAACTGACCTTGATATCCCCCTCAATATTTATTCTATTTTATAGAAGTTATTTCATGTAAGATAATAAGGCATAAATGATCGACAGTCTGATAACCACAGCAGATTCGTTTTCCGTTCTAGCTCTTCCTCATCCGGTCAGATGCACCTGCTTTAAAATTGGCCTAATTTGCAGCACAATCGGATGATGTCGATTAATTAAAAAATGACAATCGGCCGGCTGATCAGTCGGTTGACCTCAGGATGCTGAACAAGGCATTCAGTATTGACCTCATTTACTGCGGTCACATGAGTAGCACGTTTTGAAGTAGAAAAAAAATAATGAATGATTATCCTTTTATTTTAGTGCACAGAAATGATTCTCATTTGCAATCTGCTGTGTATCTTCTTTTGACCCGTTTTGTCCACAGCCCAGTCGATGTGTTAATCAGATTGAGGATGTGTGTCGGACCATAGAGAAGACAATCAATCAGACAGTGCAGAATACACTGAACACACTGGAGAAGGATTGCGAGCTCATCTCCGAGGCGATTAGCGATACCCTGAACAACGACTGGTAATTAAATAAACATTTGGGTGTTCTAAAGGGTGTAATATGAACCCTCTGCACAAAGGATACAGAGGTAACGTGCGGTTATGCTTCTTGTGCATTAAAACCCACAGGGAGTGCACTATGGCGAACAGGCGTGCCCGCTGTAAGAGCTGTTTTTTGGGCCTGCTGGGCTTCAGCGTACCCTTATTGCTACTCTTCGCTCTGGTTCTCGGCACACTATCCAGAGACGTGCTGGAGCTAGCACTGGGTGCTGAGGGCACTGAGTCACTCTCGTTATATCTGGTGAGTGTGTGCATAAGCATGTGTGTCTACATTTAAAGAGTGTGTACGCTAATTAGTACTGCTTTGTATTCTACCTCCCTTTCTTTAGGCTCCAGTCGTGAAGGCGTCTGAATCTCTGTCTGGGGAAACACAGCTGTATATTTGTGGTGGCCTCGTGCTGCTCTCCTTCATCCTCCTTATCCTCGCTCGCGTCTCTTCCCGGTATTTAAATCTGTTCTTTTAAGGCTGTTTTAACTTTGTTTTATTAAAAAAATTAAAAATTCATTGGCATGCAGTCATACACACAATTCAAATTTAATGACATGTACAGTGATCTCTTGTTTTAACCAATTACCTTTTTTTTTTTTATTCTGGTTGCCAGAAACACACATCACACACTTATTATCTACTGATACTATATCTAGACATACAATGCCAAAATACTGCAATTTGCTGTCTAGAGGGATGTCTCTCTTAAAAAATATTTTCAGGAGCCACCTGTATTTCTTTCCAGTTCTCTTAAATATATAAACATTCCCAGTTTTTAAAGACTACAAGAATGATTATTTATGTCCCTGACAAGCACTGAAGCAAAAGTGTGTGTGTGGGGGGGGGCATTATTTTCTAAAGAAACCACAAAAATGCTCCATTCTTAAGACTTGTATATTAAAGTTATTGCTTTATCTCTATCTGTTACAAAGCACTGGCACTTGAGACTCAGAGAAATGGTGTGTGTGTGTGTGTGTGTGTGTGTGTGTGTGTGTGTGTGTGTGTGTGTGTGTGTGTGTGTGTGTGTGTGTGTGTGTGTGTGTGTGTGTGTGTGTGTGTTCGTTGTGTCTGTGGCATTATAATGCTTATCTTGTTCTTTGTGTCTACAGCACAAGGCCGACTCTGTCTGGAAAACAAAAGAGGCAGTTGAAGGAAAAACTGGATTATGTGCAGGAGGTGGTAAAGAATAAAAAGGTACTGCGTTTTATTTTATTTAATTTTTATTAATGAGACCATATGAAGGGGTGGTATTTAATACAGTATCATTTACACTTTGTATGCATCCACAGAAGAAGCTTTATGAAGAGTACCTCCGGCAGAGTGTTGGTGATCATGATATGGACTAAAGTTTTTGGCTGAAGGTCTGCTGGGAGTGATGAGTTGCAAGAGCAGTAAACAAATAGCAATAGCCACTAAACAACCCTTCAACGAGTTAAAGTCCAGTTTTCCAGGATCACTATTTAGCAGATACGCACCAGCATCGTTCACCACTTGTGGGGAAGAAGTCAAATTATGCTAAACTATTTATGAAAAAAATAAATATTAATAATGTCCATTGTGAACACGCAGTGTATTTAAAGGTTGCTGTTATGGCATGCACTTAAAAAAAAAAAAATTGTCCTAACAAAGGCACTGTTCAGTATTTTTTTTTTTTTAGCTTAATCTTATAAATGTTACTTGCCAAATTCTCTCCACTTCAACCTTACAGCTTTGCATTATGTTTTGTTTTGAGCGGAATGCCTTGCACTGCCTTCATGTGAATCACGTTGTACACTTTTTGACTGTCATTCCATTGAAAACTTGTACCTCATTGTTTCCACTGTACGATTTTAAAACGGTACAAGAAAGGAGTCACTTATTGTTATAGTTCACAGTATAAGATCCAAATTAAGCGTACACTAAAGCTGTGCGAGGACAAATTTTACTAAACATGAATAAACTATTGTCTTTGTCATTTTTTTCTGTTTTCTTAATGTACCTCTCACAATAAAGTTAAATATACAATCTGGTCAAACATGCTGCCTCTTTATTGAATTCTTTTAATGTTCCTTTGCATTAATGATTCCATATCTCTGATTTCTTTACAATGGCCTGTGGAGGCTGTTGGCAGAATCCTAACTTGTGCCCTGGACATGGTGCACATGTGTAAAGTGGTGTCAAATTCAATTATACTGCACTGGGTCATGTTGAGTGAAATGTCTTTCCCTTCATTCAATAAGCAGCTCAGAAGTGTGTTTCTGATTTAATATAAGCAAGATGCCAGTATAGGAAAAAAGTAACATCTCTTCCTACACTGGCATCTTTGTCACTTTTCTTTTTAACTTGATTCTTTGGAAAACACATTATGTAAAGAATCATGCCTGTAAATTGATAATTGAAATTCAAGTGGGAGAGAATCGACTCACGAAAACGAGTCAGCCGATTCTATGAGCCGACTCTTTGGCGAGCGACACGTCACTACTCCTGCGGTTCTTTTTTATTGTGAACACCTGCACGATGGTTAAATTGGTGATATGAAATTGATGCTTTAAACAAAATGAAATATAGATTCTTAAACAATTTTGTATCAGCTTGGAAGAGATAAAGTGTAAAATAAATAAAAGTTCATAAAGGAGTGTATAGTAACCCTGTGTGCAGGTTTCTACAAATGTTAAGATGGATCACAAAAACAATAATAATAAAAAATATATATATTTTTTAAACTGTTAACCAAGCAGGTTGAGAATAATGTCAAGAAAATCCAGTGACTTCACTGCAGGACAATATCTCCACCAGCCTCCACCTGTTCCAGGACAAGGAGAAAAGAAAAGTGAGCGCTTTTTTGGGTAGGACTTGATCACGTGACTTCGACAGCTTTACTGGGTTCACCTTGCATCACTGCTTGGACTGAGATTGTTTTAGAAACATGTCCAGGAAAATGAAGAGCAGGTACGCGCTGAATGTGGACCCAAAGTGCTGCAATGAGCGCATCCTGAATGACTGCCATCAGATGTACACGGATTCAGACAGAGGTAATAAATCAACTACTATTTTTCTACTGACTTAAGTCTAGACCTATACATTCCTTCTAGTGCTCTTTATTTCATACTTACACTCCAATGCAAAAAAGGGTGATCAGTAAACTAAGAATTGGTTTGTCGTAACAACAAATTATAGGTCTAGAAATTAGTAAATGTATTATTATTATTATTTTTTATCGAGTGGATCCTTAAAATCCCTGCTCTTGCAGTCCAGGTTTTGTGTATGAGCTTCTTTTTTCTTAGGTCCTTGATGAGATAAGGTGATCAACAAAGGTGGAAAAAAATATTTGACAAAACTTCCAGAAGAGTTTACAAAAAACTGGTACACCCAGACATGTGATTTTTGTTTTCTGTGTCACAATTTATATTAAAACAAAATGAATCATTATCATGTTTATCATGATAATGCATTATCATGCTTTTATGTTTAACAAGAATAGAAAAGTAAATGTATACATTCCCCCAAAAATATTTCACATACGGTAGCACCTGGATTGTACACTAACCAAGTCTGATAAAGAAAGTAAGAAGTTTATAAACAGGACACCTATTGTTTTAAACCATTATCAAACTACAGTATTAGAGTGAACAAGTACAAGTAGAATTTGCTTATTCATAAAGAAAGACAGAGTCACATGATTCAAATTCTTATTAGATATAAGTTGAATTTAATTTATTTGCTTTAAATAAGCAGCACTCTGGTATATCATGGGTCCATGATTCCCAGTTCAGTCCTTAGCTAAGCACTCTCTGTGTAGTGTTTTGCATGTTCTTCCTGTGTCTGAATGGGTTTGCCATCCAGGGTGTATTATAATATTTCAGACTGAGTGTTAACGGAATAGGCTCCGGATTCACCGCAACCAAAACCAGGATAAATCAAGAAATCACTGAATAACGGTTTGGATCAAAGCTGTTTAATTCAAGGATGAATAATAATAAAGTGAATGAAACAATTACCCACTGGTTATGCGTAATCTATCCCGAGGGCCCCAGGATCACACAATGAGAATATTGGGGTTAGTAAATAAAGCTTTCAAATTTATCAGCAAATTCATGATACATTAACACATAAAACAAAAATGGCACCAAGCTAGTCTTGGGTTTTCAATTAGTTATGTCAGCTTTTTTTTTTTCCCAGGTTTCACAATCCTGTGAGTGTCTGGTGCCTTTCTGTGACTTCTTTGTGTCAGACACATTTGACTTTAAAAGGTTATTTCCAATGCAAATTTCAATAGGCCACATGCAAATGTGCTTGATTTAGGCAGGGTTTGATTTGTATTTTTTTTTTCTTCCACACAATTTGCTTGTTTTATTGCTGTACACAATAAACCAAGAATGTGGAATGATAATGCAGAGCTAATGCATGCATTATTATAATTATAATGCAGCTAATGCCCATGACAGATAACCAAGTACAAAGAAGGAAGAGGGCAGAAAAACCTTTCATAATATGTGATTCAGGCTTTTGCTTAATAAATATCTTACCGTTCTCTTTCTTTCCCAATTTCTTCATTGTAAATCCACTTTGTGAACAAGCTTTTTCTGAAAATCTTGTGTAATAATTTTCCATCTATATATAGAAAATGCGTAGTATTACAACTAACCCAAAATACATACTAATAATAACAAAAATGTACCTTACTTTAATGTTTGTCCATGCATGCGTTTTCGAGTTAATTGTATAGTACCTGTATATTGTAACTAGTAGCATTGAATAAAAGCTGTAAAAAAATATTATTATTATTATTATTATTATGGATTTTATATTACTAATAATATTAATATTACAAACATTCCCTGTTCCTGTTTTTTTCACTTGGTTAATATTGCACAGAGCAGGCCACATGTTGCAAAATATTGATCAGTGATGAATGACAAAAATAACATCTCTGTAGTACATATGCATTGGGTTGCAGTTCACTGTACAACCTTTTATATATGAAGACTATATGCAGAGTCCAAGTGATGCTGCAGTTTACTGTTGATGTCTGCAGGTGTGAATATACCCGAAATACACCTAGAACAGATATAAATCTGATCACTGGATCTGAGCAACTCTTCAAAAGACAAAAGTTTTACAGATGTTAGAACTTGCAGTTAGTGAAAAACCCTATGCCAAAGATCTCAGATACTGTTTACACGTAGTTCAGAATTTTGATGGCTGCAACTTTGCTAATAAGAAAATATATTAGTCTCTTTAGTACAAGTGAAGTCTGTCTCAAAACTACAAAAAAGTGTATTTGTGTCTCCGAGCCACATTTGACAACCAAAACAACTCTTTGCATTGCAGTACATGTAGAGTAGCACATGTCACTGAAAGTGTTTAAAATGCAGCTAGGAATTCTGAACCGTCTGAAGAATATTGTTCTGCGCTCAAACATTTTGAATTTCATATTTATTTGCTTAATTGTCAGCACTCACACCACTAGCCTTGGTGTTCAATCTTTTTTTTACCTCCAACCCAAAAATGTGACCTGCAGTCATAAAATGTTACTAAAATGTTCCTTCTTATCCCTAATGACATAAGCAGTACATAGTAATTATGATTAATTTATCAATAAATTAAAGGATTTTATTAATATTAACCTTTCTATAAAATGTCTTCAGAATATCAGCAATCAACAAGGCAAAAAAGATATAACTTTGCTATTCTTAAAACTATATTTTTTTAATTTAATAAATAAGGAACTACTAAAATACAGTTGGTTCTCTTTGTAGGATTAATAAAAATTGCTCAGTCTGTTGGCATGACTTTGCTGCCTCCCAGGAAAAAGATCACTGTGATGCTGATTGGAAGCCACTCAACTGGAAAAAGCTCCTTCATTAACTGGTACAAATATATGTACACAAACACACACACACACACACACACACACACACACACAAATATATATATTATCATTTATTTTTTGTTTTACACATTTTAAGTGTTTAGAAGTGCAGGATTTGGATTGTGAATTGACTTTTTTGTTGTAGGTATGTAGAGGAACATATCCAAAAGCCTGGAGGTGCGATTGGGACACATGGCTTTAATTTTGTCACTAGTGGATGCAAGAGAGCGTCCCTAACAGTAAATGTGTTTATGATCCTCATGTTTAAATTTGGTCCTTGTGCATTACACGTTTGCCTCTCATATGACCTTTCGTCTCTACCGTTTTAGGGTAAAGCAACCTTCCAATTGTATCCTCAATTTAAGCAGTTTCAGAAGGTCAACGGTCAGTAAAATCTTTATTGTATTTGAAATGCAATGCAATTTTAATAATAGGTAAAAGAGTTTTATTGTTCATAATAATGGACATTATCTGGGACATAAATAATGCCTAAACATGCTTACATTTTAGCAACATGTTTCAAAACCACATTTTAAATTACATTTTCATAAATAAATCATCTAATAAAGGGCTTTTAAATTAAACTCTTTGTCTATCTGTCTGTTTATTTGTCTGTCTGTCTGTCTGTCTGTCTGTCTCTCTCTCTCTCTCTCTCTCTCTCTCTCTCTCTCACTTTGCAATTCAGGTGTGTCTGAATACATTAGCACGGAGATCTGCACTTCTCGGCAGAAGCAATTCAGTTTGGTGACTTTTGTGGATACTCCTGGGCTGGTGGATGGTGACATGAAGTATCCCTTTGATGTGGATCAGACCATCCTCCAGCTAGGTTTATATTATTGTCTAACTAGCGTGTATCTTGTCTGGCTTTGTTAAATTTTGAACCCATTTAGTGTTAGCTGCATGAATTACAATAATGTGTGATGTTTCTCTTCTTCAGGTGATGTGTGTGATTTGATCCTGGTCTTCTTTGACCCGATAGGACAGGCTTTGTGCAAACGCACACTCAACATTGTGGAGCAACTTAAAGTAAAGCATGAGGACAGAGTTAATTTCTATCTCAGCAAAGCTGATGAGGCCAGGGGAGAGTCAGACCGACAGGTGTGAGGCGTTAATGCTAGTCTTTGTATTTCTTTATGATATTTGAGTCACAATTTGTCAAACCTAATAACTGTTCATTTCAGAAAGTGATGATGCAGATTGCACAGGAGTTAGGGATACACGACTTTGACATGCCTATTATCTATATCCCCAATCCCAACAAGGTAAACCAAGGTGTTAAAATCACTTTTGTTTGGATAACTGACATATACACCAACTAGGCATAAAATTATTACCTTATATCATTATGAACGGTGAGTGAATATCACTGATTCACGGCATGATATCTCTTCATCATGGCACCTGTTAGTGGGTGGGATATATTAGGCAGCAAATGAACATTTTGTCCTCAAAGTAGAAGCAGGAGGTGGAGCTGGAGGTAGCAGAGCTGAAGATGTTTGAGGATGGACAAGATTAGAAATGAGTTTATTAGAGGGACAGCGCATCTAGGATGTTTTGGTGACAAGGTGAGGGAGGCGAGATTGAGATGGTTTGGACATGTGCAGAGGAGGGACATGAATTATATTGGTAGAAGAATGCTAAGGATGGAGCCACCAGGTAGGAGGAAAAGAGGAAGGCCAAGGAGGAGGTTTATGGATGTGGTGAGGAAAGACATGCAGGTAGTTGGTGTGAAAGAGGCAGATGTAGAGGACAGGGTGGTATGGAGACGGATGATCCGCTGTGGCGACCCCTAATGGGAGCAGAAAGTCCTCAAAGTAAAAGCAGAAAAAAATAGGCAAGGATTTGAGACAGTTTGTCAAGGGCCAAATTGTGATGGCTAGATGACTGGGTCAGAGCATCTCCAAAACTGCAGCTCTTGTGGGATGTTCCCGGTTTGTAGTGATCAGAAAAAGAAGTAGTTTTGGTGTCAAAAAGGGGACCAATACAATATTAGGCAGGGGGTCAATGTTATGCGTGGTCGGTGTATATATTAAAAGTCTACCAATGCAGAAATATAAAATGTTGGGAAAGTCTGTTTATATTAAATATATAGTATATACTTTTAATATCTTGTTTGTTTGGCTCATTTTCTCACTTACAGCGTAGTCGGTGTGTCAATCAGATCGAGGAGGTGTGTCACACTATACAGAAGACCATCGACCAGACAGTGCAGAACACCTTGAACACCCTGGGGAAGGACTGTGAATTCATCTGTGAGGCTGTTATTGATACACTCAACAATGACCGGTAGGACAGATTTGTATATTCTATATCAGGGGTCACCAAACGTTTTGAAACTGAGAGCTACTTCTTGGGTACCGATTAATGTGAAGGGCTACCGGTTTGATACACACAGTTTTCAGTTTGATCTGAAATAACAAATTTGCTCAATTTACCTTTTATTATATGTTATTATTAATAATTAATTATATTAATCTATGTGAAGACACTGATCATGTTAATGATTTCTTATAATAATTATCAACAATGATTTAATAAAGTAGAAAACAGCAATTTTTTAGAAATACCATGTTGGTGACCCCTGTTCTATATCATATTTAATACTTTTGTTGTGTTTACTTTATATTGGATTTGTGTTATTATAAATGCACTATTTATTTACTTTGTTAGCAATATAAAGTAGCTCTGCTTTTAACAGCTTTATCTCTCCTTTTTCTTCATTTAAATATATAATTAAGTTGATTTTGGAGAACAACTGCATTTTATTTTAAATACCTTCATATGTATATTGTATATTCTGACTTTTAGTGTAAATGTAAAGTGAGACCTTGTAACCCAAAGGGATAATTAAAGTTAGCCAGTGAAACAATACAGACAGTAATAACTTCAGGTAAAACACAATTAAAACTGCATGTAAAACTGATTAAACACAAACCCTTATATCATTGCAATAGGTTGTGTTACAAGGAGAACTTAAGTGCCTGCAATTTGAGCTGTGCCCTGACCCTGCTGGGCTTCAGTGTGATGCTGCTCTTTATCCTGTTTATAAGCAACATCTACTGGGAGTTTCTGGTGGTGGTACTATCTGCTTATGGCATTGAGACACTGTTGCTATATCTGGTGAGTGTAGTTGTAATACATAAGTTTTTAAACAAACATGGGCTTTGTGCTTTAAACAAACATTAGTACAGACATACAATTAGGAGAAGCATCATTCTTTATAAGAAAGCTTGCCAGGAAGCTTCAGAGGGCCTGAGACCCATACCAATGAAAGAAAACCTTTTTTTTTCTTGCAAGATGGCATGACTGAGTGGTCTGACACAAGGCTCACACACTTACATTAAGACCATGCATGCTTTCCCCAGTATTTTTCTATGTTTCCTGCAGCAGAAGGTGTCAGTGTCTGATAACAACATTTAGATCGTGTTATTAGAGGCCAAAAAAAAAGTATTTTTTAAACCTATTTTGGAAGCACCCGTGTTCAACATTGATTTTTTTTTCCATGTCAAACATCATAGCTTAATGTGTTTTCATAAGTACTTTTTTTTACCTAGCCTACTAGATACTAAATGATGTACATTAGGAGAGGTGTGAATTGCTTGCCTGCTGATCAGCTTAACACACTCTGCAAACAGGAACCCAGCACTCTTTTACAAACAGATCCCAGGAGTCTGAGCATTCTTTATAAAATATGTGCTGCAGTTAAAGAATTCATTTGTTTACACTGATTAAAAATGTCTGATATGCTCATTTCTATTTCTATTACACCAGCAAAGTGGAACACCAGTGTACAGTGAGAAAAGGTTAATAAAAAAAAGGCCACTTCCTATCTAGGCCATTCTAGCAGTGGGTATTTTGGGCATGTCTAGTATGAATGCATGTGTCTTTTTTTATTTGGGGACTAATGAAAATATCTAGTAAATATCTAGCTTTTTTGGAATATATGAATATGAATGGAATAATATGAATAAAGTGCATGTGCTGGTGTTTTTATCCATGTGTGACTTTATGTATAAATTATGTGCCATTTCTCTCTTCTTTTTTTTTGTAGGCTCCATTCATGAGGGCACTTGATTCTCTGCCAATGCAAATTCAACTTATTATTTGTGGTTTCTTGATGCAACTCTCTGTAATTCTCCACATCTTGGCTTACCTTCTCTTTAAGTTAGTAGACCTGTATGTGCATGTGTGTTTGTGAAATGTGTGTATTCTTCCTCGGCATTTTCATGCTTATCTGTATCTCTCTTTCTGCAGCTCAAAGCCGACTCTGTCTGGAAAACAAAAGATAGAGTTGCAGGAAAAACTGGAGTATGTGCAGGAGATGGTGAAACCTAAAAAGGTAGTGTGTGTGAGTTAATATAATAATATATAAAGATTGCTCGAGAAAATAATAATGCATAATAAATGTGATATAATTTGTACGAATCCACAGAAGAAGCTGCATGTGATTTACCACCAACAGAGTATTGGTGATCAGGATACGGACTAAAGTTTTTGTTAAAAAACTACTGAAGCAATGAATGGAAAGAAACATTAGAAAAATAATATAATTTACAATACTTTAATACACACTTATAGCATTACAACATGTGACTGTAAAACATTTGTCATTAATATCATATTAATTTTCCTCACTCTATCATTGTATGTTTTTAACTTAATAAAAAAGATACAACAAATTTCATTATGCATAGTTTAAGTTTAAGTGCTGGTACAAAGTTTTAATTGATGCTATTGATCACAGAAACAGAAAATATTGGAATTAGAAAATTATACATGTTTATTGTTCAGTTTTAAGACAATAATATGACAATATAACATCTGGAATAGCATTTCCCAGCTGTCAAAAAGGTCTTCCAGCTTAAACAGTATGGCCTGTATTGTGAAAGCTCACTGGTGCTGAAACCAAGCTGGATTTTTCAGCAGGATTCTCTTTATTCATGATACAGTTTGAGAATGATGTACACTATGGACAAAAGTATTGGGACACCTGACTTTCTCAGCCATATGTGGTTCTTTCCCAAACTGTTATTGCAAAGTTGAAGGGACACAGTTATATAGGATGTGGTAGTATGAAATTTCCCATTCACTTGAACAAGGAGACCCAAACCTGTTTCAGCATGACAATGCCCCTTCGCACAGGCAAATTCTATGACGATATGCTTTGCATGGGTAGGAGTGGAAGATATAGAGCTTTTTCCTTGACCCTATAGAAACATTGACTGCACCCCAGGCCTCCTTACCTCACCAACATCAGTACCTGACTTTACTAGCGCTCTGGTGGCTGAATGAGCAGAAATCTCCACAAGCTCACTCCAAAATCTAGAGGAACATCTTCCCAAAAGAGTGGAGGGAATTATAAGAGCAAATTGGGGCTAAATGTTGAAATGTGATGCTCAAAAAGCACATAAACATACTTATGACTTATTGTCTTGAAAAACTGTTTTTTTTTGTACACTGTATTTATTTATACTATCAATAAAAAAAAAAGGAGCAATTGTGGATTTATTTTGGATTTTTATACCACTGCAACCAGTTTATATAGACCTATCACTGTAATTAATAGATGAACTGATAAAGTTTTGAAATCGATTCAAAAAGGGTCAAGGTCACAGTAAGTACATGTGCCTGAAGTATGTTTTCTTCAGTGGTTTCCTTCCTGCTTGTCATAGAGAGAAGTTACTTATTTTTTGCCATCTGTCCATTTATTTTAGCCTGCCTGTCCAACTATGCATGTGTCTGTCTTAAGATGTGTGTAAGTCTCAAGAATGAGCAATTGAATGTATGTTTTATACGGATTCAGCACTGTAACCAGCAGATAAACTGATTTTGAAATCGATCCAAACACGGTTAAGCTCACAGCAATGTCAAAATAAAATCTGACTTCAATAGCATTCACCTGGTTTGAAATATAATTTAAAGATCCTTCTGGCTGAACAACATAAGATTAGATTAGATTAGATTAGATTCAACTTTATTGTCATTACAAGGCAACGAAATGCAGTTTGGGTCTAACCAGAGTGCAATAGCAGCAAGTGCAGGATATACAGTGTTTACATGAGTTACATAAATTAAATAAAATTAAATAAAATGGTATTAAAGGACTATAAACAGTAATTTACAGATGTGTATGTACTATGTACATAATATACAGATGAATATATATAAAGGAATAGACTTGTTGGCAGCGCTCTTGGCATAGACTTCTACTTGGTTATTGAGGAAGAAAAACGCTGGTAGATAAACACATAGTGACTGCCCTTTTTTAAAATTATTGAGAATAATTAACATTTTGTGTATTTGACTTTTGACCATATTACACTGGGAAATTTTATCGCTTTAATTGCTTTCTTCTAGCTTGTCATACAAAGATTTTTTTTCTGTGTAGTATGGTGAAAAATCAAATATACAAAATATTAATTACTGAAATACTACCAATTACAGTATTCTTAAAAAAAGCTTTGAGAATCGATCCGAACACGGATAAGTTCACAGCAAGGTCAAACGAAATATGACTTCATCGGCTTTCACCTTGTTCGAAATATAATTTGAGGTGTACTTCAGGCAAACGAACAATGAGAAGAAATTGTTAGCAGTGCTGTTGGCGTAGATTTCTGCTTGGTTAGAGGAAAAACAAACTGCTGGCAGATCAACAAATGGCGATTGCCCTGTTTTGAACATGTCGAGTTTTGTAGATAAATGAATTGGGTTGCATAGTTTCTATGCTTTCTATTGGATTTGGTAGTATTTTAATAATGAACACTGTGTATATTAGATTTTTCACCATATTACACCAGGGATGTTTATAATGACAAACAGCAATAGTTCTCTGTGTGTACTTCATGCATGCACAAGGTTTGAATGACCCTGCAATGTTCAAGTTGTTAATATTTACACAGGTTAGATTAGTCTGTTGGCAAGAATTCAGCTTTTTTTTTTTTTTTATAAGATAAGCTGAGAAATAAAAAGTAGCTCTCTGACTGCGCAAAACCCAAACTTGCTTCCCTTCCTGATCTTCCTTGCCTGCTCTCGAACCTACAGGAAGGATGGTGACGTCACTTCCGCAGGGTTAAACCGGGGAAAGTTGTTTCCTGAAGCTTTTGCAGTCGTGGACGTTTTCTTCTCGTTTCATGTGTTTTTTTTCCCCCACAGCTGAACTCGTCAACACGGACTTTTAGTAGGCAGTCGAAGCACATGGCTGTAGACTTATAATAATGCTGAAACGAACAGGAAGTGTCGCGTTGAACGACTTTTAGAGCATGGAGGTGACGAGCAAGGAGGACAGCCAGTCTGCTGGTATGTAAACGCCAACTAGTAAACAAAGCGCTTATTGTTGAAAACAAAGTTGCTTTGTCGCCCTTCAGGCTAGTTTATAATTCATATTTAACGCTTTTTGTTTGTTTGGGGTGGATATTTGCTGCATAGCAAGGAGTTCAAGCTGTAAAGTTTTGTCCATTGGCAGTATTGCCCCTCTTTGACATGTGTCACATTGCACCTAGGAAGTCCATCTTAATAACAGACATTGTCGACCATATAACTAGGTTTAATGTGTTGTCTGGCATCTAGAGAAGCTTTTTTTCCCCCTCCTTGGATCAACAGGTGTCTTTAAGTTACGCCCCATCATTAACCAACAATCTGCTTCAATCCAATTATGGTAGTACTTTAAAACTGTATAGACCGAGCCAGAGACATTCTGCATCATTTTGTCGTCATTCGAACCCGTCATATCAGTCTTAATTATAAGGCACTGACCCTGAACTATACATCTCAAACCCATCAGCTTCGCATGCTCAAATAGTGCTCAAGAGGTTTGCTTTCGAAAAGGTGTAAGAAAGGATCTATCTATGACCTTGTCTTGTTTTCTTTTTTTTTTTCTTATCAGCATCGCCTGACGATGAAGTGAACGTTCAGCTCCAGCTGCTCGAGTGCCGGGCACAGTTGGAGCACTGGCAGGGAGTGGCGAAGATTTGTGAGCTGAGCAAACAGGAGGAGTTGCAGGATCTGCAGAGACAGTGTGACCAGGAGATACAATCACTCCATGAGGCGCTCAGAGGTGAGGAGCAGAAAAGAAAGTGAAAGGGACTTTTTTTTTTTTTTAGATTTCACAGTTTCACTATGGTTAGATCGATTCAAATAAGCACGAAAACAACTGCTTTTTTTCCACGCTGACTTGATTTCTCACTTCCTTTTTTCAGAAACAGCCTCTCAGTATGAAGCCAGAATATCTGCCCTTCAATCAGAGCGTGCTCAGTGGAGGAGAGCAGGGTTCAGCCCAGAAAACAGGGTGTGTGTTTTTAGGAGGCTTTTGCTTGTTTGTTTGTGTAAGCAATGTTTTTGACGTGAAGGCGAAATTCTTAAAAGTATGGTTCACACTTCACAGATGAAAGGTTAGAACCATTACATGTTAAAAATCTGATCCAACATTGAAGCTATACAGTGAAAAGTACTTCAATCTGCTTAGGATTTCTTTAATTTAATCCCAATTATGATGCGTATAAATTATTTACATGTAAAACTTCATTTCAATATGCCCATCACTCAAGAACTCATAAAGGGATTTTACAAAACTATTGTGTATTTAATTACAGGTGCATGTTGACCGTTTTCTGTTCTTTCCTCTGTACGTGCTGAAATTCATGTTGCATGCTTGTGATAAAATTCATGACATTAGTTGCAACAGACTGTTGCGATTCTTTAATGCAAAGCATGGTGTATCGTTTCTCTATTTGGTTCCTACGGTCAATTTTGCTTCTGTCAGCACTTTGTGAAACCCTACAGTATCTCTATTTTCTCTCCTCAAACCCTCTTTGATTGTAGGACAGCATAAAAAAAGGAAGGATAGAGAACACCTCTCCGCCTAGTGAGAGGCTGAAGAATGAGGGTGTGGCAGAAGACGTTGAGCCTCAGGATCTGCTGGCTGAACCCTCTGACAGCGAGAGCACTGGACTACATATGGAGGGATTCTACATGCAGCAGTGTGACACCTCCTCTCTGTCGTGCTTCTCTCTGGATACCCCGTTACTCTCCCGGCGCACTCCCCCTCAGGATGACACCGCTTCCCTGGTCTCAACAGGAACTCTGGTGCCTGAAGCTATCTACCTGCCCCCATCAGGACATCGGCTGATCACACACACAGAGTGGGAAGGACTCCAAACACAAGTCAGTATCGCAGTGTTAGTTGTTAGTAAACAATATATATTATAGGACTATATAATATATAGTGGACAACAATTTTATGGAACAGTATTTAGATATCAGCTACAGTCATTGTTATAAGCAGTTGTTGATTTTGATATTGTGCATAGGTTTAAAAGGAGGTGGTTTGACCAAGATCAGACTTTCATATAACAAGACAAGCTGTTTTTTTATTTATTTATTTAATTTTTTACATTATTAAAAAGAGAAGCTGAAGAGGGAATAGCTGTGTAGTAGCTGTTATAGTGTAAGTGGAAACAGGAACTAAATTGTTCTGTATCTTCTCTGCAACTATACATCGATTTAAAAAAGTATGATGCCATTCTTTTTTTGTTAATAAGTGCAATCACTGGTAAATTGATGTTTTATAAAGGAAATGAAACAACCACAGTGCATGCTACTTTGGAAAATTGGGTGTCAAATTTGATCTAATGCCTAGCCAGTTTTTTCAGGTCATCACCAGTCTGCTACTAGGTCAAGAGTGCTGTGGTTGTATTTCTCAACCGCCCGCCTACTCGGCAGCAAATACCAGGGTGTGCGGGGTTTTTTTTTCTCAGAATAAATTAGTTTATGTCCACAGGAATTGACATCCTTTTCTGTTTGATAAACCCCTATAACTGTGCACTTAATTTGCAGTAATAAGTCTATGAGAGACTGTTTTACACTGTTTAGTAAACGTTAGAAATAATCCTGACGTGTTATTTCGCACTTCTGTGGCCTCATTTCAGTATGCCACTTGTTGTTACTAATATCTGTGGTGTCGGGTAGATAATATAATGGTAATCGTTGCTCACTGTGTTACTATGAACATCAGGTGGTTGAACTTCAGAGAGAACTGACCCAGTTGAAAGAGCAGAAGGCAGAACTTGAGAAAGAGCTGGACACTCAGACGACAGAAACCCAGAAACAGGTAGTTGACTCTCCAGAGTAAAAGTTGTAGGAGGAATAACATGATACAGCCACATTTAAAAGCTGAATTCATTTAATTGTTTTATATATTGTTTCCTGTAACTGCTTATAATTTGCAAGTCTGCACACTTGGATATCGAGGGTAAAAATCTGATCTTTGTTCAAAATTCAAGGTCATACTTTGAATCAGTTGAGTGTGTTTGTGTGGGAAATACAGGCAGCAGTGCTCCAATCACAAGTGCAGACCTCTGAGACTCTTCTCCAGGAGCTGCAGAAATCCTTTAGCCAATCGCAGAGTGCTGTACAGAGCCGATTGGTGAGTAAAGCAAAACGCTCCTTTCAGATAAACTGGCAGTGTGGATTTACATTGTATGATTTGGAGATAATCTTATTCAGAGTGACTCGTAGCAATATGTTGTGTGTGTTTTTATTGCATGGTGAATCTGCTCTTCTCATCTGCAGAAAGAGCTGTCCTTGTCTCAGAGGAAAGTGTGTAATGAGCTGTCCAGGTTAAAAGGTGGAGAGACGGAAGATAACACAGCCGGAGATAATCACCCAGAGCTGTTTACTTTACAGGTGAGACGCTGCTTTTGTGTATCCTCAGCGTGTTTGTGTGTACGAGCGTAAGACGAATGTACTCATCCTGTGTCTGTGTAGGGAGCGCACACGGAAGAAAGGCTGCGTATTGAAATTGTGAACTTGAGAGAGCAGCTGGTGATGCGAACAGAAGAGAGCGGTTAGTATGTTTATTCGTTACTGATGCTCTTTGCAAGTTGAGTTCTTCAGTGCTTGTAATAACTTGTTGCTCTTTCTCTGTTCCTACAGAGGTCCTGGAGGGTGAGTTGAATTGTTCCTACACATTTGCAGTACAGTTTCACAAATATGTATGTATATATGTATATGTGTGTGTGTGTGTGTGTGTTCCTCAGTCAAACTCTCCAGCCTTAAGACAGAGACTGACCGCATCCAAAGTGAAAAAGAAAAGGTGCGTGTGAAGGAATTAAAAAGACGAAAACACCGTTCTCCAGATTATTGAAGAGATTTAGGTTCATCACGTGTGTGTCTTTGTATTATATAGTTGGAAAGAGAGCTGCAGGAATGTCTCACTGAGGTGCAAGGCCTCCGGGTGGCACTATCACATCTCCAGAGTGACAGCAAGGTCCAGAGCCGTGACAAGGTAATAGCAGTCGGCTTTGATGCGAGTGTTTGCATGGGAAATGTGTGTTTATATCGCCAGCAGCTCTCCACCAGCCTACTCTCTTTGAACATACACACCAATTCAGGATTGTTTCAAATCATGGAATAAAAGTTTAAAAGCGCGAAGTATATCTGAAATATTTGGTAAATTTTCCTAATGAAATGGTATTTTTTCCCCCCAAATGCTTCTTTTGGTCACCTTTTGGATACTTAAATTTATATTGAGTATATTTATATATACAGATAGCAGCCTTCCGCATTGACCAAAGTGTATTCTGTTTTACGTGTGTTACGGGAAATAAACCTCTTGCTGATGTTGATTCACTTAATGAAGCCTCTTGATTTGAATCTCTTTTTCTGTATCGCTCTCGTAGGCTGCGCTTCATGAACAGTATTTAGAGCTGCGCAGTCAGGTGATCAGTCTGCGCAGTCAGTTGGACACAAGCCAGGCTGTACAGAGAGACTTCGTACAGCTCTCACAGTCACTACAGGTACACGTCTAATTATTATTATTATTTTTTTTTTTTTTTCAAATGCAGGTTATTTTTTATATCTGTGCTACAGTTTGAAGCTGAGACTCGAACAATGCGATGAATCCTTTTCTTTTTTTTTTTTCTTTTACTTTGTTAACAGCAAACCATGGGCCAATTTAAAGCACTCCTATTCCAAGTTTATACTTTTAATGCAGTGGTGGAGAGTAACAAAGTAAATGTAATTCGTTACTGTACTTAAGTCGCTTTTTCGTGTATCTGTACTTTACTGAAGTATTTCCATTTGGGGAGACTTTTACTACATTTCAAAATCAAATATCTTACTTTCTACTCAACTGCATTTTTGCAAAATCTTTTGTTCCTTTTCATTCATAAGTGGATAACATCTTAACTGGTCAAACATGCAGCAAGCCACCAATCAGGGTAGAGCACCAGCTCTGTTTTTAACTCAAGTGCATGGTTTGTGTACTTCATCCACCACTGATTTAATGCGCATAAGGGATTAATCCAGCAAGGAGCACTTCTTGGATTGTCTGCCTATTGGCTGTTTAAACGAATAAATATTCTGTCTACGAAGGTTAGCATTTTTCCACATAAGCATAAAAGCTTTACCTTTTCAGGTAAAGATGGAGCAAATTCGTCAGGCTGAATCTCTGGACCAAGTCAAGCACATCCTTGGAGAACAACTTGAAGTAGAAAGTGACCAGCACAACAGTTCCTAACCCTAAACCCTGTCTCTGGACTAAAGCGAAATGGAGCGCTTTTTGTTAAGGCCATAGAAGTGAACCAGGATCAAGCTCAAGAATTTGTCAAATTAAGAGTGCAGCAAACTCTTACTAATTATTATTATTATTAACAACTGTGGTAAATTTAGAATACTGACATTTTTCAGTGGACATTCATCTTTCATCTCAACTAACTATCTGAAGCATTTTGCAGTGTAGGTTGCAAGCTCAGCGATTTAGAGCTAAAAGATGACCAAGGCAAGTCTTCGACAATGTGTCCTCTAACCCCAAAACCCATTTATAGTAGCTGTACAGTAAAGGGTGGTGGATGATGACTTGGCCAGTATACATGATCACTCCTGCTAAAGCTTACATAAACATAGTCGTTCATATATATTCTGTGTTTTGGTCACCAGCCAAATTATCAGAAACTTTTAAATCTGTGGAACTGAGGGAACTATTATATATTTTATATATGAACTTTTCTAGACTCTGACCCTGTGTAATCTTGTGACTCCATGTGAAAATAAATCAAACACTAGATTTAATCTGGGACCAAGACACCAGTCTTGGCGTTCTTTAACCACTCCTCTAGTCTCATGATAATATTTATCATGTCTGCCATTAACAGCTTTAGAAGTCATACAAATGTAAATTAACATCTGGATTCGCAGCAAGAGTTTTCTCTCGGGCTTTGTCTTCCACTTGGACATGTTTTATTAAAAAAAAAAAATGTTTGCCCAATCCTGGATTTGTCTTTATTGATCTTTCATGTTCTCGCGCCCTTAATTTCAGCGTGGGCATCAGGTATATACAGGATAATGAATGTTTGAAATATTCATTTAAGTAAATATTTGTGCACCCCTTTCTAAAAAAAAAAAAAAATAGGATTTTTGATTTGTTTACCCACCATTTGCATTTTCATCCAATAATTTTAATATTTTAAGTATTTCTTCCAGACATTTCTTTTAATTCTTCCAGATTGCTTGGCTTGTTTTTGCCCATTTTTCTTGACTTACACGTTGTTATGATACAATCGTGCCATATGACATTAATTGTCTTTTATTTAAGGTCATAATTATCTTTATTTTATGTCGTTACACATTTGCAGCATTAGCGGTCACCCTTGTCCTGAGTGACGTACAAAAGTGCTTTTTGCACGTTACTAATGAGATCATTGTGAAATATCTTGAATATATAAACTATGAGAATTTTTATTTGCCTCTAAAACCTTTGAGCTCAGCTGTAGATCCTGTGTTATACAATGTGAGCATTCAGATTTGAGCACAAAAATGACCTGCATTCAATTGACGCAATTTATATAAATATAGTTGGACACAAATGAACACTGGTAATCTTTATCACTTTTGTCCATGTATTAGCATTTAAGCACTTCAAAAGACAAGTGTATTTTTTAAATATATATCTTTATTAAGAAATATATTTGTATTTTTTAGTAATAGAATCCTTAAAATATTAGTTATCTAGTTATAATGTTAATTTATTTAAATACATAAACTTAGATCACATTCATATTCACAGAACATTGTGGGTTTTTATTTTTTTTTTATTTTTCTTCTTTTTTCTTTTTTCTTTTTGGTATTTTCAGATATGTTGACTTGTTCACTGTTTGTTGCTTGAATGTTTGTTGTAATCCCATTCATGGTGGTTTTTTTTTGTGCTCATTCTATAGCCAGTTCTTTCTCATTTCATATACTTGTCAGTTTGCATCTCTTAGTCCCATTTCTTAGCCACCAAGTTGTCATCTTTCTCTGGAGAGGCAAAACACACACATATGAGACACAGAGTGTAAAGGAGATCCAGCTCGGAGCCAGTGATCATTGCCATCAACTTCAGACAACCAAGTATTTATATAAGCACTGAGTTATTAAATTGCCTTTTATTTATTAGTATTTATTAACTCAAGCACATTCTCATATCCTTTTGTTTGTTGGATATGAATTGTCATTTCCAAAGTTCACATCAGCCAGACTATATGTTTGTCAAGTGACAATATTTGATGCGCTACTGCGAAAGAAATTCAACAGTAAAGCACACAACACTAAAACACATACTCGCATAGCAGTCTTTTTAACACAGAGGAACAAGGACAGATCTTAAGTTTAAGAAAAAGGACAGGGAGGATTGTGGGATACCTTGCTTTGTTGCAGGAATTGTTAAGGGAACAGGATTAGGATGGAATAAAATTGTGAAGGAAATGAGGGGAGAAGGAAAGGAAGGGAAGTGAGGTAGTTGAGGTGAGATGTTCAGGTAAGGGAAGAGGAATTGGTGCAATCGGTGCAATTTTGTGAAGGTAGGAAAGAAGCATCCTAGTTAAGAATGTTTAAAATCAGTTTTTAAAGATTCATGTTCACTGTAAAGGAGTGTACGTGTTGACTTACGTTCCAAGTAGGTGCGAGAGACATACTTGAGCACCTCGTCGATGAGGATAACGGGGATAGAGAGTTGTAGCACCACAATCCACTTCTCCAGATTCAGGTGAGTCAACTTGAAAATCATCTACAGTGAAGTCGAGGAAAAATATTAGTATTGTAGAAGTAAAAGATTTGGGAAATTAATGTCCAATGGGACTCACAGGCAGAGGATCAATATAGATGATCATAAAGTGCAAGGACATGGACAGGGACATGGCAGCCACCAGCCAGAGGTTGCTCCAGGGAGGCATTCGCACCAGAGACTGGTTCTCTGACAAGCTACACATACAAACAAAGGTTATGCCAGTACTGAAAAACCATCAAGATAGCAAGTTATTAAAAGCACAGGTTCTTAGGACCATCTAGCAATACACTTTAATGTTTTCCTGCTCGAACACTCCCATTTACAGTATGAATGCTAGAGAAACAGATTTTTTACACACTTTACCCACACTTGCTGTAATAGTTTTATTGTTAAGGTAAAAATAAATAAATAATCAAAATACAAAAATATTTGCATACAAAGAAAATTGAAACTATCAAAAAAGATTTTATCCATACCTAGGTCAAATTCAAGACCCATAGTATGGGTCATTTCAACTCATTGTCTTTTTAGATCTGTCTATCATTTGTATGATATGCCCACTCCTCTGAAACCTATATGTATATGAATATGTGCTTTATGGATGAAAACTCTTTGATTCTCTGATACTTTGAGTGGAATGATTTATCATCATATAATCATGTATCATGTAATATTTACCCCTCATTATTAGGACAATTAAGTAGCTTGGTGGCAGAAAAAAAAGCATCAAGAGGTGGTTTCTGTATGACCTGTTAAGGGCATTGCACATCTCGATGGTGACCAGAACAGACAGGGCCATAGTCATTGGGGGAGCGGACTCGAACACCTCACAGCGAATGTCGGCGAATTCCTCGTTCTCTTCGGTACACTGCATGAAGTGTGTCTGGGAAATACAGTGCTATCCAGTGAGTACTATTGAAGTTAATCACCCGATTCAAAACCCAGCTTAAATAAACGTTGTCAATCTTTTAAGATGTAAACATGTTTAGCTTTTGATATGCCGTTTAATGAGTTTATAATGTTGGAATAAAGTAAGCAACTCTTATTTGTTGTTAAGGGTTACTTATTTATTAGCAAACATAGTTTGAGCCTATGTGGTCTCTATTTAGGAGGACTGGACCCACCAGCTGGTAGAAGGTCACCATTGGGCCGTCCTCAGAGTAAAGAAACCACCATGTGGCAGCAGCCACAGTAGCAGCTCCAACATAACCTAAAGGAGAAGAACAAAAAATCACAGACACCCACAGATAAGTTAATAAAATATGTCATTCTTTTTATTCGATTATCTGTATGTATATATTATTGGTAACTGCTTTATTGTACCTCCAATGGCCAGGTATCTGAAGAAAAGCCATCCAGAAATGAGTGGTTCTTTGGGAGATCGGGGAGCCTTTCCCATGATATCCAGATCAGGAGGATTAAAACCCAGAGCAGTGGCAGGAAGACCGTCAGTGACCAGATTCACCCACAACAACTGAACAGGGATCAGGGCCTCAGGCAGACCAAGAGCAGCAGTCAGGAATATACTGGGGGGGAAGAAAGAGGAAAGAAATGATTCTAATAGTTCCAAGATGTGACAGTGAGGACAGTGGCAGAGCACAGGAACAGGTCAAAATTAGAAATGAGATTACTCACCAGACAACCTCTCCCACATTGGATGAGATGAGGTAGCGGATGAACTGCTTCATGTTGTTGTAAATGGCTCTGCCTTCCTCAACGGCAGACACAATAGAAGAGAAGTTGTCATCTGCCAGGACCATCTCCGAGGCTGACTTGGCAACAGCTGTGCCAGAGCCCATGGCAATACCAATCTCAGCCTTCTTCAAGGCAGGGGCATCATTCACACCATCACCAGTCTGTTAAAGGGCATTGAAATGTTAGTTTTCATCAATGTGGATTATTCCTGGAATAAAAAATCTCTCAAAACAATCAGAACAGGCAGTGGACATAGTCAGCAATCCACAGTCTATGAGGATTTATTGTTAGAACATGGTAATTAAAAGAAATCTATAAATTAATACATTGTAGGTGTAACCTAGGAAATGGGTATTGTTGAGAACGTCCTGGGAGTATTATAGTCTTCTTACCATGGCTGTAATCTCATCATAACTCTGCAGGAATTCCACAATCTTGCTCTTGTGGGAAGGCTCAACACGGGCATAGCAGCAAGCCTTGCGAACCGCCTCTCTCTGCTGTGCCAGGGGCAGGTCGTCAAACTCACGACCTGTGAAAGCACGCCCAGTGACATCTTCATCCTCTCCAAAGATGCCAATGCGACGGCAGATAGCCACAGCAGTGCCCTTGTTATCACCTGTGAGTGAGGGAAAAGATGTAATTATACAGAGCTGAGAAGGAAATGAGGACTTAAGAGAAACAGGACAACATGGTAAAGAGTGAGGGGTAGTGAAGGAAATCTGGTGCAAGCCCTAGTACAGATTAAAAAAAAAAAAAAGTCAGAAGATGATATGAAGGAAGTAATGCCTCTAACCAGTGATCATAATGACCCGAATGCCAGCAGCTCTGCACAACTGGATGGAGCCCATGACCTCCTTACGTGGAGGATCCAGCATGCCAACACAGCCCACAAAGGTGAGATCAGTCTTTGGAGCACAGAAAAAACATAAATAGGTTGGAGGAGAGTGGAACTTATTAGCCTCTAGAACTACAATTTTGAATAAAGGTACTCTCAAAGGTTTTTGGGTCAAGTTTCTGTAGAGTTTCTGTAGAGTTTCTCCTTAATGACTATAGTAAAAAGAAACACTTTGTAGGTGTCTTGTATTACATTTTACCCCTTTTGGGTAGAACTTGTACATCTTTCTATCCATTCATCTATTCACCTCATACTCAGCAAACTTGGTGGAATCCTCCAGTTTCATTTCCTCTTTCCTCAGAGGGGAGTCTCGAGTGGCCAAAGCCAGGCATCGTAGGGTGTCACGGCCAGTTCCCCATTCCTTAATCACAGCCATGATCTTTTCTTTCACAGGGCCAGACAGGGGTAAGCGGGTAGTTCCCACACGCACATACGCACATCTGTCAATCACACCCTCTGGAGCACCCTGCATGATGGTTTGTTCAATGGAGGTTCATTAATGCAAGTTTCTTTATAATTTGACTGTAAATGTCTGTTGAAAGGTACACTTACCTTGACAAACATCTTGTTGCTGAGAGACGCCTTTGAGGTCTTGGCGGGACAGCAGTAGACAGACATGGACTTCCTGTCACGGGAGAACTCTAGTGTGAACTCTTTCTTCATCAGCTGCTTAACTACCTGAACAAAATATACGCAGAGATAACTATGTTAGACCAAGTAGATCCCTTTTTGGATTATTTCTGAAGAAATCTTGCGTCCAACCAACCAAATAAAACTGTTGTAGATAATGAGGAATTTGGAAAACCGAGGCTTAGTGGATCATTTGGTATTTGGTTTAAGCCTTGAAGAGATGAACTTGTATAATAAAATTGTATTGTAATTGTACTTACAGCACAACAGGCATTGGCTCTCTCCACCTCGGACAGGCCACGGACCTCAGTGTTGAACACATTCATCTTTTCCACCAGGCAGCAGAGGGCGGTCTCAGTGGCTTCACCCACCTTCTCATAAATTCCTTTAGACTATCAGAGGGAAAGAATATATTTTTTGTAGTAATGTACTGTATATTTGTAAACAGATGATTTACTAAAATTAAGACAAAACATTACCAATAAAGACACTTTATAGTCCCTTTACCAAGGAAATTTAAAAAATGTATTTAGGAACATGAATGTGTGTGTGAGAAATTGCTGACCTCGTTGTAATCCAGAGAGGAGTCGTTACACAGGGCACAGATGGTAGCCAGCTCAACCAACCCATCATACTGGCCACAATTCACTGGAAGACCGTCTTTAGTTCTGTAAAAGTGAGTATATCTCCATATTCAGTATGTGTTTATAGATTTTCTTTTGCTAATAGCTGCTCAGTAAGCTGTTGTCTACTTACACTTCTCCTTCAGGAGTGTATTTTGAGCCAGAAATATCATATCGGTCAAGAGTCACACTGTCCCCTTCCACTTTATCAACAATGAACATCTAAAAAACATATTTTATAGTAACTCATTTGAAACTAGACACAACAAAACAGTATTATTGCAGTGTGTAAATGCAGTTCATCTGCAGAAGGCATATTAATCTGCAAAATATGATTGCAAATTTCTGCTCTGAACTAGTGGAGAGATTGGATAATTTCAGTGACTTGGTTCTTTGAAACTCTTTCATATATATATATATATATATATATATATATATATATATATATATATATATATATATATATATATATATATATATATATATATATATATATATATATGAACTACAGTGAGGAAAATAAGTATTTGAACACCCTGCTATTTTGCAAGTTCTCCCACTTAGAAATCATGGAGGGGTCTGAAATTTTCATCTTAGGTGCATGTCCACTGTGAGAGACATAATCTAAAAAAAAAAATCCAGAAATCACAATGTATGATTTTTTTAACTATTTATTTGTATGATACAGCTGCAAATAAGTATTTGAACACCTGAGAAAGTCAATGTTAATATTTGGTACAGTAGCCTTTGTTTGCAATTACAGAGGTAGTTTTTCACCAGGTTTGCACACACTGCAGGGGGGATTTTGGCCCACTCCTCCACACAGATCTTCTCTAGATCAGTCAGGTTTCTGGCCTGTCGCTGAGAAACACGGAGTTTGAGCTCCCTCCAAAGATTCTCTATTGAGTTTATGTCTGGAGACAGAGCCACTCCTTGGTTATCCTGGCTGTGTGCTTCGGGTCATTGCCATGTTGGAAGACCCAGCCTCGACCCATTTTCAATGCTCTAACTGAGGGAAGGAGGTTGTTTCCCAAAATCTAGCAATACATGGCCCCGGTCATCCTCTCCTTAATACAGTGCAGTCGCCCTGTCCCATGTGCAGAAAAACACCCCCAAAGCATGATGCTACCACCCCCATGCTTCACAGTAGGGATGGTGTTCTTGGGATGGTACTCATCATTCTTCTTCCTCCAAACACGTTTAGTGGAATTATGACCCAAAAGTTCTATTTTGGTCTCAGCTGACTACATGACTTTCTCCCATGACTCCTCTGGATCATCCAAATGGTCATTGGCAAACTTAAGACGTGCCTGGACATGTGCTGGTTTAAGCAGGGGAACCTTCCGTGCCATGCATGATTTCAAACCATGACGTCTTAGTGTATTACCAACAGTAACCTTGGAAACGGTGCTCCCAGCTCTTTTCAGGTCATTGACCAGCTCCTCTAGTGTAGTTCTGGGCTGATTTCTCACCGTCCTTAGGATCATTGAGACCCCACGAGGTGAGTTCTTGCATGGAGCCCCAGTCCGAGGGAGATTGACAGTCATGTTTAGCTTCTTCCATTTTCTAATGATTGCTCCAACAGTGGACCTTTTTTCACCAAGCTGCTTGGCAATTTCCCCGTAGCCCTTTCCAGCCTTGTGGAGGTGTAAAATTTTGTCTCTAGTGTCTTTGGACAGCTCTTTGGTCTTGGCCATGTTAGTAGTTGGATTCTTAAATGTAGTGGCGTCGGACATTTTAAAGGCAGACTAACAGGTCTTTGAGGGTCAGAATTCTAGCTGATAGACAGGTGTTCAAATACTTATTTGCAGCTGTATCATACAAATAAATAGTTAAAAAATCATATAATTGTGATTTCTGGATTTTTTAGATTATGTCTCTCACAGTGGACATGCAAATACGATGACAATTTCAGACCCCTCTATGATTTCTAAGTGGGAGAACTTGCAAAATAGCAGGGTGTTCAAATACTTATTTTCCTCACTGTATATATATATATATATATATATATATATATATATATATATATATATATATATATATATATATATATATATATATATATATAAACTAAACTGAATATTGTATATTGGAGTCATGTGACAAAAGAACGAACAACTCAGAGGACACATGAGATGAACTACACAATTATTTTTCCTGTACATAAGCTACAGAGATTTTCCGATGCTTTGCTCATTTACAGTACTGTGAGTCACATTAAAGACTCATCCAAAATGAATCGTTCATGAATGACCCATCACTATTTTGAACCTCATTCCATTTATCAGAATGTCTGTCTTTGCTAGATCTCTGTATAAAAGACTCGACACTCATGTTACTTTTTTAATCAGCATACAGTACAACTGGTGAACCTCAACTGAAATCCAATTAAACAGATATTTCTATAAATGCATCTAAAACAAATCTAAAACTTGGAGCACTTCATGTTGTTTGCCTGTCCCCTGCTGACACTGTGTAGCTAATTTTAATATAGTATGCAAACCAGTTGCTTTACCAAGTAACCAATAGCAACCAAACCACCAGGTGTACAGATGAAACTTCCAAAATGAACCATTTAACAGGACTAATGTTATGACCCAAGACACCAATCATTTCTTAAATCTATGCTTTATTCTACTTCTTGGTCATTGAAATGAGGAATGTTTTTTCCTAAAGGATATGCTATTAAATCTACCTGAACAGAGGCAAAAAAAATCCAAACAATAACACTGCATTTGTTGGTTCAATAAAAAGAAAAAAGAAAACTGTTACATGTAGGAAATAAAGGATTTGTTGCTTTGTCTGTGTAATTAGAGGTTATTTGAAAACCATGTATGTGTGAAAAGGAATCAATCCCAACTTACTCCACTCGAAAGCAACATTGAGATTAATTTATGAAAAGAAAATTTATTTCCTAAAGAGTTATTTGTTTTGTCCTTTAAGTACCTTATAACAAAGTGTTTCAAATACAACTCCTATGGTAAATATTAAACCTGTTATGCTTTATGCACTCTTGAATTGTCCAGTCTATCCCTGTGGAAAATAAACTACCTGAGCATACTCAATACTTTTTGCTTGTAAAAATACTGAACCTAATCATACTTAACTAATTAGGCCTCACTTTTCTAAACGTAATCATACCGGGCCTAACCTGTATGTGTGGTAGTGCTTATATCCATTACCCACCTTGGTCACACACATCTGATTGGTGGTCAGAGTGCCGGTCTTGTCAGAGCAGATGACTGAGGTGCAGCCCAGAGTCTCCACAGAGGGCAGAGAGCGAACTATGGCATTTTTTTTGGCCATACGGCGTGTGCCCAGAGCCAAGCATGTTGTAATCACAGCTGGAAGACCTACCAACACCCAGTCAGATAAGGTGTGCATTAATCAAGTGCACCAAACAAGACTACATGCAGCCTGATATGAAGCAGAGCTGCTGTTACCTCCTTGGCATCAATATTTTTCTTATAACAACACGTTCTAAGATGTATTATTTATTGTGGAACATGTGTGAAACTAGTTAGTTCTATTGTAGCAGCTGAAAATTTAGTTGTTTTCTCAGCAGCCAGTTTGTTACTGCAAAACCTAAAAGTGCAAACTCCATTGTCCTGAGTATCCCAACATGGAACCATATCAACAATGGCATCTTTTTTCTTTGTTAAATAACAGATTTTTTATTTGTTTTTTTATTAGGCTTCGGTTATGTGAATTATCTGGCCTACGAGTCCATGTAAATTAGCTAGTACTACAAAATATATATTAAAAAAACAATTATTAGAAAAAGTGCATTAATAAAAACTTGTGATTTGCAACTTTTGTTTCAGTTGCGACTGTCTGATTAATCAAATGTAAGAATTCTGTATATCTGTATAGTAGTCATTAGTTTCTCACCCTCAGGGATGGCAGCCACAGCCAGGGCCACAGCGATTTTGAAATAGTAAATTGCGCCGCGGATCCAGGAGCCACCATGCACAGGATCGTTGAAGTGACCAATGTTGATAAGCCACACAGCCACACAGATGAGCGAGATGACCTTGGAAAGCTGCTCTCCGAACTCATCCAGCTTCTGCTGCAGTGGGGTCCTCTCCTGCTCTGTGGCTGCCATCTGGTCACGGATTTTTCCAATCTCAGTGGCAATGCCGGTAGCCACAGCTACACCGATGGCTTTTCCTGAAGCGATGTTGGTGCCCTGTACAGGATGGACACAATTGGGTGAGTTAATATATAACTGATAATAGTGCTAGACTATAGAAAGGAGGTTCATGGATAGATAATGAAAGCTGTTTAAAATGGGCAATAATGGATGATGTAAGATATTAGAGTATAAAATGAATGGTAATGAAAGAGAGACTCACAGAGAAGAGCATGTTCTTCTTGTCCTGATTGACCGCTCTGGGGTCAGGTACAGCCTCTGTGTGCTTAATCACACTCACGGACTCACCTATGACACAGTAAGGGGTGTTTATTGGTGGTTAATAATCTTATTTCATTTTGTGTTTAAAACTATTTATAACCATTAAGGTTATTAATTGTATATGTCTAGAAGCCTGTACCTGTAAGAATTGATTGGTCAACACGCAGAGTTGTGGATTTGATTGAAGTGATTCTGATATCAGCAGGCACTTTATCACCAACTGCAGGATAGAGAACACACACATTACTATAAGTGCTGCTACTACTACAATAATAAAAATAATTATTATTTAAATAATAATAATACAATTAATAATAATCATCCTCAGAGGTTTTCACTCTTAAAATCATTCGAAGTGTATATAATGTTACACAAATTTAAAAGACAATTTTTTTTATTTTATTTTACAATTATTGGAGATTGACAAACAGGTTTAGCCGAAGTATGGCATCATGATCCTATAATAATCTCTAATGTTTACAAATTATGCATTTATGCAAATTATTATGGATATTTTTTGGTGAATAGTAAGACTGAGGTATAGACAGAGAAGGAGAACACTGAGTCTGCAAAACACAATAAACCAGCTGACTGCAGAGAGAAAGCAGTTATGAGGACTGAACAGGTGGGACAATAAAAAAAAGTTGGAGAGAAGGATAAAGGGGGGTGGGGGAGTGAGGGATTGAGGTGGGGGCAAGTGGAAGACAGGTGCTGAGCCATATTTATACACCAGTGTTTCTTTAACTGTGCTCTTGTTGAGATCTCCTGACCTTCTCTGATCCCTTTATTCCCCCCCTCTCACTTTCTTTTGTTTAAATTTAAAGGGAGGCCATAGTGGTATTTGTTATTTCCAGTGTGTGTGTGTGTGTGTGTGTGTGTGTGTGTGTGTGTGTGTACCTGACACTTCAACAATGTCTCCAGGGACGATTTCCCTGGCCTTGATCCTCTGCACACTCTTCCTGTCAGCTCGGTACACCTTGCCCATCTCTGGCTCATACTCTTTTAGAGCCTCAATGGCACTCTCAGCATTGCGCTCCTGAGGAAGTCAGTATTCCTGCAAAGTTAGTTTCTATTTTCCATTCCATTTCTTTACATCTTTTCTTCTTCCCCTGGCATGCATAGTTTACAGATGAACATTGTTGTGTACATATAGATGTTGCTGTAACCTGACCAGCCTTCTGTACTATGATGATAAGGCTATATTATTACAAGCTTTCAAGATCCAATGGATCTACTGAGATTAACCTTGGCCCCATTGTGTAAATCAATCTTCATGCAGAACATTATGAAATATGCCACGACTAAAGTTGCTATTGTTAATATTTTACAGTCCTACTGGTATTCCTGTGTTGATTTGGATGCACTGTATATTTGATCAACCTGTGGTCAAGTATTAACCTCCTGCCAAAGGTAAAATAATTTTGATTTAAAAAAGCAACTAATATTAATTAATTGGATGCATGTCTTTAAGTTTCTTTCACAGTCACCCTGCTAGGTCCTTTTACAGTCACACTACAAACATTGATTTGTGTATGTTGTCACTCACTTGCCACACACCAACCACAGCATTGGCAATAAGAATGAGCAGAATAACGAAAGGTTCAACAAAGGCAGTTACAGTTTCCTCACCCTCCTCAAACCAAGCCAGAACCTGAAATAGAGTAAGAAGAACTAATAACCTCATAATGGCAATAATAACATGTATATAATAAATATAATAAATGTGTTAGTGTCACCGTGTAACAGTATTATTTTCCCAGCCTAGTAAAACAACAAACAAGGGAAGACATTCGATCCCGAATGTTATTTAACAGTCATCATTCATATCTGTTTTATCATCTTGGCTCCCTCATCCTGCATTGGATAGTCCCTCCTAATTCCTGCCTGTCTTTCTATGTCTGTCTGTCTGTAATGGAGAGATGGTGTGAGAACAGCTGCCTCGGTCTATTGTGTCTTCCTTCTGAATCTCTCACACGCAGCACTTGCTTTATGGCACATTAACACCAGCTCTCTGACATACTTTCTCTCCTTTTCTCTCTTTTTTGCTTCTATCTCTGTCTCTCTACCAAGTAATCCTCGTATATTCCGTCCCTGACCTTTTCCCTGTCTCTCTCTCTCTCTCTCTCTCTCTCTCTCTCTCTCTCTCTCTCTCTCTCTCTCTCTCTCTCTCCTGTCTTTCTTTCTCCAGCCATTTAAAGCCACAATGATAGCTGTTGTGACATACAGAAGAATGAGTGTTGCCCCATGGTGACACTTAAAAATAAATTAGAGAGAATGAACTGATCACCCCAATTGGTGACCATTTCGCAGCACCACAACTGTGATTTATAGTATATTGTACAGTATAGTAGTATTTATGTAGTTTTTCAGCAATTAAACTACTACCAGATTTATGACAACATCATTACAGTGCATCATAAGGGATCATACTAGAAATGATTCTTGGATATACCCTATAAACAAATTACGAAATGCATTGAAATGTATCAACGCTGGCAAGCGATCGAATGTTAAATTCATGTTAGCTTACTTTGAATAGTTTCCCAGCTCTCCTTTCTACTCTAGAAGTTGACAAAAATACCTATAGACTTTTATAAAGACAATAAAAAAAATGTTGTTTGTCTCTAACTATTTTTAAAAGCTTTACAAGCAAAAATATAATTTCAAATTCTAAAATTCTCAGATCTGTTAAAAATAGTAGGTGGCACGTGTGGAACTATATCCCTGTGAAGTCCAACACTTCTGCCATACATAACACCTCTGAATTTGCAGTTTACCCACAATACATTGCTCAGGGCTAAAGGGTGAAGAGGTCACTTTTTGATGGACAAGGGAGGCTTGGGCATGCAAGAAATGTGTCCCTGCCATTTAGAACAGTGTTAACTATGCCTATCTGTGTCTCAGTATGAAGTTCTGCTTCCTTTTAAGTGCACTACACACCCACATTTGGCACCTCACTTGCAACAATAGACCCTTTCTTTGCAACCAGTAAAGGATGGGTAAAGGTAGTTTGTATTCTATTTAAGGGGGAAAAACAAGAGGGGGGTGTGGGGGTCAGGACTATAGGCTCTGACATATTCAGATACAGCCCACTCAATCACATCATTGTTATATTCTTAATATTCTTAATAAATTATTTAGATTTTACTTACAAATGAGATGCAGGCAGCTAACAGCAGGATCCTGACCAACAAATCCTCAAACTGCTCCAGCACTAATTCCCAGATTGATTTACCTGAGAGAAAGTAAGAAAATATAAATGCAATGTTTGTATTTGTGAATGCTGGAGTGGTTGAGTGTGTAAAACCTTAGATGATTCCAGTTCTGGTAGTGTACCTTGTAGCATGCTTATTTTCTGTATTTATTATATTTTGCAGTACCATATTTTGCTGATTGATTCTGATTGGTCAGATGGTATCAATTATGTTTTTGTAACAAAGACTCTGACAGTAGTACCTTTGTACTTATAGGGTTAGGGTTAATAGGGTAATTTAATAGCACCATATAAAATTCTACTACTACTACTAATAATAATGCATAATTTGTATAGTAACAGCTCATTCATAAGATTTGGAAATATATATACAAAGTAATAATAGGACCTGGGTTGTTTTGCAGGTGTTCCGCACTACTAACCATAACTTCATATAACAATAATTATATTCCTATGACAGCATGACGTGTCATGTTTTATTCATTCCTCGGTTTATATATCAGCAAATAACTTGCTTGTGAGAGCGAGCAGAGAAAACACATGCAAAAACCGGAAAGAGAGAGCGGAAAAAAGATTCACCTTCCTCAGCAGGCAGCTCTGTGATTGGTCAGTTCAGTCCAGGAGGCAGGATAAAGGATATAATGCAAAATAAGGATATTAATATGTACATTATAGTCATATTCATTGTTGAATAATTACAAAAACATTTTAATCATCTTAATATGATACACACACACAAAAAAAAACATCAGCAATTAATTTGACCTCCAGACATCAAGGCCTAACGACTACATCATAAAATAAATACAAGATAAAGTCAATAATAGCATGCAAACAGATGTTCCAATATATATACTTAAAGCATACACTTTCGAATTATTTTGGCGTTATTCAATATTTGCTGTTCTATTTCTCTTTTGCCCACCTGACCTACAAGACCGAGAGGTCAACTTTTTTTTTTTTTTTTTTTTTTTTACTTCAAAGTATCTAAATACTTTGTTCTTCTTTTTCGGTACTTTTCAGTAACTCTTAGTCAACCTGGCTACATATACTCTTTCTCCTCATATAAACATATTGTTTGTTAGTCCATCCATTCATCCATCCATCCAATTCATCCACCCATTCATCTATGCGTTCATGTTCTCTCACCATTATAGCCAAACTTGGCCAGGTTCCTCTTGACCAGGTCAGGTGATAGGCCTGTGCTCTCATTGACACCAAAGTAGGACAGGCATGTGGCCGGCTCCTGAATATGAGCATTCTCCATCCTTTCAGCTCAAGGGGAGGCTTCACCAAAAAAAAAAAAAACAACAACCAAAGGTCAGATCCCAAAGTCTCAGAGCTCAGAAAAGTTCACCATGAAGTAGAAAAAAAATTGTCTAATTCCGTTTGAGGACAGAGAGTTTAAAAATGTTTTACCCACCAACACTTTCTAAACGTGTGGAAGTTGGGACAAAATCAACAGCCCCAGTCGTTCTTTCTCTCCCCCTATCTCTCTCGCCTCCTCTCCTCCCTGGACTGACAGAAAGTGCTAACCTTTGATCATTTTCATACGGTTTTATAAAGACACCCCAAAGCCTCTTGCCTAGAGGCGCACCCTTGCAAGACCCCCTATTGGCTGAGGTGGCACGTATTTGGAAAAGGGGCAGGGTCTCTGATGGAGAGAGGTGGCAAGAGTAATTTGGCAGCAACTGTGGGCCTGAGTGTATTTGTGTGTATTTGTGTGTGTGTGTGTGTGTATGTGTGTGTGAGGGGGTTAGCCTTGAAGCAGGGGTCTGAAAATGATGTCTGTTTTTGGAACATACATGGTCAGTATAGGATGGAAGGCATGGAGTCAGGGATTGTGGTATTGAGTGGTGAGGGATAGGGGGCATAGTGAGTGATGGCTCAAGTGTCTTATTGGTCTTACAGGGGCAGAAAGAGGTCACCCCAGCTTACCATCAGGGAGCTTGAATGTAATAACTGTAACTCCTGGGTGATAGAAAGAGAGATAGCTGAGAATAAGTAAGGACATTCTGTTCAGGGGATTAACGGTTCAAATGACAAGGCATGGAAAAATTTGTGCACATCCGTATGTGAGTGTGTGAAAGTGAGAAGCATTAAGAGTTCTCATCAGGATTTCAAAAACAATATGACATAAAATACATGTGTAAAAAGAGGTTAAGGTAGAGAGAGAAGCATGAAAGTCTGAGTGCACTATCCAGTCAGTGTGAAGCTACAGGATAACTGCATCCACATATCTCCTATCAAAGGATGAATTCAATCACCCATATGTGTTTTTATTAAATATTAACTATTATGGGTTTTGTCTATAATGTTACAAAAAATTGAAGACATAAACTAGGACTTAATGTGAACCCGTCATGAGTATCTCAGGAGTCTTTTATAAATTAATGGACCTTTTTATATAGCATCTCAAGATGGTTCACAGGAATTCTTGACAAATGCAAATGATTAAAATGTATTAAAGAAAAATGCATGATGAGAAACTATCAAGGGGGGAAACACTATGGATGTGAAATTCTTTCTTTCTTTCTTTCTTTCTTTTTTTCTTTCTTTCTTTCTTTCTTTCTTTCTTTCTTTCAGACATGTTCAGCTGCTGTACTGTACTTTAACCTTTGACCTTAACACAGCCTGATCTGTCAACGTGTACCTCACAGAGGTTCAATGACATTTAACTCAATATCCCCCAAGATCAACTTACAGACTCACAACACACATACATACACACATTGATCAATGATAATGCGCTCCTACACACTCCATAGAAGCCACTTGCTGCTTCACACGCTCCTACACCGCACACGTGCAATGATCTCCGAGCAGACTTTCCTCAAGACAGTCTTAATTCTTAAATCTTGTATTTGTTCCTTTTAGAGATAGTGTCTTAAGTTTGTAATCTAGTAAACCAGTGTTGATTTATTCATTGATAGAAAATCAAAGCACTTTTGTACGTCGCTCTGGATAAACGTCTAAGCTAAATGCTATAAATGTAATGTAATGTTGCCTGGTACTTTTAGTACTTTTAGTATGGTTTACACTCTAAGTTTTTTGTTTAGTATATACCTTATCATGTATTATACATACTACGTGTTGTGTTGTTTCTTTCTGTGCGTCTTCCATTTTCTGCCTTTCACCTTCAGCCTCACAGGTCATCATCCTCAGATAATAAATCACTCCCAGTCTTGGTGCAGCTGTATGAATGGCAGTGCGTATTCAGAACAGGTACTTCAGCCTGGGTCCCGTGTCAGTATTTTTTGAGCAGCAGTCGTGTCTGTCCAGTATAAATAGAACTTATGTGATGCGGGCAGACAGCAGCTCAGCCCAATTGTCTTTTTTTTTTTGTGTGTTTACATTTCAGGGGTGGAAAATGTGTTCAGAGCCTCATGCAATACAACATTCATGAAATTCATACATCAGTGTGAAATAGTTTTTTTGACTGCGGAACATTTGAAGAACCTTTCTGTCTAAATAATCTATTGTAGTATTAGAACAGTACCTGCTTTCACCTGCTAGCACACTTGCAACTTACATAATTTGTAAAAATAAAGTGATCATTAAATGCATAATCTTTAAAAAAAAAAAAAAAAAAAAAAAAAAAAAAAAGGAAGAATTTTTAATTATTTATTTATTTAGGGCACAATATTTAGCTTTTCTTTTTGGTAAAAAAAAAAAACAAGAAAGATTGTTTTCTTGTTCTTTATTGTTACTTCTTTATAAACTTTAACATGTGAACCCTGTAAACAAAATTGCCATAAATATAAAGCGTTTGATTGCCTCACATAATTGGTCAGAAAATGATCAAGAAAAGAGCATATGCACTCCAAACACCTTCTTGCACCACTTTTTGCTCATCGTCTTGAGACTCAGTGAAGTCTTTGGGAGAAAAGCTAGAAACGGCTAATTTAATTTGTGTAGTCTTTTTGTACAAAAAAGAAAAAACATTAAAAGTATTAAATTTTTCGTGTAGAATTCAACATAAAATCATTTCTGGGTTCACAAAAAAAAATTCAGCCAACCAGTAAATATCTGTAGTCTTTAGCATTGAATGGAACATTGACTCTTTGTAAAGTTTACTCACAGGGCCACAAGAGTGTACACTTTTTTAAACCCTGAGACCACAGACTTCGAGACCCAAAGTGTTCTTGATCTTACACTAGAACTTGACAGAGGCTTTTCATGAAGGTCAAGTCATGAGCGACTTAAGCCAGTTGATGAGTCAAGAGTTTTTCCCCTGCTGACATTCCAATTTTTTATTTCATGTCAATCTCAGTAATATTGCTTTGGTAATTTTTGAAGAATGATTGGTTTAAAGAATTTACCAGGAGCAAATTTCTAAATGTATACTTAAACAGTATTCAGTAATGTGTATATAAGTATATAATATAGCCTTGACTGAAAATATATTGTTATTACGTTATTATAGTAAGTAAATAAACCACATTTTGTAATCTGAAGTTATAAAATGCAGCAACAGAATATTGAAAAAATAAGTGTATGTTTTGTTCCTAAGTCCCTGTTGTAATTTAGCTATATTGACTTTGTAGGGATTTTCCAGGTACCTCCAATCAATGTATGTATGTAGAAATGGCAACTCTGAGTGTGTGAGTATATGTGAGGGTGGGTGCACCATATCCTGAGCTGCCATGGGCTGAAGTCCTATGCAGGATTTATTCCCATCTCAACCTAATGTCAAGTGTTCCTGTGTTATATTATAGATTCAATTCGCTCCTGATCATTATAGATTAGTTACTGAAAATAAATGATAGAATAAATAAGTTTTGTCATTTTTGCTGTCGTGAAATTGTACATAAGTCATAGTGTTGGATTCTAAGAGCTGGCTCAGTAAAATATTATTTGTATGACTGGTTAAAGAAATTTCTAAGAGTTAAAACCCAAGTGTTTCCAAGAGTTTATAAAAAAAAGGAAAAATTTAAATGATTGATGTTCATATGGGTCCTATAAGATGTGAGAAAGTAATAAAAAATCCAAACACAGCTCTAAAGTGCGAAGTGGCCAATCTAGTCTAAAACAAGCACAAGAGAACATAATTTTATTTATTTATTGACATTGAATTTTAGCTTACTGAGAAATATATCTGTCTGTGGGAAAAAAAAAATACCCTTTTCAATGATGTTAAACAATGTGCGGAGTGTGTTGATTGAATAACTTCAAACTGTAACGGCACTGGACATAACAAACTTTATTACGTGTGCGTTGGCATGGGAGACAAAAACTATGATCCGGGAGTCACTGGACATTACGTTACTACACCATTAAGAGTATGGACATTTCATAATTCCACTGCTGCTGAAAGACAGAGGAGGATCAGATGGCACTGTGGAACGCAGAAGGCTTTATACGCGTGTGTGAGTGAACTGATCAGGTGTTTGAGGAGGGAGGGAATGGACTGTTAGGAATAGACTGTAAGAGAGCATTTCTGATGGGGCAGTTGCTAACACTAGTTAATTATAGTGAGGGATGTCCTTGGGTATTCTTAAAAGAGGAGAGGGTGGAGGGTATCCCAAAGAAAGCACCATCCATAACTCTCTCTCTTTCTTTCTTTCTCTCTCTCTCTCTCTCTCTCTCTCTCTCTCTCTCTCTCTCTCTCTCTCTCTCTCTCTCTTCACACTCTCTCTCTCTCTCTCATTGTGGGTTATTTTTAGACAGGGTTGGTTTTCGACCCCTTGCTTTGAGTATCAAGCCTTACAAGGCCCCATGTCTTTGTTGCCTGGCTACTCTGTGTTTTAACTGAATCAGAGAGAGTTCATTAATCAACCTCGCTCAATGGACTAATTATTTTCTCATCACCGCCCCAGGAGCATTATCGCCACTACAGGTCATTAAGAAACCCTTTTTTTTCCCCCTTCTTCACACTGCACTATTCCAACTGTCCGTTTCTAGACAGTTTTTTTCTAATGCGACAGTTTGTTTGGTTATTCTTTTGTTTTAATTGCTTTGAGCACATGATCGGGAGAAAGAGTATCAGGAAGAAGACAATGTGTGACAGAGGTCACAAAGAAGCTCAGTAAGAAGTAACAGCTGCAGGACTATGGCTGAAGGGTGGGGGGATTGTTTACTGCGAAGTAACAGGAAACACAAACATATCAATCACTGACAAAAAATGCAGGACATCTTATCTCTGATTTGATCAATGCTTAGGATTCAGCAGCTGTAGCAATGTGCTGTCAGGTGCAAGAGTTTGCATCGTCTATGGTTTTCACATGAAATATAGTAATAAAGCATTTCTGATTTGGATGCTTTGGAAAAAATGAGCATTTGTCTTGCAAGTAACATCGTAAATCATATTCTGATTGAAAAAAATTTTTTAATTGATATGTGAAGAAGACACAAGGACACAACATTGTCTTATTGGTATACATAAGATTTTTGCTCATGCTTTGTAATTTTTTTCCATTGATTTTGTAGTGCACAAAAGCATGTTTATTTAAAAAAAAAAAAAAGAAGAAAAGAAACAGCTAAATCATTTGAATCACAATGATCAAAACCAATGTTATTATTAATTTAGTAATTATTATTTTATTACTTTTCACAGGTATTGGCTTATTTGGCTTTCCTGAGCTCAGTAAGTAAAAAGTTTAAGAATATTACTGTACACATTTAAATAATAGGCTCAATATGTGAATAAATAGATTATGTCCAAAACGACCTTTTTTACCTTGTAATTTAACTTGATTCACAGCAAAGTGGTTTTAAATTGTGATATTAGAGTACACGCATAACTGTGACTTTATCTGACGAATATATATATTTATATAGAGTATATATATATATATATATATATATATATATATATATATATATATATATATATATATATATATATATATATATATATATATATGAGATTATGCGACATCATTTTATGTTCCTGCAAGTCCAGCAACAGTGTATTGTTTGGATGTGTCAAGATGTCGAGATCTAGGATATTGTTTACACTGATGTCCTACAAAGATATATACACCTGTGCTCCACTTTGCTTTGCGTTCTTTAGATAACAGCGGATGAGAACCACAGCCTAGATGGAACATTGTGTTTGCCTATGTGAATAGAATTATGCCTTGAATATATACATCCTAACTAATTTTCTAATAATAATTAGAGGCCAAAGCTTATGTATGCAGGCATTTTTAGATATAAAAGGACCACCTGTTCAGGAAGGATCATATGTCCGTGTCATAAAGGCGTGCACAGAGGAATACACTTTACTAGCTGTGTGAAAGTGCTAGCTGGTCTTATTGTTTTATTCCTCAAGGGTTTTGTTTTCCTTGACAGGGTTTTATTTCAGGGTTGGCATTCCATGAGGAGAAGGCCACTCATGTTAAAACAACTTTAGACATGGAGAGAAATTTCTTAAGGGGGGTTTTACGAGAGGACAAAGAGAATATACTTTACACTTCATACCTTGCATACTTGGCCAGAGCCAAGAGTTTCTTCTCGCAGCATTTGCAAGCGAGACAAACACCACAAGGTTCCCTGCTGTCCTTTGTACACCTGATTCTGGGAAGGGTCACTTATTGTAAATTAGCAATAGCAATTTTATGGTTGCTGTGTTCTTAAATAGGAATAATAATTCTTCCAGATAAGGAGGCGCAGTCAAAGTTTCAAAATGACCCTTCTCTATCTTAAAATGTAAAAAAGTTCGATATAACATTCAGGAGCAGTATGTCTTTAGTCATTTGGCATTTGAATGATACAGCTATTAATAAATGTCCCTCTTGTGCATATGCATTCTCCAAGAGGAAGCCAACTAATTAGTATCCGTGGGCTCACACAATGTTTGGCTAAAGCTGGCGAGGATGATCTCACAGCTCTCTAATTTAGAGACACATGGAGTGTGCTAGCAAGAATCACATGGCAGTAAAGAACAAGGCACTCGCACTTGTTTAGAGATCCAAGATTCTGTGTTCATTTTATGTCACAAAAAAATGCAATGCATGTACAGTTTTGTCTAAAATTACTGTCTGAGTTTTTTTTTATATTGGATGCCTATGCAAATGACAGGAATAATTAAAATGTTTACCCCAATATGTTATTCTTTGTATAATAACGGTTAGTTCTCAGGATTTGTGGTGGACACTACAAAAATCTAAGCAAAATATAAAACGAATGTCACTGTATGTAACTACATTGTGTTTAAACTATTTTGCACATAATATGTTTGGATGTTTTTCCAAAACAGTCAGTATGTTTAAAGATTTTCTTTAATCCCCAACAATTATATCACAACATGGATGTCATTACGTGTAAAAAAAACTGACGATGCCTACAGCTTTATTGACATTTTAGAAAAATCGAAAAAGATGTTGTTCCAAATACATTTTCATACAATTTAAAAACAAGAAAACCATTTACATTTCAAGTTACATATTAATATTTGAGCCCTTCATAAAGATGATTTTACCAGCTCTTGAACTTATAAGTCCATGTAAAGTTTCTGCATGTATTTGTTGTTGTTTGGAGGTATACCAACACCCACCCACCCACCCTTATAGAGCTTCCTTTTGAGGATACTCCACAGGTTCTCAATCGGGTTAAGGTCAAGAGATGATGCCACACCATTTATGTTTTCTTTTTTTAATGCCAATAGCAACCAAAAAGTCAATGATTTCAAAGTTTTTGCAGAGTGAGATGGTGTGAGCTTTGGTTAGGGGGTGGGCAAAACACAGCTTTATGCACAACTGCCAACCCCTGAAGGATCCTGCATCAAAAGGTTCTTGGGACTACAAGAGACACCAGTAGCTTCAAATATCTATTTGCTGCTCAACGGTGGGAGTTCTTCTGTGTTGTGAATCATCCACAAATTATTTGATAGTTCGATGATCTCTGTTTACTTTCTGCAATATATAAATTGTTTTCATCCTTTTTTTTAAAAAACATTCCATTATTTCATGCTTTTCATCTTCAGAAAGATCTTTCTGCCTCCTTATACTGCACGAGAACTCTAACTTGCTTCGTAATGTGGTGATCTTTCCTTCTTTAACTAAGATCACCTGGCAAGCTAACTAACAAACCTATCTGTGATATGGATACCAGTTTCTCAAAATATGATGAAAAAACAAATGCTCTCTTTAAAAATCTGAAACCTAAATGTTTATTTTTACTGAAATCCTAGTAGACTTTTACATAATATTTTGGAAACCAGTGTATGAATGGATTCGAAAAGCATTTATATTATAATCGTTAGTAAACTATCACTGTATAATAGAAGTAGGAAAACTGTGCCTTTATAGGAAAATAATTAGCTTTGAGTTGGTATCAGCAACTCTGCTTTGCAATGACGTGCTTCACACCAGGTGGTTTTCAATTTTTAAGAAATTAAATATGGACATGTTGTCGGTGTCAAATAGTTTTAGAAAGTAAACTACAACAGAATGCATTTTATTGGTAGCCTGAACGTGAACGTTTTTTTTTTATTCAGAGTAATCCTGACCTCTGCTGGTGAATACTGGAATTAATGGGTTCATTAGACTGTATGTTTAATATTCAGCATGCTAGATTTTAATTAAAAAAATTAATAGTTATCTGGTATGTGTAAACAATTATTTCATTGAACCCTCAGACTAAAACAAAAAATGACTGAATACTACAGAAAAGCATAAATAATAATTTATTTTCCGAAATATGATTGCCAATACTTACATTTATTTAACAATTTTGGGAACACTGGTATGCAGTACCAATGAGTATAAAAGAAGGATGTGCAAAATATCAAGTGGTTCACCAAATTGGCTATTAATAAAAAATATTAATGCTATAATTAATTAAAATATTAATAAAAAGTAGAAAGACTGAAAAATCTACTGATAAAAGGCTTGACTAAATAAATAAGTTTTCAACCTCGACTTGAACACTGAGACTGTGTCTAAGTCCCGAACACTGGTTGGAAGGCTGTTCCAAACCTGTGGGGCTTAATAAGAGAAAGATCTGCCCCCTGCTACAAGATCTGCCCCCTGCTGTAAATCAATATTTTCAGCATTTTTTTTTTTATTATTTTTTATCTTTCTTTGAGTGTTTATTATTAGTAATGTATGCTAAGACAACAAAATCCAACATTTTCCTGTTGAACCAAACATTTTATTCATAATAAATACACATATGAAAAAATATATACACCAGTATTTACAGCATAAATCTTTGCACAACTGTTTAAATAATTTGCCTGATACAGTATTAAACATGAATCTATTTTGGCCACATTGACAACAATTATCACCCCAGAAATATCCAGAGAATAATTATATAATATAATATTTTGATGAATCAGTAAAAGTAAAGTCCATTTTTTAATCCACTTCTTCAATAGTTGGTCCCTGGGAGTTTGTTCCTGAAGCGGATCGTGCCTGAGCTCCACAGCTTCCAGCTGGCATTCCTCCCTGGTACAGCTTAGTGATGATGGGGTTGCAGACTTTCTCCAGTTCCTTCAGCTCATGTTCAAACTCCTCCTTTTCAGCCAGCTGGTTGTTCTCCAGCCAGCTAATGGCCTGGTTGCACCTCTCAATGACTTTCTTCTTGTCCTCTTCACTGATTTTTGCTTTCATGTTTTCATCTTCTACGCTGTTTTTCATATTGAAGGCGTACGACTCCAGGGAGTTCTTGGCTGCAATCTTCTCTCTCTGGAGATCGTCCTCTGCTTTGTACTGATCTGCTTCCTGCACCATCCTCTCAATCTCCTCCTTGCTTAGCCTGCCCTTGTCATTGGTGATGGTGATCTTGTTCTCTTTGCCGGTGCTTTTGTCCACAGCAGACACGTTCAGGATGCCGTTGGCGTCGATGTCAAAAGTCACCTCAATCTGAGGAACTCCACGCGGTGCAGGTGGGATCCCCGTCAGATCGAACTTCCCGAGTAGATTGTTGTCTTTGGTCATGGCTCTCTCACCTTCAAACACCTGGATCAGGACTCCGGGCTGGTTGTCTGCGTAGGTGCTGAAGATTTGTGTCTGCTTGGTGGGGATGGTGGTGTTGCGTTTGATCAGAGTGGTCATGACTCCTCCTGCTGTCTCGATGCCCAGTGACAGTGGAGCCACATCCAGCAGCAGCAAGTCCTGGACATTTCCGGAGGTGTCGCCCATGAGGATGGCGGCCTGAACTGCAGCACCGTAAGCTACCGCCTCGTCTGGGTTGATGCTTTTGTTCAGTTCCCGTCCGTTAAAGAAGTCCTGCAGGAGTTTCTGGATTTTAGGGATTCTTGTAGATCCTCCAACCAGGACAATTTCATGGACCTGGGATTTGTCCATCTTGGCATCTCTCAGGGCTTTCTCCACCGGCTCTAGTGTTCCTCTGAACAGGTCCGAACACATCTCTTCAAAGCGTGCTCTGGTGATGGAAGTGTAAAAGTCAGTGCCCTCATACAGGGAGTCGATTTCAATGCTGGCTTGTGAGCTGGAGGAGAGGGTTCTCTTGGCTCTCTCACAGGCTGTACGCAGCCTCCTCAGGGCTCGCTTGTTCTGGCTGATGTCTTTCTTGTGCTTCCTCTTGAATTCCTCCACAAAGTGGTTGACCAGGCGGTTGTCAAAGTCCTCTCCACCCAGGTGAGTGTCTCCTGCTGTGGACTTCACTTCAAAGATGCCATCTTCAATGGTCAGGATTGAAACATCGAAAGTACCACCTCCTAGGTCAAAGATCAGGATGTTGCGCTCTCCACTCTTGCCTTTGTCCAGGCCGTAGGCGATCGCTGCAGCTGTGGGCTCGTTGATGATCCTTAGTACGTTCAGTCCAGCAATCACTCCAGCATCTTTAGTGGCCTGTCTCTGAGAGTCATTAAAGTAGGCAGGAACAGTAATGACAGCATTTGTTACCTTCTGTCCAAGATAAGCTTCTGCGATTTCCTTCATTTTCACCAGAACCATGGAGGAGATCTCTTCAGGGTAAAAGGACTTTGTCTCCCCTTTGTACTCCACTTGAAGCTTTGGCTTTCCTCCATCGCTGATCACTTGGAAAGGCCAGTGCTTCATATCAGACTGTACGATCGGATCGTCGAACTTCCTGCCGATCAGTCGCTTGGCGTCAAACACCGTGTTGTTGGGGTTCATGGCCACTTGGTTTTTCGCAGCATCTCCAATGAGCCTCTCTGTGTCTGTGAAGGCCACGTAGCTGGGTGTTGTTCTGTTTCCCTGGTCATTAGCAATGATCTCCACCTTTCCATGCTGAAACACCCCCACACAGGAGTAGGTGGTGCCCAGGTCAATTCCAATAGCAATTCCTTTAGCAGAAGTCATCGTAATTGTTTTGTACGATATCTACAAATGACAGACACAAAACAATGACAGAAGTTAATACAGGTACATTTTACATGTGTACGATCAATTTTAACCAGTGAATTATTCATTACAATTAACAACTAACAAGAATACAGAATTACACATGCATATGTCAATTATTGTTAAAGATCTTCAATTTAATTCCAGTTATTACAAATTAAATGATTTATTCTCTGATTGGACATTCTGTAAAGTTATAATATCTAAGATCTGCATTTTAAACATTTTATGATTTTTTCTCCACAGTTACTGAGAACAATTTGTCCTTGAAAGTGATTATAAATACTGCTATATAATGACAGTCGTACTGGAGATAAATGTTGGTACTTACAGTTATTATTCTTCTGAAATATATGAAGATTAAATGTTATCTCTTGTTAAATGTGTGTCTTTGCTCCTCTTCGGTGGTGCAGCTCTCACTACTCGTTGACGGCTGTTTGGTGAACACGCTTTCATTCTCTCTTTTATATTCACCAGCGGACTCGCTCTTTCTCTTCTCGCTCTTTCTACCCGCTTCTCCACAGCGCCTGCAAAACCGACCAATCAGAGGAGAGAACCAGCTGACTAAACCCCGCCCACCTCTGAGTCAGGAACATACCATTCTGCCTAGAAAAGAGGAGCAGCTTCTAGTGAGTTCTGGATCATTTCTCCACTTCCTCCACTACATGATCCACAGATCAAACTCTGAAACTTAAAGTACTGAAATGAGGCTTCCTTTAAATAAGGAAAAATAGATTGTAGAGCGTATTAAAATGTTTAGAAAGATAAAGTGACTATAGTTGCTTCTTTAAAATATAATCACTTATTAATTAAATATGAACTCTGACTGCAATAAAAAAAAAATGCAATATCATAATACAGTCATCATATATAATTGTAAATGTCTGTATATTATCCACCTTTCTGTACAATATCAGAAGTAAATGGAAAAGTAAATATTAACCTGCCCCTAACACATGTACATGAGGAACAGTGCACAGTGTGTTCGGTGATGAGGAGAAACTCAAATGTGTGTAAATGAATCATTACTCATGAAATTACAGCCTGGGGGAATTTGACAGTAGACTATAATATAGTCTAATAGTTAATAGCTAAGTTAAAAGAAAAGTCTACATATTTTTTCTCTTTTATGACACTTAGTGAAGTTCAGAAACTAAAATGCTGGAGAATATTTATTCAGTTCGTTATGTACCTTGCTCTTTGGGAATTATATCCTCCAGATTATCCAACCATTCTAATGGTCCAAAATGTGATGTGAGAGTAATTATATCTGACTGGTGTTCAGTTATATATATCGTTTCTTTGCAAAACAGAAAATTGAAGGTTGGGTGTTCAAATCACAGCACCACCAGGCTCAACTGTTTGCTTGAACAAGGCCTTGAAACTTCAACTGCACAGTTGTATAAATTAGATAATATTATGTTGCCCTGGATATGGGCATCTGTCAAATATTATAAATGTAGATACTCTTTTTAAATGGATTTATAAAGCGTTAAATCCTGGAAAATCCTGGTTAAATCCTGGTTATGAGTATGTCAATATATAATCTACGCTAGGCCATATGAGACTTCTCTAAATGGTGTGTGACTTGCAGAAACAATTATCTGTGCATTATTCTAAAAAGCAATAAGAAGTAATGTGCCTAAATTATTTTAACCACCAAACCAATTATTGCTCAGATAATGGACATTACAGACAGATTATTACTGAATTAAATTTGTACAAATGTCACACCAAAGATAACAGAGTGAAGTAATGACTTGTGCAGGAAAACTCACAGGTTATGATACAAACATAGAAAACAAGGACATTTATTAATCTTTGTTGACTGATTTCCCCTGATTGTACTGTGTAGATTATTAATTTGCCATCGTTTATAATAGTATAACACAAAAAATTAAAATAGGAGGTATTCAAACAACGTGGAGGCAAGAAAGGCCAATCCTTCTCCCAGTGCCCGGTGCTCCGTCTATCCACAGCTGAAGTGAGGAAAACTCTTTAAAGAGTCAACCCACGGAAGTCTGCTGGACCAGACAATGTTCCTGGCAGAGTGCTTAGGGAATGTGGAGAACAGCTAGCAGATGTCTTAACTGACATCTTCAACATCTGAGCAGCAATGTTGTTCCTACGTGCCTCAAGACAATGACCATCGTCCACGTGCTGAATAAATCTACAGTCTCCTGCCTCAATAACTATCGCCCCGTCGCTCTCACACTCATCGTGATGAAGTGCTTTCAGAGGCTCGTCATGAGGCACATCGAAACCCAGCTCCCACCCTCACTGGACCCCAAGCAGTTTGCGTATCATCCAAACCATTCCATGGACGATGCTATCTCCACTACACTCCATCTGGCCCTCACCTACCTGGACAATAAGGACACTTACATATGAGTGTTGTTCATAGACTTCAGTACAGTATTTAACACAAGCAGCCCTCAGCACCTGATTGAGAAGCTAAGCCTACTATTCCTGAACACCTCTCTCCTCAACTGGATCCTGGGCTTCCTGACTGGGAGACCTCAGTTAGTCCAGATCGGGAACAGCATATCCAGCACCACCACACTGAGCACTGTTGCCCCCTCTGGGCTGTGTGCTCAGCCCACTGCTGTTCACTCTTCTGACTCATGACTGTGTAGAAACGCAAAACTCGAACCACATCATCAAGTTTCGCAGATGACATGACTATGGTGGGTCTTATCAGCAAGAACGACGAGTCAGCATACAGAGAGGAGGTGAAACAGTTAACAGCCTGGTGTGGACCCAACAACCCGTCTCTGAACGTTGACAAAACCAATTAGATGGTTGTTGACTTTAGGAGAGCACAGAGCGGCCATTCTCCACTGATCATCGATGGATCCTTCGTGGAGATCGTCAAGAGCACTATATTTCTTGGTGTACATCTGGCAGAGAAACTTCACCTGGTCACTCAACACCAGCTCAAGCACCAAGAACCATCAAGAGCATCCTTAGTAGCTGCATCACTGCCTGGTTTGGGAATTTCACCATCTCAGATCGCAAAACCCTACAGAGGATAGAAGATTATCAGAGTCTCTCTCCCCTCCATCCCAGACATTTACACCACACGCTTCATCCACAAAGCCATCTGCATTGTGGACGACCACACACACCCCTCAAACACACTCTTCACCCTCCTGCCATAAGGAAAGAGGTTCCGAAGCATTTGGGCCGTCCCATCCATTCTGTGCAACAGGTTTTTTTTATCTCAAGCCATCAGGCTCCTTAACACACAGACCTGAAATGAAACTCAAACTCACACACACACACACACACACACACACACACACACACACACACACACACACACACACACACACACACTCAACTGTGTGTTACTGAACTGTACAACCTGAACTGAACACACACTCATCACTCATCTCAATCCATTCCACCACCATTTATTATTTATATTCACATTTTTTAATATTATACTGTTTACATGCTGTTTTTGCACCTCTTGACTGCTGCTACTGCTTTTTTTGCACTGCAATGTTGTTGTTTAATGTAGCACCAGGTTTCTGGAGGAACGTTGTCTCGTTTCACTGTGTACTGCCTTAGATATATATGGTGGAAAGGACAATAAAAGCTTCTTGACTTGGCATCTTGAGGGTTTATTCTGCTCTTCCTACTGTACATAATCTATTGCTTAAATTATTATATACAATGTAGTGAAATGATAATTTCTTTAAATGGGCGAAAAAATTTATTGGAAAGCAAATGAATATGTATTAGAAACATAAAGCGATTACAATTGCTCCTATCAAATGTAATCATTTTTGATGATATAAGACCACTGCACTGAAAGCCTACAATATCATAATGTAATCATCTTTTAGATTTGGTGAAATAGGTTCTATTTTGTGCATTTTCAAGTACAGGAAAAACTTTGAAACTTTGTATTGTAGATGTGATTCATGTAGAGATTATTCAGAAAATCTGGATTATGTTGTCATTTTAATTAATTTACTATTCATATAAAGTAAAATATACAAGCATATTTCTTTTATGAGAGCCATTAACATAAAATAAGTGCTGCAATGAGAATCGTGCTATTTATAATATATATATATATATATATATATATATATATATATATATATATATATATATATATATATATATATATATAATTTGCTTAAAGGCTGGAAGTTTAAGCAGGACACACATTCAACAACAGGTTCTTGTAAACCAGATTCAGCATTCTGACCTTATGTTCAATTTAATCATTAATTAAAATTCTGTGGAAAAAATTGTCAAACAACCGAATAGGGGGAAAAAACTGTAAACGGCAACCTAAAGTCACTGACTGTAGTCTAATATTGACCTCTGCTGGCCAAATTAAATATAACACTTATTACTGTGTACTTGGTAATGAATATAGCAAACTTCTACACTGGACTTTACAATCCCATTAATAATTTGTACAATGATTCACAATTCTGGCTAAGACATTTTAGTATTTTTACTGTTTCAACTAATTGTACTACATTAATGTCAGGATTTGATTAAAGAGAGGGTAAAAATATTGAAGTGCAGAGTATTGCCAATGAAAAAAAAGCATGCTATTGTATTAAAACTAAATTTAATTGTATTTTTCGTCCACAATATATTTACATTAGTCCAAATCTGTTTATGCAAATCAATATTTTCAGCATTTGTTTTTATTATTTTTTATCTCTCTTTGAGTGCAAATGTGTTTATTATCAGTAATGTATGCTAAGACAACAAAATCCAACTTTTTCTGTTGAACCAAACATTTTATTCATATTAAATACACATATGAAAAAATATATACACCAGTATTTACAGCATAAATCTTTGCACAACTGTTTAAATAATTTGCCTGATACAGTATTAAACATGAATCTATTTTGGCCACATTGACAACAATTATCACCCTAGAAATATCCAGAGAATAATTATATAATATAATATTTTGATGAATCAGTAAAAGTAAAGTCCATTTTTTAATCCACTTCTTCAATAGTTGGTCCCTGGGAGTTTGTTCCTGAAGCGGATCGTGCCTGAGCTCCACAGCTTCCAGCTGGCATTCCTCCCTGGTACAGCTTAGTGATGATGGGGTTGCAGACTTTCTCCAGTTCCTTCAGTTCATGTTCAAACTCCTCCTTTTCAGCCAGCTGGTTGTTCTCCAGCCAACTAATGGCCTGGTTGCACCTCTCAATGACTTTCTTCTTGTCCTCTTCACTGATTTTTGCTTTCATGTTTTCATCTTCTACGCTGTTTTTCATATTGAAGGCGTACGACTCCAGGGAGTTCTTGGCTGCAATCTTCTCTCTCTGGAGATCGTCCTCTGCTTTGTACTGATCTGCTTCCTGCACCATCCTCTCAATCTCCTCCTTGCTCAGCCTGCCCTTGTCATTGGTGATGGTGATCTTGTTCTCTTTGCCGGTGCTTTTGTCCACAGCAGACACGTTCAGGATGCCGTTGGCGTCGATGTCAAAAGTCACCTCAATCTGAGGAACTCCACGCGGTGCAGGTGGGATCCCCGTCAGATCGAACTTCCCGAGTAGATTGTTGTCTTTGGTCATGGCTCTCTCACCTTCAAACACCTGGATCAGGACTCCGGGCTGGTTGTCTGCGTAGGTGCTGAAGATTTGTGTCTGTTTGGTGGGGATGGTGGTGTTGCGTTTGATCAGAGTGGTCATGACTCCTCCTGCTGTCTCGATGCCCAGTGACAGTGGAGCCACATCCAGCAGCAGCAAGTCCTGGACGTTTCCGGAGGTGTCGCCCATGAGGATGGCGGCCTGAACTGCAGCACCGTAAGCTACCGCCTCGTCTGGGTTGATGCTTTTGTTCAGTTCCCGTCCGTTAAAGAAGTCCTGCAGGAGTTTCTGGATTTTAGGGATTCTTGTAGATCCTCCAACCAGGACAATTTCATGGACCTGGGATTTGTCCATCTTGGCATCTCTCAGGGCTTTCTCCACCGGCTCTAGTGTTCCTCTGAACAGGTCCGAACACATCTCTTCAAAGCGTGCTCTGGTGATGGAAGTGTAAAAGTCAGTGCCCTCATACAGGGAGTCGATTTCAATGCTGGCTTGTGAGCTGGAGGAGAGGGTTCTCTTGGCTCTCTCACAGGCTGTACGCAGCCTCCTCAGGGCTCGCTTGTTCTGGCTGATGTCTTTCTTGTGCTTCCTCTTGAATTCCTCCACAAAGTGGTTGACCAGGCGGTTGTCAAAGTCCTCTCCACCCAGGTGAGTGTCTCCTGCTGTGGACTTCACTTCAAAGATGCCATCTTCAATGGTCAGGATTGAAACATCGAAAGTACCACCTCCTAGGTCAAAGATCAGGATGTTGCGCTCTCCACTCTTGCCTTTGTCCAGGCCGTAGGCGATTGCTGCAGCTGTTGGCTCGTTGATGATCCTTAGTACGTTCAGTCCAGCAATCACTCCAGCATCTTTAGTGGCCTGTCTCTGAGAGTCATTAAAGTAGGCAGGAACAGTAATGACAGCATTTGTTACCTTCTGTCCAAGATAAGCTTCTGCGATTTCCTTCATTTTCACCAGAACCATGGAGGAGATCTCTTCAGGGTAAAAGGACTTTGTCTCCCCTTTGTACTCCACTTGAAGCTTTGGCTTTCCTCCATCGCTGATCACTTGGAAAGGCCAGTGCTTCATATCAGACTGTACGATCGGATCGTCGAACTTCCTGCCGATCAGTCGCTTGGCGTCAAACACCGTGTTGTTGGGGTTCATGGCCACTTGGTTTTTCGCAGCATCTCCAATGAGCCTCTCTGTGTCTGTGAAGGCCACGTAGCTGGGTGTTGTTCTGTTTCCCTGGTCATTAGCAATGATCTCCACCTTTCCATGCTGAAACACCCCCACACAGGAGTAGGTGGTGCCCAGGTCAATTCCAATAGCAATTCCTTTAGCAGAAGTCATCGTAATTGTTTTGTCCGATATCTACAAATGACAGACACAAAACAATGACAGAAGTTAATACAGGTACATTTTACATGTGTACGATCAATTTTAACCAGTGAATTATTCATTACAATTAACAACTAACAAGAATACAGAATTACACATGCATATGTCAATTATTGTTAAAGATCTTCAATTTAATTCCAGTTATTACAAATTAAATGATTTATTCTCTGATTGGACATTCTGTAAAGTTATAATATCTAAGATCTGCATTTTAAACATTTTATGATTTTTTCTCCACAGTTACTGAGAACAATTTGTCCTTGAAAGTGATTATAAATACTGCTATATAATGACAGTCGTACTGGAGATAAATGTTGGTACTTACAGTTATTATTCTTCTGAAATATATGAAGATTAAATGTTATCTCTTGTTAAATGTGTGTCTTTGCTCCTCTTCGGTGGTGCAGCTCTCACTACTCGTTGACGACTGTTTGGTGAACACGCTTTCATTCTCTCTTTTATATTCACCAGCGGACTCGCTCTTTCTCTTCTCGCTCTTTCTACCCGCTTCTCCACAGCGCCTGCAAAACCGACCAATCAGAGGAGAGAACCAGCTGACTAAACCCCGCCCACCTCTGAGTCAGGAACATACCATTCTGCCTAGAAAAGAGAAGCAGCTTCTAGTGAGTTCTGGATCATTTCTCCACTTCCTCCACTACATGATCCACAGATCAAACTCTGAAACTTAAAGTACTGAAATGAGGCTTCCTTTAAATAAGGAAAAATAGATTGTAGAGCGTATTAAAATGTTTAGAAAGATAAAGTGACAAGATAAACACACAATTTCACTTTCACTTTTTGGTTAAAATTATTTTTTTATTATTTGTCGTATTAGAATAGTAAATCGTGTAGTGGAGGAAGTGGAGAAATGATCCAGAACTCACTAGAAGCTGCTCCTCTTTTCTAGGCAGAATGGTATGTTCCTGACTCAGAGGTGGGCGGGGTTTAGTCAGCTGGTTCTCTCCTCTGATTGGTCGGTTTTGCAGGCGCTGTGGAGAAGCGGGTAGAAAGAGCGAGAAGAGAAAGAGCGAGTCCGCTGGTGAATATAAAAGAGAGAATGAAAACGTGTTCACCAAACAGCCGTCAACGAGTAGTGAGAGCTGCACCACCGAAGAGGAGCAAAGACACACATTTAACAAGAGATAACATTTAATCTTCATATATTTCAGAAGAATAATAACTGTAAGTACCAACATTTATCTCCAGTACGACTGTCATTATATAGCAGTATTTATAATCACTTTCAAGGACAAATTGTTCTCAGTAACTGTGGAGAAAAAAATCATAAAATGTTTAAAATGCAGATCTTAGATATTATAACTTTACAGAATGTCCAATCAGAGAATAAATCATTTAATTTATAATAACTGGAATTAAATTGAAGATCTTTAACAATAATTGACATATGCATGTGTAATTCTGTATTCTTGTTAGTTGTTAATTGTTTGTAATGAATAATTCACTGGTTAAAATTGATCGTACACATGTAAAATGTACCTGTATTAACTTCTGTCATTGTTTTGTGTCTGTCATTTGTAGATATCGGACAAAACAATTACGATGTCTTCTGCTAAAGGAATTGCTATTGGAATTGACCTGGGCACCACCTACTCCTGTGTGGGGGTGTTTCAGCATGGAAAGGTGGAGATCATTGCAAATGACCAGGGAAACAGAACAACACCCAGCTACGTGGCCTTCACAGACACAGAGAGGCTCATTGGAGATGCTGCGAAAAACCAAGTGGCCATGAACCCCAACAACACGGTGTTTGACGCCAAGCGGCTGATCGGCAGGAAGTTCGACGATCCGATCGTACAGTCTGATATGAAGCACTGGCCTTTCCAAGTGATCAGCGATGGAGGAAAGCCAAAGCTTCAAGTGGAGTACAAAGGGGAGACAAAGTCATTTTACCCTGAAGAGATCTCCTCCATGGTTCTGGTGAAAATGAAGGAAATCGCAGAAGCTTATCTTGGACAGAAGGTAACAAATGCTGTCATTACTGTTCCTGCCTACTTCAATGACTCTCAGAGACAGGCCACTAAAGATGCTGGAGTGATTGCTGGACTGAACGTACTAAGGATCATCAACGAGCCCACAGCTGCAGCGATCGCCTACGGCCTGGACAAAGGCAAGAGAGGAGAGCGCAACGTCCTGATCTTTGACCTAGGAGGTGGTACTTTCGATGTTTCAATCCTGACCATTGAAGATGGCATCTTTGAAGTGAAGTCCACAGCAGGAGACACTCACCTGGGTGGAGAGGACTTTGACAACCGCCTGGTCAACCACTTTGTGGAGGAATTCAAGAGGAAGCACAAGAAAGACATCAGCCAGAACAAGCGAGCCCTGAGGAGGCTGCGTACAGCCTGTGAGAGAGCCAAGAGAACCCTCTCCTCCAGCTCACAAGCCAGCATTGAAATCGACTCCCTGTATGAGGGCACTGACTTTTACACTTCCATCACCAGAGCACGCTTTGAAGAGATGTGTTCGGACCTGTTCAGAGGAACACTAGAGCCGGTGGAGAAAGCCCTGAGAGATGCCAAGATGGACAAATCCCAGGTCCATGAAATTGTCCTGGTTGGAGGATCTACAAGAATCCCTAAAATCCAGAAACTCCTGCAGGACTTCTTTAACGGACGGGAACTGAACAAAAGCATCAACCCAGACGAGGCGGTAGCTTACGGTGCTGCAGTTCAGGCCGCCATCCTCATGGGCGACACCTCCGGAAACGTCCAGGACTTGCTGCTGCTGGATGTGGCTCCACTGTCACTGGGCATCGAGACAGCAGGAGGAGTCATGACCACTCTGATCAAACGCAACACCACCATCCCCACCAAACAGACACAAATCTTCAGCACCTACGCAGACAACCAGCCCGGAGTCCTGATCCAGGTGTTTGAAGGTGAGAGAGCCATGACCAAAGACAACAATCTACTCGGGAAGTTCGATCTGACGGGGATCCCACCTGCACCGCGTGGAGTTCCTCAGATTGAGGTGACTTTTGACATCGACGCCAACGGCATCCTGAACGTGTCTGCTGTGGACAAAAGCACCGGCAAAGAGAACAAGATCACCATCACCAATGACAAAGGCAGGCTGAGCAAGGAGGAGATTGAGAGGATGGTGCAGGAAGCAGATCAGTACAAAGCAGAGGACGATCTCCAGAGAGAGAAGATTGCAGCCAAGAACTCCCTGGAGTCGTACGCCTTCAAGATGAAAAACAGCGTAGAAGATGAAAACATGAAAGCAAAAATCAGTGAAGAGGACAAGAAGAAAGTCATTGAGAGGTGCAACCAGGCCATTAGTTGGCTGGAGAACAACCAGCTGGCTGAAAAGGAGGAGTTTGAACATGAGCTGAAGGAACTGGAGAAAGTTTGCAACCCCATCATCACTAAGCTGTACCAGGGAGGAATGCCAGCTGGAAGCTGTGGAGCTCAGGCACGATCCGCTTCAGGAACAAACTCCCAGGGACCAACTATTGAAGAAGTGGATTAAAAAATGGACTTTACTTTTACTGATTCGTCAAAATATTAAATTATTCTCTGGAAAAATTTGGAGTGATAATTTTTGTCAATGTGGCCAAATTAGATTCATGTTTAATACTGTATCAGTCTTTTGGCAAATTTTAAACAGGATTTATGCTGTAAATGCTGGTGTATATATATTCTTTCATTTATGTATTTATTGTGAATTTGAGAGATAAGATATAATAGACACAAATGCTGAAAAGATTATTTGTATAAATAGATTTTAATAAATGTTTGTTAATAAAGTCAATATTTTGCAGAAATTAATCCAATCTGTTCTTGTTGAATCCTGAATTTAAATATAAGACAAACTATAAGAAAAGGAAATATTGTTTATTGAAATAGCCCTTAAGTACAATTAGTTGAAACAATAAAAATTCTAAAATGTAGAGAATAGTGAATCATTGTTTATATTATTTTATTGATTATGTAGTCCAGTTTACAGAGTTACAGGTCATCTACTTGTAAGTGCGATCCTTAAGTTGGACAGCAGAGGTCAGTATTAGCTGACTTGGAGCCTTTTCAGCACATTTGCACTACAAACGCATTGATTGAACAGAATTTAACCTAACAAAGCTATGAAATATTTTGGAATCTGCTGTTGAATTCCAGTCCTCCAGTCTTAAGCATTTTGTAAAATACCTGTAAACAAATAACCAGAAAAAATAATAGGAATTCGACCAGCCACTCATGGGAAGGTTCACATTGTTCCATATTTTTGCCATTTGTGAATAATAGCTCTCACTGTGGTTCACTGGAGTCCCAAAGCATTAGAAATGACTTTATAACCTTTTTCAGACTTATAGATCTTAATTACTTTCTTGCTCATTTGTTTCTGAATTTCTTCGGATCTCAGCATGATGTCTTGCTTTTGAGTATCTTTTGGTCCACTTCACTTTGTCAGGCAGGTCCTATTTAAGAGATTTCTTGATTGTAAACAGGTGTGGCAGTAATCAGGCCTGGGTGTGTCTGGAGAAATTAAACTCAGGTGTGTTAAACCACAGTTTTAACAGGGGGTCAAACACTTTTTCACACAGGTGCATGTAGTCTTGGATTTGGTTTTCCCTCAATAATATCAACCTTCATTTAAAAACTGCATGTTGTGTTCACTTGTGTTATATTTTAATAATATTAAATTCGTTTGATTATCTGAATCAGATGATAACACAAACTACAGATCCCATAATGCAGCGCTTCAGCTGCCTTACCGAACGCTAGACTACTTGAGAACATTCCAGCGTCAATCAAGTCGAGCTTCTGTTGATGTATTTAACCCTATTGTAACGTTATTGTGAAACAGCGCCTCACAGTGGCGAAGAGAAAAGTTGATTCTGAAAACAGCCTTTTAAAAACGATGGGATTCTGAATAGATGTTTACTGACACTGCGGGTAAACATGTGTCTTATTAAGGGAGTTAATGTGGCTGTAATTAGGGAATTTAATCTAAGACGAAACTACGAGACAAAATATCAGGATAAGATGAAAAACCGTAATGCAGAGCAGAAGATACAGAAAGCAGAAGAGTTAAAGAAGAATCTGACATTTCACCAGAGCAAAATCACAATGTGAACCTGGTGTGAAATCAGAGGAGAAATCAGAGGCACATCAGCCGGTTATTTACTGAGGGAGAGTTTCTGAAGAGCTGTATGATGAAGCTGTGAGACGTCTGGTGTTTGACAGGAGATATTTTTATGGAGAGCAAAATATTTTAAGGTTTTTAAAGTTTATTTATTCTGGAATAATATTCCTGTCTGTTATTATTCATATTTATGTTAAAAAAAACAATGTTTTAGTGTGTTCAATGTAAATGTTTATCCTGTTCGGCCCGCTAACTAAAATATGCTTTGAGTTTTGGCCCCCTGTGCAATTGAGTTTGATGCCCCTTGGTGTTGATAAATATCATTAATTATTAATAATAACATATAATTAAAGGTAAATTGAGCAAACTTGATATTTCAGAAGTGTGCATCAAACTGGTCGGTACCCAAGAAGTAGCTTTCGGTGTCAGAAAGGTTGGTGACCACTGCACTATACACTTCCAATTTAGAGGCACTTTCTTGTACTGAAAAATCACAAACAAATGCACATTTACAAGTGTGTTAAATTCTGTGATATTCATTCATTCATTCATCTTCTCCCGCTTATCCGTAATTCGGGTCGCGGGGGCAGCAGTCTAAGCAGATTCCCCAGACACTTCTTTGTGTCCAGGGATCGGGCTGTCAAGGCCCCCGCCTTCGACTGCTGCCCAATACTCTCAGCACCGGTCCCTTACGGTCCCTCCTGCAGGTGGTGAGCCCACGGGAAGATTCTGTAATATGTCTATGCAATTAAAAATTCAAACTACATCATAGAAACAGTAAACACAGTAAAAACCTTAGAATAAAAAATGATAGAAACTTGTCTTAAGCTGGTTTTAGGTACTTTTGTTCAAGCTTTGGTTCACACTGGACCAAAAAAACACTTAAAAAAAAAAAACCCACAGCCACAAAGTTGTTTAGATTCAGTTAAAATCAAGCTTGAGTTAGGTTTCAAAGTCATGCTTCACAATTGTTTAATTTAATTGATTAGTTGTTTTGGAACTTTTATAATTATTTATATTTTTTATTATTGATGTATTTTGAGGTCATAAGGTCATTAAAATGTTGTAAATTTCGTGTGACTCCGTGTGTTTGGTAGCATGCAGTCTCAGTGCACCTGTGTACCTATTTTAACGGGAACGCAGGAACCAAAATGTTTGCTTTCAAGCTGACCTTGTGATCATAAGGAATCCTAAAACACCCTCCCAAATGGTTCAAAGTAAAAGACACAACAGCAAGCAGCTGTGAAAAGTGTCTTACGTTCTGCAAGAACATTAACACCATTCCTGCTCTCATCCTCGGCCCAGTGGTGCTCTCTTTTTTTTCCTCCAGCTCTTTGGACTGAGACTGAATTGTTCTGATGGAGCAGAAGGTAGTTCTCATCACCGGCTGCTCATCAGGAATCGGACTAAGTCTGGCCATCCATCTTGCATCAGATCCATCTAAAACATACAAAGGTAGGTACATTAACGATCTGTGGTACTTACTTACTTTGTATGGCGCTTAATTGTTAAAATAACCCAATTTGGATTGCATTTTGCTTTTGTTTAGTGTATGCCACCATGCGTAATCTGGATAAGAAGCAGCGCTTGCTGGAGAGTGTGAGAGATCTGCACAATGAGACCATGGCCATTCTGCAAATGGACATAACAGATCAGCAGTCCATAACAACGGTCCAGGGAAGCATCACAGAGGGCCGAGTAGACATACTGGGTGAATGAAAAAAATGTGTCTCAGAAAGTCTTAAAATAAAATAAAACTTCCTGAAACACAGATTTCAATATACAGCACTAAATCTACAGTATACCTTCATGATTTCAAAAACCTACTTATGAACATATTTCATGGTCATAACAATATTAAATGACTATTGATAATGTTTTGAAATGTTTTTTTTATACACTTGAAAAAAAATTACTTTTTGAAAGAACTTTTTTTTCTAACAGTGTACAGTTTAATTATAACAAGAATAATTACAGACGTTTTTTTGTAAATACCAAATGTACAAAAAGTCTTGGCGTCTTAAGAAACAATTCATTTTGTAAATTGAATTGAATTTATTTAACTTTATATCTGACCCCCTACCATCTCTTTTTTTTTTTCTCTCTCTCTCTTTCTTTTTCAGTATGTAATGCAGGTGTGGGGCTTATGGGTCCCCTGGAAGCCCAATCAGAAGACATCATGAGAGGAATCTTAGAGGTGAATCTGCTGGGTACAATCCGCACCATCCAAACATTCCTACCCGAAATGAAGAGAAGGAGACAAGGGCGAATCCTGGTCACTGGCAGCATGGGAGGCCTACAAGGTGAGAATTTAAAACAAAGACTTTAAGGTTTTTTTGAGGAAAAAATCTCCTTTTGTTTTTATCATGCGTATTAGATTTTTTCCAAAAATCTTTTTTTTTTTTTTTTTTTTTTTTTACAGTAAATGTATATAATCCTACACACAGATTGAATAGAATATAAAAGAAACTAATAATACAATTTATAATCTTTCTAAGCTGTAAACAAGAAAAAAACTAAATCTATAAATAGGCTTGATTAACATCTTTTATTGAAAGTCTAATAACCGCAAACATTTTAGCTACATTTGTATATATTAAAGATAAAGTGTTTGTATATGATATTAATTTTGTAGTGATTTCTCTCTTTTGTTGGTGGTATTATAGCTGTGTGTTTGTGTGTGTATGTTCCAGGTCTTCCATTTAATGAGGTGTACTGTGCCAGCAAATTTGCAGTAGAGGGAGTCTGCGAGAGTCTGGCCATTTTGCTGCAACACTTCAATATCCAGTTAGTTCTCTGGCTGTATTCAGAATCGTCACTCACAAGCTAGAACACTATAGCTAGATATTAAATATAGTTATTTACTATACCTTACTACTAACACCCTTTCCCATGATGCAGTGTGAGTCTGATAGAGTGTGGGCCAGTAAACACAGACTTCCTGAGGAACCTGAAGAAAACAGAGGTGAGTGATGAGTCTGTGGAAGTGGACGCACACACCCTCCATCTGTATGAGATGTACCTGCAGCACTGTGAGAAGATGTTCCAGAATGCAGCACAGGACACTGAAGACATCATTCAGGTGAGCTCAGCTAACACCATACAGGCAGATTATGTACTGTATATGGATATGGATGTGTTCCTGATTTTATATAATTGATACTACCTGCATAGTATTTATTTTATTCTACAGCTGCTCTGCTTGTCCCTTAGGTCTTTATGGAGGTGATCCAATCTCAGTGTCCAGTCTTCCGGTACTATACTAACAGCACTCTTCTCCCTCTGAGTAGCCTTAAGCTGACAGCGCTTGATGGCTCACAATACATCCGAGCCATGAGTAAGCTTATATTCTCTTCTGAGAATGCAGAAACACAGAAATAACAACACACTTCAATACCAAGGTGAAAATGTTCATTTTATTCAGTGAAGTTACATATTGTATTAGTTTATTTCAGCTCTAATTGCTTGGATATAATCATTATACTGCGGACACATATAAATAAATTAAACTGTATGTGCATTGTCTAGCATGTTGAAATAAAAGATCATGTTCTATATGAAAGAAAATGTATAATCAAAATGTTTTCTTACTGCAATAAAAATAAACAAGGGGCACAGTGTGTTTACTGATTCAGCTGTATCTTTATATGTATGTATGACATAAAGGTGGCCAACAAGAGCAAATTTAGTCAAATGAAAAGTCATATTACTGTACTTTAAAGTGAAACTTTAGAATAATGATCATTCGAGGTCATTTAGATATGAGCCATTAAGCCTTCACTTGCCACCAGCCAGAATGAACAACATAAAGGTACCTCTTTCACTCTCGTACACAAACCTGATCGCTCATTGTATTTTAGAAACAAGGCTGTAGTGTGTACTGTCATTTTTCCCCTGGAAGATTTGAGTAATTTATTTCTCCAAAGCAATACTAAGTGCCATAGTTTGAACAAGTCTCCGAAAGCTATGAATGTAAATACTTAGAATAAATCGTTTTTTTTTTCTGTTGACACCATTATTTTCTTGCCATCTTACTTACCATCTTTCTATGCTGACAACATTGAGAATCCAAGGAAAATTACATTCTTTAAAATGTATTCCCCATGAAACATTCTTACATACATTTCAAGTTATTTTGGAACTTACCCATTTAGCATACCAACAACTTTAACTAAATATTAGAATATTGAAGGTATTACAAAGAATCTATCCAGCCTTCTTATTTAACACAAGGTGGCAAAGGAGCCTGGAGCTTTTTCCAGGGAACTTGGGGCACAGGACAGGGGCACTATTGCACACACACTCCTGTACATATGAAAATGCCAATCAGTCTACAAGTTATGTTTTTGGACTGGGAGAGGAAACCAAACTACCCAGAGGAAACACCTGTAGCATGTGGAGAACATGCTTGTACTCATAGATCTTCAGAAACTTTCATTTTGTTGCTCACACTTTTTTATTCACTTGATTGTTTTGGTCCTATTTCCCAGAAAGAAAGGTCAGATCCATGGGAATCAGTATGTTTTGACTCAGCGTCTGAACACAATCAAATGTAACTTGTTCTCCGTATCTCGTAACCAACTACTATTGTTTTGTCTGTGGAATTTTCCATTATAGAGATGGGAAGAGTTTTTCTTAGTCACGTTTACTCTATCTTTGGTCTGCATATTTATACGTATAAAATCAAGAACAACTTGTATCTGGTGATAACTATATTTCTAATGATCTTACATGTTATATGTTCAGTTCTGACAATTATAATTTCACTCTGATGACAAATAAAATTTTATTTGATTTGATCTATTCATAAGATTACAAACAGCACTATAGAGAATTAGCAGTGAAGAGAATATCAGTAAATTACAGCACTAGCGATTTGTGTTTGTTTAGTGCATATTGAATACTTTTGAAAATAAACACCCCACTGATATTTGACACACCAGCCAGAAAGGTATCTGCTTAATTACAGGGAAAAATTTGAGTCTTTCTTTGTTCTAGTTGTGGAGTATTTACTTACTAACGTTGAAAGAGCCCTGAAGCACAATGTGCACTTTTAACTAAGAAGACTTTAAACATTTTGCAATTGTCTATCGTTAGAAAAGTGCCATAGACGTAAAATTACTAGTGCACTTTTAAAGCTTTAGTCTGAAAATTATATAGGGTCCTCGAATCAGAGAGAGAGGAGGAGTGAGAAACACACCTAAACTATCTGTTTGTCTGGGGCCTCTTTTAATAGTAAATACTGTATCATGTTTGTTTTATTCTTTATATAATGTTTTGTAATACATAAAAAATTTTGTTTTTGTTTCTGTATGAAAAAAAAAGATAGTTGTTTATTAACATTGTCATTATTATAGTATTAGATTATGTATTTGTGCTTGATTTTATTTTCAAATGTAATTCTGTATGTAAAGACCAAAATATTTATTTAAACACTATTTATTTAGATTTCAGTGTTTATTTCTTTCTTCTTGTTTCCTTCTGCTGTCACTGGCACCATTTTCTTAACATATTTCTGTGTTGATAACATTTAGTTCTCCATGAAAACATGCTTACATATATATTAAGTTATTATGGAACTTACCCATTTATCAAACCAAAAACTCAAAATAAATATCGGAATATTAAAGATTTGTAAAAAAAAAAAAAAAATAATAATAATAATTCTATTCACCCTCCTTATTAACCACAAGGTGGCAGAGGAGCCTGATATTTTTTTACCATGGAATCTAGGGCACAGGACGGGGGATCATAATGGACAAGACAGCAACCCATCAAATATCATTTAGTCTACAAGACATCTTTGGACTGGGGGAGGAAAGCGAAGTACACAGAGGAAACCCTTGTAACATGGGGAGAACAGGAGAACATGCAAACTCCTTGTAGTCTTTATACTCCTTATATATATATATATATATATATATATATATATATATATATATATATATATATATATATATGTATGTATGTAAACATGGAGTACAAAGAGTACAAGGAGTTTGCATGTTTTTTATATATATATATATACACACACACGTATATATTTTATGTATCGATTTTGGGTTCTAGTTTGAGCGCCCTCTAGCGGTGATAATATACCGGGTTAAATTCTAGGGCGGGGTGTTTTATTGTGACTCCCTCTTTTCCTGTCGGTTTGTATAGTGTGTGTTACTGTGCGTCACAATGTGTAATATGTCACAGTGTATGTTAAACTCACGTTATTTTCCGCTTCAGCCGGCAGTAATAGAGCAGGACTGATTTTCATTTACTCCACTGAAATACACTGAAATAATGGCAAAAAAATCTGCTCAACTATTTTTTCGAGTGTTTACTGAGATATCTGAAAGCCGGTGTTCCAGCATTTGGAGAAAAAACTCAGTCCAAAACTCCATCAGGTATGAGCGCTTTACCTTCATAGACATGTGATTTATATATAAATAACTTGTTTTTTTTATATTATTATTATTATTATTATTATTATTATTATTATTATTATTATTATTATTATTACTAATACAGGCTACATAAGATTTAGTTCATTGGTTTAATGTTAAAAAAATATATATATATATATATATATATATATATATATATGTGTGTGTGTGTGTGTGTGTGTCAATATTTTCTATATTTCTATATCTCTTCTCTATATGTCATATGTTTCTATATGTTTAGAATGTTTGCATTTTCATTCTGAGTGTCTCCACATTTTTGCTTGTATTCTAACATATACAAATAATTCATCTAAAACCTATACAAGTCTTAAGTTTAATTTTTAATATGAATGTATTTGGATCACCAGAAATTGTAGTGTTTTTTATGTATGCTACATGTACCCTTTTCCACATTCCCCTCTGATTGCTGGTCTAGATTATGTAATTAGTGCCATTTCATGGATATCTATATTGCCATCAGGCGTCTCTCGGTTAAAACTGCATTCCACGCATCCATGGTTTCGGAAAACTTAAATACTATTAAGCAAGTGAATTGTGATTGGCTGGACGGTGATGAACGTAAGCTCTGATTGGCTGTGCGCTCTTTGATGTCGCCACCTTGCCGCCGGTATGATGAGTCGTTTGCTCTTAGTGTTTTTCCACTACTAAATTCCCCGGATGTGTTTCGGTCCTAAGGTTTTTAAGAGTGTGCACATGAATTTTGCAAATAATACTAATAAAAAAACTTTTCTGACTAAAATATGTAGTGATCCAAAACTGTAGAGAAGGGATTTATTTGTAACGCATTAGATTTCTGGATCTTCTGGATATTTTGATCTTTTGACATTTTCAAACCAATATTGTCATGGTCAATTATTAATAATAATTTAATAAGTAACATAAAAAAAAAAAAGTCAAACGAATCAAGATCAGGATCAGGATCCAGGGTTGTGGTGTGAAAAAATAAAGACTTTATTCAGCAAAAAAATAATAATAATAATTTGCAGTTCCATGGTAGCGCCTTTAACCATAGTCGATGCACAATCCTTTTAAAACGTCTACAGCAACCTGTATATTGCAACCTTGTCCGCGACTAATATCTCTAAATACCTATGCTCTTTCGAACCACAAAGAATAATGGTGGCAAAACCAAACCATCACTATTTGTGATTTATACATGGTCCAGGCCTTGGCCTGTTTGTGACCATCTAAAATGGAAACCACCGCAAACTGTGACCATTGATTTTTCTGTCACATTTATTATTCTCAGTGAATCACCCCCCTCTGAGAAGTTTAGATTAAGGTGCACTGTGTTCACTGATGCTTCCAATATGCTGATTCTAATCACACATTATTCACTTTATTTGTAATATACGGATTTGCCTATGCACCACAAAAACACATGCAATACATAATAAAAACACATAATCATGCAAAAAACGAGAAAAGCACCATATAGTCTTGTTGATTTATACTAATTATCTTTGTCATATACATATTTACCTTAAGGTGTAGACACCTTTGTACTTAAATGGCTGTAAAAGAAATTATATATTATATTGTGGAAACTCTATGGTTTACTGTGTAGTCATACTATATACTTTATTATTTTTCTTTCCTCCCAGACATCTGAGTTCATGTGGTGTGTTGACACAACGCTGCAGCTTAGTGCCATTTCCTGTCACGTTTCAGTCCATCCCCAAACGTAGTTTCATTAGCCTGGCTGGCCCAATTTTAGCGCAAAAAATAAAGTACTCTGAGAATAGGACTATTGGGTGAGTGTATATACCCACACATACAAACACACACACAAAAGCACAGAGAACTGTATTCTGCAATCTTTAACAAAATAGAAATAATAAAGTGTTTCTCACCAGGTACTCAGCGTCTCAGATGTACAACATCGTTGTCAACGTGGACCAGTATCACCAGTTTGTGCCTTGGTGCACGAGGTCAAATGTTATAAAGCGGAGGAATGGGAATATGCTGGCCCAATTGGAAATTGGATTCCCTCCTGTCATTGAACGTTATGTGTCTGAGGTCACAGTAATCCCTAACTACCAAGTTAATGTAAGGACAAGTGCTAAAATATGGGCATTTAAAATCCTCAAACTTCAGAGTTGAGACTGATTTTGGAACACTGGTATGATAAACATGCTGGATGTTTTGTGTAGCCAAATCAGAAGCATTGTTAGGTGGCAGATCAGATGATTTCTGTATAATTATTAACCAATGATGATGTGATCAATCTTTATAATCCTTTATAATCAGTAAACTGGATTTTATAGTTACATTATTTTATATTTTATATCCAAATCCTTTGTATAAATAAAAGGAAAAATATTTTCTTTTTGATCAGTTCTTTTAACAAGTAAACCATTGATTTATTTATCGGTTATTGAAACATTTCCACCTCTGTCCTTGTTTGACTTTAACCGCTGACAGTGGACATTGTGAGTCACCGTAATTGCAAAAGTACTGAAAATGAAATCCCATGTGCAGTATATCAAATTATAATTGACACTATATAGTGTCAATCTGATCCCAGAATTTATGGTATTGATTTTTATTGTGGCTTTGTGTATGATTACATTTCAGGCCGTATGTACAGACTCATCACTCTTTAGTCACTTCGAGACGTTGTGGAGGTTCACACCTGCTTCTGGGAACCGAGGAGATTGCTGTAACGTGGAGTTCTCTGTACGTTTTGTAATTTGAAACAAGCTGTTCTCTTTTCTGCTGCTTTATTTATTTAGGACATTGTTTACACACACACACACACACACACACACACACACACACACACACACACACACACACACACACACACACACACACTGTTGTTATTGTATTAGTGGTTGAATTTCAAGAAATTGTTTTCCAGAAACACATTTTTGAGTGTGCTGGAGAAAAATACAAGAAAATCCAATCTGGTTTATTTTTTAAAAGAAAAGGCACTTTGCTACCTCAAAGATGAACCAGATTTCTTTTTCTCAGACTTTTTCCCCAAAAATAATCTTATATTTAACACTAATACTGTCTAGTATCAATTTAAACAAATTTCAGATTATAGTAATTTGTAATTTATCAATTTAATATACCAGTAGTCTTCACCTAACTAATGCTTTAATAGGAAAATTATTTAAATTCTCATTAGAGTACTAAAAGCAGAAAATAAATATTTGAAGATTTTTACATTTCTTCTTTATTTAATTGGCAATAAATAGAAGAATTATAACACTGGTACATGTTTGACCCTTGCCTCTGTTTCCTGCTCTCACACATTGATCTATGAGCTCATAGCTGAAGTGGTTGTACAGATTAGAAGAGATTAAGTGGTTATTTTTTACCCAGTGTTTTTATTTTTTATTTGGCTGCTCCAGAAATAAGCGACAGTGGAAGTACGTGGCGTAAAATCTCTACCCACAGATGGAGACTCTGTGACCTATTATAAGTAGGATTACTGACATTTCTGACTCACTTTCGGGAATGAATCTGGGGACAGAAGACAACGCACTAGGGATTTGTAAGGGATTTCTGGGGTTCATTCCTGGCTTTTATGAAATATGATCAAAGCCATGAATGATTCTGTAACTGAAGAAATATGCAGTGAGGGTTTAATCAAATTATAATACTGACTAAAATTTTTTTTGATTATATTTTGGAAATATTTGTGGTTAACCGATTTATCAGAAGGTTGCAGAATAATTTTTTTTTTTCATGTTTATTTAATTATGTGTTACAATCAGATTATATCAATTGTGTCTTTAAGAACTATATTTCTGTTTTCCCATGCAAACTATGGTACTAAATATTTGGCTTCTCTTTAGATTTTTTTGGGGGGGGAGGGCCCACATGCCAGAACAACTGCTCAGCTTATCTCAGCATTTTTCCCCTAAAAAGAAAACACACCATTCTTTTTTCATCACAGACAGATACAAAGGGCTCTACAAAAACAAAAAACAGCACCTTTTAATGCTTGCACTCTCTTGTTTCCCCCTCTGAAGGTGTCATTCGAGTTCAAGTCCTTGCTCCACACTCAGTTAGCAGTGGTGTTTTTTGACGAGGTGGTTAAACAGATGGTGAACGCTTTTGAGAACCGAGCAGCCAAGCTTTACGGCTGCCATCAGGATACAACAGCATGGTGAGCACAACATGAGAGCACTGCTGTGTAACTCTCTCAGGGAACTTCATAAAAGACGTATCAAAATCATGGTGTTTTACCCCCAAAAGAGGCTCTTTTTTGTCATATTGTACCGGATATTATACAACGCTGCTCTCTTGTGTGTACTTTTATATATTTACACACACACACAAACGCACACACGAATGCACCAAAAATTATTTATCTATTATTTTAATGAAAAGATTCATTTTATTTAGTGTAAGATTGTATTATAATGTGAGGATGAAGTGAACATGTGGAAGAATGAAGAATGCCCACACGTATTGTATTTAAATGTATTTAAAAGACAAATGTATACTTTTCTGTATATAATTATCAAATGTTTTATAAAGGTAATAGCACAAAGCTGTGCGGCACTTTTTTTTTTTTTTTTTTTTTTACTTTTACAAAAACGTATTTATCTCCATAAAGTGTATTTATGTTTATAAGATAATTTTTTATTATAAATGTATTATAACTTCAACACTTCAGCTACCTGTTGGTGTTCCAAGAAACTTGCATTAGGCCTAGATCAGGAATTGAGTGATTTAAGAGTGCGCACAAAATAACAAACAAATACATAATTGCTATTATGAATCCCTGCCGACATGTACTTTCAATATACTTTTGAATTTCATAACTCAAAAAGTACAAATAAAATGCACAAAGAGGGTGCAGTGCAATTCAGGAACTGAAATCTATTTATTTTGTTCAATCATACACACTTTTTTCAACGTTATATCAGGATGTTGGCTTTATATATGCTTTCTGCTTCTTTTGGACCTTAATTAAGGTGTAAAAAAATAAATAATTGAATGGAATGGAACACACCACATATACACAGGTTTTTTTGTTGTTGTAAAACATCCAAACAGCACAACATCAATATTACATTTAGAGAGCAGCGCTGGCTGATGACAGGTGACATGTAAACTTTATAAACAATGCCCTGGCACTTCTAGAAATACATCAAAAAAATAGTTTTAGCTATTAAAAAAAACAACAACATCTACCTCTAAACATAGTTAGTTATTGCACTAGTTGACTGTTAATTACAAATTGGCAGCTGCAGAATATTTCAGAATGGTTGAAAGATCAACAGCCTTGGAGAACTGTAGACGATTTCAATACAACTGTTATTTGATGTGTTAATAATCGTTTTTTAACATCTAATATTACGATTTTCACAGCATTAAATCAGCACTACAGGGCATTTAATCACATTTGCTATCACCAGACTAAGGGACTGTGTAATAAAGCAGAACACCACAATCACAGACAGAATGTTTAAGACAAAAAGACATGACCCTTCCCCAGATGTCAAAACTGATCGAAATAGTGATTATTGGTTGTTGGTGTTGTTTCCATGGTTACATAGACATGTGTTCAGGCAGCACGTACGAGATGTCATCCCATGGGTGACGGTATAGACCCTGCTTCAGCCGCTTCTGGTCCAGATAATGGCCTGAAGGCAGCGAGGGGAGAGAAAGAGCGAGAGTTAGCAAAACTGCTGATCGGTTCTGAATTTTTGCTTAAAACACCAGGAAAAACTAACACCACAAAATGTCATAGCTTTATTTAAATAGTTTTCTTGAATACACTGGCATCTAAAAAAAAAATAAAAAAATCGAAAAGACAACTGGTTTTAGCTGATCTTAGTTCAGAAAATATATTGTTGCCTACAATCATTTTCTGTTTAAAAGTATGTATAAATATACAATATGCCACCACCATGGCGGATAATAAGATCTCTGATAAGAATTGCAGATGCAATTGCACTACTGAAAATACAGAGAGAACAATATTTTACAATATAACAAAAAACAAAACAAAAATATATATAAAGGGTAGCAATAATTGTGGTGTTGACTGTTTTTTATTTTGGACAAGGTTTTATATAAAAAACAATATAGCACTGACCAATAAAGCCCATGCTGCGTCCTAAGACGAAGATCCCATTTAGTGCTCCAATCTCCACAAATTCATCTGCCTCGTCCCTGTAACGAGAGAAAACGTAAGAAAGAGCACATATAAAGGATCACAGCCATCACTGCTCTGACGTGTGTGTCTTTAATGCTGACCGTGTAAAGCCTCCACACGTTCTGAGCAGATCCACGAAGGCCACGCCAATAAAGCCGTCTACATTCAGAATGAGGTTGGGTTTCTGAGGAAGAGAGACGTACAGAGATTTTATCAGTTAATAACGTGATTTACACAATCAGGAGTCTTAAAAGCAGGGTTCCCACTCTAAGCCAATTGTCAAATTCATTGACTTTCACTGACTAAAAATCTGAATTTCAATATGACCTATAATGAATGGAAAAACAGGCCACTGTTGTGCTGAAAACAGCCACAGACCGTATTCTAAATCCATCTATTTGCAAGGGCCTTGTCCATTAATATATAATAAATAAATAAATAAAAAGAATAAAAATAATTACAAATAAAAATAAAACGATTTATTTACACAAATCAATGAGTTTAAATACAAAACCAAATAACAGTTGCAGAGGCAAAAGAAATTGTCAACAGGTAACAGTAATTAACTCGCAACCTAATTAGCTACTATTTCAATTTGGTCAATGAACAATTATGTTACCTTACATAGGCTACACCTTAAAAATAATTAGTAATTATAAGTAGCTAGCTAAAGTTATAGCTACATACAGGTACAGGCTGGTGATTGCCAGTTAATGAGTGGGAAGGGTATAACATTGCTCTGAAAAAATTAAATAACTATAAAAATAGGCAAAATGCATTAAACAACATGATTTTAAAAAATTCAGTAAAAAGAATTTAATTTTAATAAATGGAAACAAAAATTTAAAGCGACAAAGAAAAATCTTCGATATTCCATCACTTGGACAAAAAAAATAAATAAATCCAATTCCCTGACTTTTAATGTCTGGAATAGACCTTTTTAAAATTCCATGATATTCCAGAAATTCCATGACTCGGGGGAACCCTGTAGAAATATTCTGATGAATAAGGACATTTTTAAAAATGCTGCCATTGTACCTTGGAGGTGGTGATTTTTTCTACATCCAGTGCGTAGTCTAGTAGCTGGGTAGAGGGAAAGTGCTGTTTTACGAAGTCCTTCAGGATCTGAACCCTCATGTCAGGATTATTGATCTGAAATAAACATAACCATAATTCTTAATATGATCATACCAAATGCTGTATTTCCTTACTGTATGCCTTTCCTCTTTTTTCTGTATTCTTTAAAAATTTAAGTTACTTCTGTTGGATTTTATTTTAAGTCTGGTTACTTATACCTTGCTTATTTTAAGGATCTAATTCTAAATGTATGTGTGGAGTTCTGTAAACCTGCTGTGACAATGTCTATAAGTGCAGACGTGTTTATCATAGGACTGTAATAAAAATGAAAAATGTTCACAAAAAGGTACCTTTGGCATAATTGAAATAAAAATATTTAAAGTTTCAATTATTCAAATGATCACAAACTGGCCTACTATTTATATTTATATTTGATTTACAAGCAGCTCATAAAAAATATTACATAAAATTTAATTTTGTGAAGGTATGCTATTTTGTAGTATATTCACTTTGCTGCTGTTTGCTGTTCAATAAATTTACAGATATTATTCTGAAGTTTATGGATAATTTGCATGATTGGACTGAAGTCATATACAGGGTGTATTCCAGCTCAGTGTTCCCAGTTTTGGCTCCAGTTCCACAGTGACACTGATCTGGAAAAATCACCTACTGAATATGAACAAATGAAAGTAAAACCATGCAAGAAAACTACAAATCGGGACTGCAGAATCAATGCTACAAAAGCAGCTGTAACTGGGTAACATTTCCTACACTGTGTTTACTTACAGATTTGACTCTGTGGCCAATGCCCATAATCAGTTTGCCATCTTTCTTCATCTTGTTGACAAACTCCATAGGCAGCATGCCGCTGTCAAAAGCCTTGCTGAACTGCTTAGCAGCAGCATCCAGTGCCCCACCGAACCGGTCACCCTAAACACATAGAACATAAATGTAGCAAATGTAGCCACATACTGTAAGAGCTGAAACTATGACGAACAATAAACGGAAATGGTCTTACAATGGTAAGAAGGCCAGAGGTGAGGCTGGAGATAAGATCCTTTCCTGCTCGAGCACACACAATGGTATTATGAGCTCCGGAAACGGCAGGACCGTGATCCGCAGTCACCATCAAACACATCTCTATGAACTGACATGCGTATCTGGGTAATCTGCCACACACACACAAGCATTTAATTGTGATATAGTTAAAAAATAACAAGGTAATAATATCAACTCTACAACATGAATCTAAACCAAAAATACTTTTTATTTTTGCTAATCATACCTTCTCTGGAACCAGAGAAGGCCCAAGGTCCCTCCCAGACCAATCTCTGACTTGAAGACCTCTGTAATGGGCATCCCAGCATAGATCAGCTCCTGCCCTCTTTCATCACAGATACTGGTCATGAACGATGCTGGCTTACGGATCAGACCAAGTTCCTGCAGAAAGACAGAGAGCAAAGGTCTAGGACATATATGTAGACACGTGGCTCGGTCTAGAATAAAGGAACGGAATCTATACAAATGTACAACTCTAAGGTTAAATTCTGGAAGTAGCTGAAAGCCCCACTTTTTTCCCTTTACTTACTCTTGCCCAAGAATAGTCCATTGGAACAGTGGGAGGGGGAACTTCTTTAGCTGGCAAAATCACACCATGGTTCACCAAGTCATCATAAACTGATCTAAAACATACAAATGTACAGCGTTCCATTATATTCAATTAATCAGCAACAAATCAAAAGATCCAGAACATTTATGTTCAGTTTTACTTTATGACTTCTCCCAGCTCATCAAAACTCTTGGGGACAAAAGCTCCAGCCTCTTGGAGAGCCTTGTTCTTAGCCACTGCTGTCTCAGAAGCCTGGTTTGCACATGCCCCTGCATGACCAAACTGCACCTGTATTCATAAATTAGCCAAAAACCAAAATAAGAAGAATTTCTTTGGCTAATTTAATTCATTTACTGTATCTAAATTATTAGATAAAACAAATCAGTACTGCCAGCCTGCTCACCTCAGAGGAAAACATAGTAGCACAAGTGCCAATGCACCAGCAAACCACAGGCTTAGTGATTCTTCCTTCTTTAATGCCCTGACAGATTTTATATTCTTCTGTACCTCCGATCTGCACAGTGTGAAAACAGTGTAAAAATATATTAATAAATGCTTTTATAGTAATAACGCTTTTGCTTGGAACAAAATGCGGTACAACTAAAGAGCAGAACTGAGGATCATGTATGTGAGATTCTCACCTCTCCAAGCACAACAATCATCTTCACATCCGGTGTGTCCTGATACCTCAAAACATGATCAGTGAATACTGAACCTGGGTACCTGTAGCACAAACAAACAGTACACACATTTTATACAGTCATGGTCTTGAAAACCCATTCAAACTAAATGTTTTCAACCCAAATAAACATCTATGAAAGATTTTGATATTGATGTGTTCTCTCTACACCACCATCATCTCCCGAATTAAGTTGTGTCTTGTGTGACTTGTAAAGGCTTTATGACAATATGTCTCTTTATGACACTCTTCTTTACGATGCACACACAGACCTGTCTCCTCCAATGGCGACACCCTCGTAAACTCCATCAGTGGTGCGGGAGATGATGTTGTTGAGCTCATTGGACATTCCCCCAGATCGGGAAACGTAAGCCACGCTGCCTGGCCTGTACAGCTTCGATGCCAGGATGTTGTCGAGCATTCCACCTGTGTTACCTATCTTAAAACAGCCTGGCTTTATTCCTCCAACCTAACACACACACACACACACACACACACACACAGACAAATAACAGAATAATCTTAAATTCAAAGAGCTTACAGCCTGAATATACTCAAATATAATTAACTGATGAATTCAATATATACTTGTACACAAAAACAAAAATAGCACATTATACGTGAATGTGTGTCGGTGGCGTACCGTTGCTGGCCCTATGATGGTGACTCCCTGCTCATCTGCTTTCTTTATGATCTTGCGTGTCAGAGCCTCAGGGATTCCTTCAGCTATAATAGCAATAGTGTGAATCTGAAAAACACATGAAAAGGTGACACCTAAGCATTGGGATTCTTGTTCAAAACCATTCTTGTTCCTTTATACAATAAACATTAATAAACTTTTATACTGGAAAGTGTGCCTGATTTGCACACCTGTGGGTATTGTAAAGTCTCCATAGTGCTGTCAAAGGCAGAACGAAGAGAAGCGAAGCTAATCAAAACGTCCACTTCTGGGTGTTTCTTCATAGCATCCGACATGTTTTTGTAGACTGGCAATAAAATTTCCTTGTGACCCCAATAAAACTTCTGCTTGTGGTCTCCCCTGTAAGAAAAAGTACAGTATAGTATAGCATTTTTATTATATATATATATATATATATATATATATATATATATATATATAAATAAATGTATGTATGTATGTTTCCTGTGTATGAATCTGACTGGCAGGAGCCAAAAGATATACAATAAAACACACAGCTTCTGCATGGTCCAGAGAACAGGATACTTACGTGAATGGATAGATCATGGCTGCTACTGAGGGTTGCTCACGAGAGCACACATAGTCGAAGTCCAGCATTCCTTGTACTGCACGGGTCTGCATGCCCCACACAATGGCCTTCGTGTGCTTGCTGAACAAGGTAGTGGCCTTCACTATGAAGATTAAACACAGACAGAAAAAAACATTTAACTCAGATGTTTTCTGTAACAAAAATATAACAAGGAATTTTTTTAACCATGTTTGGTGAATGTATCTGGCACCCGGCACATTGATCATGTTGACAATATAGAACCAAATTTCTAGCAGGGAAAGCAATTTGAGACACAAATGACTTGATTATTTATATTATTTAGAAGAGACCAGCAATTACTCCCAAAGAGTAATACAGCAAAAAGACCATTCATTCTATACTGTATGTGTACTTTTTTACTGGATTTTAAAAACAAAGAGGTTCTGAGATAAATGTAAACCAAAGCAGAATAGATTTTTATTGATGACTATTATAGACATTTTAATGTAATGAACACTGCATTTAATTTGTAAGCTGATATAATCATATTGCTCTGCCCTACATGGATGCCAGATAATAGCCTTGAAAGTTTCCTTTTCTAACAAGAAATATGAAAGATACTGACAACTGAAATTACTTCGTAAAGATCGTTCAAAGTGTCTAGTGTTCCTGGAAAAAGCATTTAAAAAGCATTAGAGACATCTAGTGGTCAGCAGTGGGAAAACAAACCAGCATGTGTCTGTGTTTTAGCTGATGTCTTCGCAAATATAGACGTGTGTGTGTGTGTCTGTGTGTGTGTGTGTGTGTGTGTGTGTGTGTGTGTGTGTGTGTGTGTGTGTGTGTCAGAGAAAGACCTGGTGGGGCCCCCGGCTTAGCTTTTTTAGCAGGCGAGACCTCTGCTTCACTCTTGACTTCAGAGAAAGATGCAGTTCTAGTGGATGTAGGAGTCTGAAAACCAAAAAAAAAAAAAAAAAAAAAAAGACGTGTCCAGTGAGATCTATATGAGTTTATATATATACTTTTTATATAGTGAGATCCCTGTTAATACACTAAGCAATGAGTAAATTAGTACAATTTTATGCAGCCTGATTGGATATATTTATTAAATTAGTGTTTTGTCTTTGGTGTATATAAATAGCACACTCAATCCTTTCAAATATATTCAAGTGTATAATAAGCTTTTGATGCAAGAGTATCTGATTTCCACATGTCTGACAAAATTTAAATTGCTGATTTATGAGTACACAGATTCCACAATCTAAGTGAAGAGCACAGAGCAGCCTAAAAATCCCATAAAAGAGGAAATGAAAAAAGAATATTGCGAGTGCACTTTAGTAAAGGCCTTGACTCCAGGCTATTGCATGGCTTTTTGCTAATGCACCATTTTATATAAAAAGGCACTGCTTCCAGAGGGCAAACAGATACATTAAGGAATTTCTTTCCGAAGACACAGATGTGTCTGTTGAATTGATCAGACATGACAATACATAATGACCACGATTAAAAAAAAGGCCAGCTTTGCATTAATTGTTGCTGTTAAAACGATGAAAAAAAAATCCAACCAAACACACCGAAAAGCTGCCGCTGGTATTAAGCAGGAAGTTGGCAGTGTGAGCAGCAACCCGTGGCTCACAAGCGATTGGTCGATGGCCAAGTGCCATACCAACAATGGCAGTCATATGGGTCTCAGTGCCAAAGACATGAATAGGGATGCCTGTGGTTTTACCTACAAACACACACACACACAAAGTTATCTTACAGCATTTATGACCTAAAAATAGCTAGTAAAATCTCTCTTATCTTTCTTCCTACTGTCCTACTATAACCTTTATAATAACAAGCTAATTAAAAAAAAAGAAGCATGCAAGCTGAAATACAGTCTTAATCTTTCATCCTCTTACTACTAACTCATACACATACCCACTTCTCCCATCACTCTCAGACCCTCCTGATAATTTGGACCACCACGTCGTACAAAAATGCTGACTTCATGTTCCTTCAGAGGCTCCTGATAGTCTTTGATTGCCCGGACAATACCCTAAAAACACAAACCATATTGACAGTGTCACATGCTAATGTTTAAGAGCATTTGGTAGATTTAAATCTTAAAATTAAGACTCACATCTATGTGCACAAAAGCTAAAAACAAATAGATGAAATCCTCTTCTAAACAATTCTGCAGCTTACTATATTTATATTAAAGTATAAATGGTAGTTTTGACATGGAATTTGATGTTCATGATGGTGATCTACATGAGTATGTCCAAAGTCCTATTTGGGTAAAAGCTGTTTAATCTCCTCTGTGATAAACTCCTTACATTCAGACAGCAATTAAAGGTTGCTTAGTCTATAAACCCAGACAATTAAATTATGTAAGGTCATAGGGTAAAGCGAAAATATTTGGCAACATCCAATGTTGAATAACTAAGAAATACACAGATAAAACTGCTCACTTAGTTATTTACAGACAACGAATCATTGCATGAGATTGTTGCATTTTAAGAATATAAACTATCCCATTGTAAAGACCCATTTAACCAGCATGCACGATTATATGTGCAGGCTGGATCATACACTTTATGGACAAATTTACTGGTACAACTCAAACCTGACTTACACCTGTTTCAGCACGACAATGCCCCTGTGCACAAAGTATCTGACTTTACCAATACCCTTCTAGCTGAATGAGCACAAATCTCCACAAACACTCCAACATCTAGTGGAACATCTTCCCAGAAGTGTGGAGCTTATTATAAAAGCAAATCGGGACTGCATGTGGAAAAAGATATCTTCATAATCAGGTGTCCACAAACTTTTGTCAATATAGTGTCACTAATAGGAGGCAGTACTGTATGCAGATGTAAATATACACTTAAAAATTCTTGCCAATGTAAGAGGCAAGATATTTCTACAAAATCACAGGCATCTTTAGCAGGTGGAGTGTAAAATCAATAAGTTTTTTTCACTTGTAGGTACCAATAAACAGTTTTCCATACTTTAAATGTTGCAGCTACATTAGTGAAGTTTGCAATGCTTCCTCCAATGATCAGCACCTTCCCTACACAAAAGAGAACAGATCATATAATCATTTATAATTAAAATATTATAACTTCAAATAACTCACAGATGTCAGTTCTATTGAACGAGTGAAGCTTCTAAAGTGGTAAAAAAAAAAAGTGGCAGTCTATAAACAGTACGCAAATAATTCGATTTCTAAGAGAAATTGGTGTTCTCTCAAGTCTCTCAGTAAAGTCAGAATCTTTATATGTATATTATATGTAAATGTAGAGTCCGTTTCTGTTTTCCCTCAATAAAAAAAAAAACACTACATTTAAAAACTGCATGTTGTGTTCACTTGTGTTATCTGTTAATAATATTTAAATAGGTTTGATGATCTGAAACATTAAAGTGTTACAAACATGCAAAAAAAGTAAATCAGGAAGGGGGCAAACACATTTTCACACCACTGTATATGTATATCTCAAATGATGAACCAGTGGTTAAAATAAGTAGAAACTTTCAGTTTAAGAAATTGGAATTTCCCAGAATGCCACTTATAAATATTTATCAGTTAAAAATGTCTGCTCATGAATAGCTGAAATAAATTTGATATAACCAAACGTCGGGACGTACCATCAGAATGTTTCTCACGAGTCATTAGGGACAGTATAGTTTTGGCATAGTCATAGGTCTGCTGCTCGCTTGGAGCTCCTGAATACTCTCCATAATTGGCCAGCTCATTAACTCCTCCTAGGTCACAGATTGTATCGCTATTAAGAGAGGAAGTAAACAATTATTTTCACATAAGATCTGTAAAAAAAAAAAAAAAAAAAAAAAAAGGAAGAAAAACATGGGGGGAAAAAAACAAAAAAGATGTGGGGAAATGTTTGATGCAATTGGGTGAGGACATTAAGCACAAACATCAAGGCTGGTGTTATTTTTTTTTTTTACATGTAAAGCAATCCAATTCCTTTGAGAGAGACACACAAACACGCTAATTAATGCTCTTGCATTTTCTCCCGTGACAGATGGAAGAAAACGAGAGAGCTCCTTCTGAAAAAGTGAACTTTATTCCTCCAGACAGTCTTTCCTCAGACACAGCTGGCTAATGTTGTTCAGCTCTAATGGGCACCAGCAGTTAGCACAAGCCAATCTCTATATATCAGAGATACTGCTCACACTCCACCAGTCTGGAAGCTTCCAGCACAACAAATCAACACTGTTTTGAAGTAAATTTAGCCACAACCTATAGAAAGCTTTGCATTTAGGGACACCTGAAGGGATTTTACTTGCTTCGGTGGAACATCCTAAATAGCATACTACTGTACCATTTTGTACTGTAACTGTAGATCGATTAAATGCTTTCAATAGGTATCCAATACTGTTCAATTATGATACAGGTAAGGTCACTAACCATGACATTTTGAATTATGGTATATGGCAGACACACTTATCCAGATCAGCTTTTAACTGAGCAGTTGAAGGTGAGGGCCTTGCTCAAAAACCCAGCAGTGGTAGCTTGGTGGTGCTGAGATTTAAACTCATGAACCTTCCGAACCGAGTTACCGCCTCCCTTGTATAGTTTGTAATAAAATTTTTATAGAGACCACGTTTAGTGTAAAGTCATAACCATGATTATTTTATCCATCATATAGTTCTAATGCTGGTTATTATGCAGACAGCAGAATGCGAATGTACTGTACCTGTAAACAACTGAGGCTCCACCGCCTGCCACCATGGTCCAGATGCGTCCTCGGGGGTTGAGAAGAGTGAGTTTCAGACTTGCACCACTTTTCGCATCCAAGTCTGCTATGTATGCCTCCTAATGACAAGGTAGCACATTATGTTGGTAATACTGAAATTTGCTGATATTGCATATGAATATATCGGTCAATATAATATAATGAGGTTCTGAATTATCAGTCCAACAGTCCAATATGACACTCCACATGATTAGCTGAGTTCTCTCAGCTGTGCTTCTGCTGTTCATCAAATATTTCTGTACAGCCAGATAGGACAGGAGGGAAGGTGCACAAAGAATGAAAGACCTTTGTCTGATACACAACCAAAACCTCATTAACATGTCTGTGTATGTGGGAGTGTGTTTGAAAGAACATTTGGATGTAAATTTGAAAATGATGCCTTATTAATTCTGTCAGCTTGTCACTGCTTCTTCTTCTTCTTCTTCTTTTTTTGGCTTCTCCCATTAGGGGTCGCCACAATGGATCATCCGTCTCCATACCCCCCTGTCCTCTACATTTGCCTCTTTCAAACCAACTACCTGCATGTCTTCCCTCACCACATCCATAAACCTCCTCCTTGGCCTTCCTCTTTTCCTCCCTCACTTTGTCTCCAAAATGTCCCACATGTGCTGTCCATCTAATAAACTCGTTTCTAATCCTGTCCATTCTCGTCACTCCAAATGAAAATCTCAACATCTTCAGCGCTGCTACCTCCAGCTCCACCTCCCGTCTTTTAGTAAACAGCTTGTCACTACTTACTGAATATATTGTTTTATTGGCCTCTATTTTCTCTCTAGATCTTAAGTGTGTGTATAGGCTGCAATAAAACACTCGCCGATCCTCGAGAAGGCTAACATGGTGTATACATCACGGTTTTTAATAGCAGACAGAATGACAGCTCAGTCTCCTTCCATCTGTAATACAACCGCACACACCCCATGTTCCCCATGCATGGGTGGCAATATGAGTTTTTAATAATTCATAGGCTTCCAATTAAATATTAAAATCATATTCCTGTATAAGAGCAATTGAAAATGTTTTACATGCATTTTAGAAAGGTATAGCTGTGAGTGACAATCTATGACCGAGTATAAATATCCTACCTCTATCAAAACCTAAACACGTATTTATACACAGTACAAAATAGACTTATGCATATGCAAAATGATAAAATGTGTTCATCACAGTCTGGAAATAATTTCAGTGGATCAAACTGACTAATCATAAATACTGTAGCAAAGCCATCTGTATGAAAAATCACTTGTAGTTCACCAACTCTATTGTGGATTCTACCGAAAAAAATAATAATTTTCTGACATAAAATCCGTCATGATCACCAGAGAGTCAATTGCCAAAGAGGAGACTACAAAAGCAAAATGATCCAAATGATATATTGATTTTCATTTGCCTGACTATAAAATGCAACTAATACATTTGCATACATAAAAAAAAATAATAATAATTGTATGCAACGTGTGAATCGGAATTATTGCTTATCCAGAATCTTACTTCAGGATACGCCTCTCTGCCAAAAGGAGGAGGAAACTCCACATCACCCCACTTAGCCTTGCACAGATAATCAGCAGTAGCATCGATCTTAGCAGCCATGTCCAGCACATACACTCCATCCTTAGTCACCACTGAGAGGGAAAGGGGGAGGGAGAGAGAGAAAGGAAAAGAATTTATATATATATAATTTTTTTGTAATGCACAGGGCTATTGCTTAAGAAGTACAGTATAAATAAATTTAAACACATATACATAAAGCACAGATTATAATCAATGTAAATTTTTCCTCCTTTTAAATTCTACTCAAATATATAACTCAAAACCTCAAAGATGATTTGAAGCATAATTGGTTTAGCCTTGTGTGTTTACTTGGTAGGAAACATCAATAGAACTGAAGGAGATACAGAAGCAGATGCTATGGGACACAAACCAATCACTTATTACTCACTCACTGTAATGCAATACAGTTGCAATGTAATGATGTAAATTTGTTTACCTCTGATTGCTTTATATATAGTGGATCACTAAAGTTTATTTATAAAAAGTAGTTTAATGCATTATTTATCTTTACCAGAAATTGGTTAAATTCAATGAGAGACTAAGACAACATGCTGCTTTAGCACAACCATTAACCCTGCAGTATGCATACATAGCAACATCTCTTTAGGTGTTTTATTCCTTTTCTAGTATAGGACTTTTAAGAAATTGCAAGAAATTAAATAGTACATTTCTTTCTATTAATTCAAGAACTTTGTACCTGTTCATGGTTATATTTAAAAGTTGTACACTATGTAGACAAACGTCGTGGAAACCTGGCCAAACAATTTATATGTGCTTTGTCAGATTGTAAGGCATCGTCATGTAACAGTTTTGGATCTCCAAGTTTACATGATGAGAAATTTTATGATATTTAATGCTACCATGTCCAAAGTCATCCTATACAACTACATACCTCTAACTATGACTGGAAAAGTTGGGTGTCCAAAATGTCCATACAGTGTAGTTACAGCTATATATCAGCTATAAATAGTTGTTTTCTCTCTTTAATTTCTCTTGAGACTCATAAGGAAAAAACCACAGCTTGCAAAGCAATGACACTAGAGATTACTTAAATGTTAAATAAGCATCTCTAAAATTTACCATATAAACAAATGTTTTTTTATAAATATAAAACATCTTAATAACACATACTTAATCTAATAGTTGTGTCTGAAATCATAATGAGTCCTTGTAAGTTAGGTGCAAATGCATTAATATAAACCTGTAAGTTGCTATGCACCAGAAAAGCAAAGTTTATTATTATAATATTTTACGTACTATAATATAACCACAAGCATCTGGATAACATTATAACATTTACAGACTCAAGTAGAGTAAATGGTCATAGAGAGTTATGGTAAGGACAAACCAAGCAAACTTCTCTCCACTCACCCAGTGGGTTGATCTCCAGGTAGGTGAAGTACAAGTCTTCGTACAGGTTAAACAAACCCACCAGGAAATTAGCCAGAACCCTGACCATGCGCAAACACAGAATACCAATGTTAGATTACATGCAGTATACAGATGTCATGCCAGAAGATGTAATCAGACATAAGAAATCAGCTGGCAAGTGCTAAAATAAAAGTTGTACAGCATCATCATGCCCATCGTTGCCATCTATAATCTATATCTATAGCTTATATAAAATATTTTTTTTAAAAGTGAAGTGAAATTGTAGAAAGAATTTTAAGCTATTTCTTCAGTTTAGTTAGTTTGAAAGTGTTTGATATAGATTTAAAATGAAAAATGGTGCTTAATCAGTCATGGAGACAAGAAGAATGAGTGAGTAAGGAGGAGGAAGAAGAGGCAGAAACCTGAAGCCTGAACAATGTGGTGTGGTAAATAATAAAAAAGATATATTACTAATGTTTCTGTATATTTATCCCTCTTTACATTTTCTACTGTAGGAATGTGAGAGCATGTGGTGGAGGAGTGCATTTATTCCACACCACCACTTTCACAGAATTGTGTGTGTGTGTGTGTGTGTGTGTGTGTGTGTGTGTGTGTGTGTGTGTGTGTGTGTGTGTGTGTGTGAGAGAGTGAGAGAGTGAGAGAGAGAGAAAATATATAGGCAGAAGCCACCAACCATGAACAAAGTGGCATTTTGTCTTCAATAGTCCCCATGAAAGATCAACAGAGAGTGTTTTTTTTACAAGGCAAACAGAAGATGCTACAGAACAGAGGAGGGAGAAAAATGGAGAGAGAATGAAAGACACAGAGAGAGAGAGAGAGAGAGAGAGAGAGAGAGAGAGAGAGAGAGAGAGAGAGAGAGAGAGAGAGAGAGAGAGAAAAAGCAATAGCTTAAGAGAAATAAGAATGATGAGAAAGGATAGAGAAGCATAAATGTTGGCCTGGACTATCAAACCGGCTATCTCAAAGTCAGCCAAGACAGTGAGTACACCCAGGGTGTGTGTGTGTGTGTGTGTGTGAGAACTAAACAGGAAACGTGACTGGAATAATGCTGAGGTAAATGGATGGGGGGAAATAAGAGGAGGAATGATTTAATTTGTCTAATGGACACGGACACGGACACACACACACACACACACACACACACACACACACACACACACACACACACACACACACACACACACACACACACACACACACACAAAAAGTCAGCAGAAACAATGTGACCATTTAACAAGCTTACCCGTCTTTTTTTCCCCTTAATATTTCTCCCACTTCTTACACTCACTCTTTTTTGTCTTCTGGGACATGAGTGAGGAGTTTCTGTCTCACTGTGTCCAGATCTAGCTTCTCTTCTACACCCACCAGGAGCTTCTGAGCTTTAGAATCCACATCCCCTACATCAACGCCTCCCTCGTGATGGAAGAGCACGTAGTCGCCCTCACGAGCCGCATAGATGCACGCATAAAACTCTTCCTTCTGAAGGGACATGACGCACAAAAGAAAAGCAATATGGAAACATTCAATCAATCAATGAACAGCATGTAAAATTCAACATGGAAGAAGTCTAATATTAATATTGCTCCGTTTTCTGATTCATTGCTGGTTAACAAAACTACTAAGCAGTTTCACCAGCAAAGCCTTATGTTAGTTTTAATAATGATTAAACACTGAAGATTTGACATTCCAACCATGTTTTTCCCAAAAATCAATATTACGCTATGTTTTGTAGATTTCTGATATAAAAATCCCAATCAGGTTCATTTTACTTCCAAAGTTCAAAAGTATAAAAAATGCCAAAAATGAAATGACACTGTATGCAAACCACTGTGTATATTCAGTATATACATTTCAGATAAACACCTATGAAATACAGTTAAAATAAGATTTATTTTTTTGGTATTTGCTTTTGTGGAATAATTGTAGAGTTATATTCTTACAAACTCATTTCAAAATAAATTCAATTGACATTTTACCTGCTTATGGGCGACGAAAGGCTCTATAAGGAAGTTCTTCAGAATACCTTTTGCCTTTCCCACCTAAAACAGAACAAAACGAATGAGCAATCAGCTTCATCTCTGGAAAATGAGAATAATAACCGAACCAAAGACAAAGTCTGGAACAAATACACAAGAGCAGCCACAAATTGACCCAAAGACTTTAAACTTAATTAGTGAACCTCAGGGCATTTTAAAGAAATGAAACTGGTGAAGGAACATTGAACAGCACTCAAGTACACAAACACACACACACACACACACACACACACACACACTTGCTGTGCAGTCACCAGATATAAATCAACAGGGGTGAAGCAGCCAGGAGAAATGACATTTCAGAGCAAGCGAGAGGGGAGAAAAATAACGACGAAGAGAAGGATGAAAAAAGGAGGATGACGAGGCTGTTGAGACATGAGATCATTTAAACGCCAAGCCTCAACTCATAGGAATTACAGTAAAAAGAAAAAAATCTAACCAAGATAGGAATTGAAAATATCTAAGAGTTACCAGAAGAAGGCAAATAAAGTGCAGATCTTCTGTATTATAACAAAGGAACAATTCTATGAATCCAGAAGGATTTTCTCATCTTACTTATTTCTATTCTTATATTTAATATGAAACACATCAGCTGGTTTCCTGTGTGCTGAATAGACTTTCTAATGACATGATTGCATGATCTCACCATGGTCTCTTTCATAAGGTGGGATTTGAGCCATTCTTTGACGCCCTGTATATCAAGATTGACGCCTACGAGTCCTAGTTTCCCTCGGCGTTTGATCAGCTGATCCGGCTTCACAACCAATCTCTGAAAACATGACATTATTTATTAAACCAAACAGTAACATGTGAAAGAGAAAAATGCAGTATAGCAGTGTATAGTGAATACTGAGGAGACCAGAAGAGAATAAGGGTCTAGAGTGGACATGAGTGGGATTTTTTTAATCAGTTCTCTGACTGTGACCTGTTTCCCCTCTTTAAGTGAATGTGAGAAGAGAAAGACGGAGGGGGGGGGCTTGTGTAAATCATGTATAATGTTATTACACTTTTCACCATAATGGTGATTAAGAGTGCTTTTAGTGTAAGACTCTCGGTAGATGGCTCAGTGCCGCATAAGCTGCGTCCCTAATTACATACTATGACCTAATACTAAAACCTATTTCATATGTATTAGAATTCCTGTGTACTCAAAACATAACTTTTTTTTTTCTAGATGAACAGCACCATATTAGTGCCTGCCATCACTGCCTAATATTAATTACCTGTCACTGACTAATTTTACATGCCCCTGGCAGACAGCGATTTATATTTACACTTCTAAATCTTTTATTATACATAAAATCCATCTTAACAGTTTGCTTACTTAGCGCTTTACTTCTCAGTGGCCTCACATTAGAATGTCTCTGAGGAATATTTGTGCACCAGCAGTAATTATTCTGAGCCAAACCTGATAGCTCACCAAAACTGTAGCCTACACAACAGTGTATTATTTGCACACTCCACACATTTAGATTCTGCGGCAGACTGCTGCTGGCTTACACAACACTACAATGAACACACTACAGTTCCCTTATTGGGCCTGAAAAACATCAGAAATGAAGCATAATGAATCTATTTATATACTAATGACTAGTGTCGTTTGAAAAAGATGCCAGCTTCTTCTGCCCACCTCAGTCAGCAGCCATGGATGCTCCTGAAGCAGTCGGTCCCAGTCGGTGGCTGTTGTGACATTGGCGTAGCGGAAACGGTTCTGCACGACGGCGATAGTGCAGATGTGCTTGTACAAGAACTCCTTCCCCGTCTGCTCAGAGATCGCCTTTGCTGACATGCTTCTGAGTCACGCACAACTGGAGGAACCTGTATAAAATAACACTTTTAGGTGGCTGTTAAAGGAAGCGCAACTTTGACCTTGTATCTCCCCTCATACAAGAACAATTTTGGTGATGTTCCTGCTGTAATACACCTACTAATTCTGCCAACTAAAGAATTATGAGTTTAATACAAATACCATCATTCATTTCAAACAACCTTTTAAATGGGGATCCTGCTACTTTATTTGTTTGCAAATAAAGGTGTAACATTCACCCTCAAGGTACCTCAGGTCACCACACAGTCAATACAGCCACCCAGGCTCACCCTCAGTGATAATTTGAGTGTCCGCATAGAATATGTATCTTATTATGAATAGACAGTATATTTTCTTGTTCTTGTATTATAAATGTTTATTTATACATCTTTAATATTGATTAAAAAAAAACAATGTTAGACAGGGTGCAGTCATATGTTACGTTGATGTGTGTGCCAGCACAGCCTGTTCTTGACACGTGATCACATCCTGAATAAAAAGCCATTATAATGAATGTAATAACTATTATTTTCCTGTATATACATTTTGGGATAGTAGGTATCTCTGTGGGTTTCCTGCCACTTCCGACAAACATAACAGTACGTAGATACAGGTGGCTAAATGTAATTCCCTCATTGAATGGCTGTGTGTGCATGCTGCCCTGCTGATGTACTGCCATCTTATTCAATGTGTATTCTTGGCTCATGCCTTATCTTCCAGATCAATCATCACCAGGATAAAGCAGTTAGTTGATGATTAAATAAATGAATGTTTTTCTGGTGGAAATCTTAACTCTGCATGGGTTACTGGCGCAGACTCACGCCACTTAAAATTTCTAATGGTTCCATGAGGCATTGGTAAAGAACAGAACAACTTGGTGCATATCAATAAATGTTAAACATATTTTCATATTCCTCTTCCAGATGTGGCTTCTTAACTTGCTTAACTTGAGCTTCCTCCATTTCCCGTCTCCCTTCTAATCTGTATCTTAAGTTCTCTTAAGACAAAAAGCAGATGACTGCACAAAAAGTCGTGATTGTTAACATGATTAGTGCCCAAGTCCAGCTCTGCAAGGGAACCGTGTGTGCTGAAAGACTTGATCGATGCAATCAGTGGCACAGCAGAGGCAACATGCAGGACTGATGACTGAGGAACAATTGGTCCAATGTGATGCCCTCTCTAAATATTAATCTTTACACTGTAATGCTTACAACAAACCAACTCCCTTTCCATATGCATGAATCAAAAGGTGTTGAAATGAAAATATGACTCGCGTAGTTAAAAGTATGGTCTGTGATTTTGACCAAATTCCACAATCCACCGAAGACAAAATATGAACATCTATTCTGTTTTTGCAAAAACAGCTGAAAACTAGTTTTGGAGGTGGAGCTTTGTAATTTACTGTGCATCATGACGGACATGTTAACGTGCCCTGATTATATGAATGCTGGGATATTAAATAATTTTTCTCCCTTTTCTTAGCTGAACAAAATACAAATTAATCATAACTGTAAAAAATATAAATGTATAGATTGCACCTTTAATACAAATCTTACGACACATGTCAAAAATACCTTTCAGGTTTAATGGTAGTTCATTAAACAGATTCTGAGGTAAACATAAATATCTTATAGTCTGTATAAGAATGAATATTACTGCTGGTATCTCTTTGACAAATCCCAGAGCTCCTGCATGCCCCTCTTTTTTTTTTTCTTTGATACTCGTGAACCCTGTCATTGGCTCCATCGAAAAATGAGAACAACAACCTGTCAGTGAGAAGTGAACCCTTCTCATATGCATAGAGCAATCAGAGCTGCCCAAATATGACAGAAAAACAGCAAACAGAAAGGTCACAGACATTCATATGCAGAAAATGGGTGTGTGTTTTGTGTGCCTGTCTCAATGTGTCAGAGGAAACGAATATTCAGTCTGAGCCCATTTTCACATTCGCCTTTTTCTATCCCTCAACCTGACTGTCGATGCGCTAAAGATGGATTTTGTTTTTAAATATTTTAAAGTGTTTTGTGGATCAGTTGAGCTCATATACTGCTTGTGAAGGATTTTGCATGGGTTTCCTCTCACTATGAAATAAGAAAACTGTCTTTGCTACACTGTCCCCAGGTGTGATGAGTGTGTGAATGAGTTTGTATATACGGTGGGCTGTAATTGATTGGTATCCCATTCAGATTGTTATCTCACCTTCCACTCAGTGGTCTTAGAAAACACCATGACCAGGGTAAAAAAAAAAAAAAACTTACTGAAAATAAATGAAAGAACATTTTTCCCTCTGTGGGAATAATCTAATTCCAGAGATACCTTAGGTATTAACTTGTATTACAGGTTTTTGTTTACATTTTAATGGCCTTGAAATAAACTCCGACTTCAACCATACCTGATTTCCTCAAATGACACCTTGCAAGAAATATGTAATTTCAGTAGAGGGGTGGGGTCCAGTAAAGAAAGGGAAACGCTTGCAAACGCTTTGCTTGTCATAACAAGTAAGTGTAATAAACTGTAATCACATAAATTTTGGGCAAAACGATACAATATCTCTAATAAAGACAGGGTTAAAGATGTATCCTGTTGTGTTCAAATCCCAGCAGGGCCCCTGATCTTCAAGTGCTCATTGTATAAATTATATAATTGTAAGTAGCTCTGGATAAGGGTGTCTCCCGAACGCAACAAATGTAAACACCACCACCTCTTCCTTCATTCTCTTCATGGCAAACGCGCACACACACACCATGCACATGTACCACTTGGATACATCATTAGCACTGTTAAATGAGAAAGGTTTAAAAACATGTTAATCAGAACATCAGAATAACATCTCAAACTAGTCTCATCTATTATGGGTTTAATCACTGATTTACAACAAGGAAGCAAGGAGGTTAACAAAGAAAAAGTAGTTCTAAGGAGAACAAAACACTTAGTTGAATTAGATCAGTATTGATCAGCTATATGACTAGGCTCTAGCTCCTTCATATGCATAAGTAACATTATTATAAGACAGGGTAATAAATGATAAGAACAGCCTATAAATAAGCCCAGAGGGTAGAATGAGTGGTATTATAAGTACTATAGTCTTATATGGAAATAAAAGGTGTTTGAAAATGTTGCATAAAAAGGATGAAACAATAAACACCAGGAAGCATTTACTTTTGCTTTAAGAAGTGCAAGACCGGTAAAGCATGTTTGCAAACACGCCCAGATCCTGCGCTTTTACAATGAATGATGCGCTTCTCCCAAACAGCGTTATTTCTCCTACTAATTTAATAATTGACGAACCAATTTACATCGGAACAGTCTATTTTAATTATGAATCAAATACAAGCATAAAAATAAACTTCTAATTAAAGGGTATTACGTAAAAAGAAATAGACTTCCGACCACCTGACAAGGTTATACTCACCCTTTTATATATATAATTGAAATATTTGAGGTTTTTCAGCTCCTGAAAACAGACACAGCTTTCCCCTGGTCCCGTCTGAGCGCTCTGTTTCAGCGCCTCTGTTTTCTCTCCCCCCCCTTCATCACACGATGGGCTGGTCCGAATTGTCTGTGCTCTGATTGGTCCGTTTTGTCCAACGTGTTCTTAGCTCCACTCCATTCTGGCGACTGACTCGTGTTGCTTAATGGTGGCCTTGTCAGGCGTGACTCCAGATGAAGATACAGGGTACTAAAGTACAAATAATAATACAAATCCTGATGAAAACCCAATGTATGATCGAACCAACACTACATAAATATATTTATTGTTGTATGCACACTGGTTGTATAAGGTTGTATAAATGGGATTTCTGGCTCAAATCATCCGGCTCTCTATTCTTCTCTCCAACTGACTTTCCCCCTTTACTAGACAAAAGTCTTTGTTCAGTGGTTAGTATTCTTGGCCTAAAGACCGAATCTTTCTGTGGCTTCCCTTTTAAAATTAGCATTACTAGTGAAATAACTAAAGTCTGGAAGACATTAGAGATCCTGTAAGCATAATTATTTAATGTTCTTGTACAATGGTGTGAAAAAGTGTTTACCCCTTCCTGAATTCTTTTTTTTTTTTTTTTTGCATGTTTGTCACACTTTAATGTTTCAGATCATCAAACTAATTTAAATATTATGAAAAGATAACACGTGAACACATCATGCAGTTTTTAAATGTAGGGAAAACAAAATCCAAAACTACATCGCCCTGTGTGAAAAAGTTAAACTAAAAAAAAAAGTACAACTCTGGTTTATTACACTGGAGTTTAATTTCTCCAGACACACCCAGGCCTGATTATTGCCTGTATTATATTACTGTTTACAATCAAGAAATCTCTTAAATAGGACCTGCCTGACAAAGTAAAGTAGACATCATGCTGAGATCCAAAGGAATTCAGAAACAAATGAGAAAGAAAGTAATTTAGATCTATCAATCTGGAAAGCCGTTTCTAAAGCTTTGGGACTCCAGTGAACCACAGTGAGAGCCATTATTCACAAATAGCAAAAACATGGAACAGTGGAGAACCTTCCCAGGAGTGACCAGCCGACCAAAATTACCTCAAGAGCACAGCGAGAACTCATCCAAAAGGTCACAAAAGACTCCACAACAACATCCAAAGAACTGCAGGCCCCACTTGCCTTAGTTAAGGTCAGTGTTAATGACTCCACCATAAGAAAGAGACCGGGCAAAAATGGTCTGCATGGCAGAGTTCCAAGAGGAAACCTGCTGCTGAGCAAAAAGAACATAAAGGCTAATCTCAGTTTTGCCAGAAAACATCTTGATGATCCCCAACTTTTGGGAAAATACTCTGTGGACTGACGAGACAAAAGCTGAACTTTTTGGATGGTGTGTTTACCATTACGTCTGGCGTAAAAGTAACACCGCATTTCAGAAAAAGAACATCATACCAACAGTAAAATATGGTGGTGGTAGTGTCATTTGTTTGGGGCTGTTTTGCTGCTTCAGGACCTGCAAGACTTGCTGTGATAAATGGAAGCAGAAATTCTGCTGTTTACCAAAGAAACCCTGAAAGAGAATGTCCAGCTATCTGTTTGTGACCCCACGCTGAAGTGAACTTGGGTTCTGATCCAAAACGCACCAAGTCCACCTCTAAATGGAGGAAAAACTGCATAGATGAGTCGACCAAAATTCCTCCACAGCGCTGTAACAGACTTATTGCAAGTTATTGCAAACGCTTGACTGCAGTTGTTGCTGCTAAGGGTGGCCCAACCAGTTATTAGGTTTAGGGGCAAAGAGTTTTTCACACAGGGCCATGTAGCTTTGGATTTTTTTTTCCCTTAATAATTAAAAACTTCATTAAAAAACTACATGTTGTGTTCACTTTTGAATTTTTTACTAATATTCAAATTGATCTGAAACATTAAATCATCTCTAATCATAAAGCATCTCCAAAAGCTCTTTTGCGATGTTCCTGGTCTGCAGTGGTCAGTATCTATCAAAAGTGCTCAGAGGAAGGAACAGGGGTGAACTGGAGACAGAGTCATGGGCGGCGCAAAGGCTGGTCCATGTGGTCCGATTCCAACAGACAAGCTCAATTTGCTGAAGAAGTTAATTCTGGTAATGCTCAACACGTCAGGACAGTTTTGGCAGAAATGGGGACCATCACAAAATTAAACAGGTGGTCATAATGTCCTGCCTTGATTTATGTTTATTGAATCCTTTTTCAGCCTTCATGTGTTGGCAGGGTCAAAGAAATCTGCCTTGAGGCCTTCACAATCAACAGAACAGGTGCCTGTAAGCTACAAAAACTTAATCTTTTTAACTAATTAGATTTTAAGTTGATGACACCGGGGCCATCCAGCAGTAGTACAGTAATGTTGGCATTTGCACTAGAAATATATTAATGTAGATTTAATAGCTTTTTAATTCCACAACAGTGGAGAATAAATCGATTTGGTCACAGACATACTTACAAACACATTTGCAAGAGAGACTTTTTAAACCAAGCTGGAGATCTTGAGGAAACATCAGCCAAAACAGCAGTTAAGCTTTTTAATAAACCATTTATACTTTTGTGTTTTTTTTCCCTGTGGACTTTGCACAAAAACACACAATTTGCCATAATTTGATTAATTTAATTTTGTTTTTTAACTTAATGCGTCGATGGTGGTGGCATAAAGATAGTATTAAAAGGTGGATTGATGCAGGTAGGACACGACTAAAGGACTGAGTGTAAAATGCATGACCAGCCACTGATAAATGGTATAGGTTTTAAGTATTCAAGCCAATATACATTTTTTATTCATAAACTGGTTTTCAAAAATAATTATATCTATGATGACACAATATGCCACAATCAATCTAACCTTTCTAATGGAGCACCTCCTTTTCCAGAGTTTAGGAATTACCATGAAATTTGTGCTGTAATCATACTGAAATACAGTCAGTGTTGGAATCAATGATTTCCAAAAATTTTCTGCAATCATCTCAGCTGTACCAGAATTAGATAATCAAAATCAATAATGCTTTCTCAATCCAAATGTCGCTTGTATGTGCATGGTCATGATAAGGACTGGTATAAAAATCTAAAAGAATTAACTTGCATATACTTGAAAGCTGCAAGTACAGTGGAAAATGCTTCAGGAAAAAAACACAACTGATCTAATTTAAGTCAGGATTGGAAACAATGTATGTCCTATAAGTACTTTTAATTAATAGTGATACGAATTATCTGAATTATAATTATAGGCATATAGACACAACAAGGTGAAGTTTGGCCCATAAAAGTGAGCAAATCTGGCTCTTTGGTTCCAGTTGGATTACTTAATGTGGTCTGAGATCTCCAGCCTGGAGACCTAAGTCAAAGATTAAACAGCTTTAAAGGAAAATGTTTTTAATGATCACTGTGGCAAGGCACTGACTGATGAAATACTGAGATTAAACATTTTAATTGCATCTTTTTTTCGCCAATTAGACTTCTAATTTCAGTTCCTCCCATTAGGGGTCGCCACAGTGTCATCCGTCTCCATACAACCCCCTGACCTCTTCCCTGAATCTCACACTACACTCTTCCTCCTTCCGTTTCCACCATCTTATTCTTCTTTCAGTCCTCATTTTCCTCCTCTCCTTCTTCACCTCCAAAACCATCCTACAGGCCACTATCCAATGCTGTCTATCTACACTGTCCCCTGCCAACACCTTACAGTCTTCAATCTCCTTCAGGTTGCATCTCCTACAAAGAACATAGTCCACCTGTGTGCACCTTCCTCCACTCTTATACGTCACCCTATGATCTTCCTTCTTCTTAAAATTAGCATTCACCACTGCCATTTCCATCCTTTCAGCAAAATCTACCACCATCTGCCCTTCCACATTCCTCTCCATCACCTTCCTTATTACCTCTGCTCCCTTCACCAACATGCCCATTAAAGTCTGCCACAATTACTAATCTTTCTTTCGTAGTTACACTCTCCACCACTTCATCTAATCCTCTCACAACCCACTTGTGGAAGCAGTGATGACATTTATCATCACCCCTTCAACTTCCAGCTTCACGTTCATCACCCTATCAGAAACTTTATTTCACCTCCACTACACTCTTCCTTCAGAATCACCCCTACACCATTTTTCTTTCCATCCACACCATGACAGAACATTTTAACACGAGTAGATTACATAATGTGGCAAAAGGAGCACAGTGAAATGAATTTGACCACAAATGAAAAAAAGAAAATCACAGAATTACCTTTACAAAAAAAGAGGCATAGGAGATGAAGAGAAGGAACGCTATGGTTGGTGCGAAGGGGTGACCAGGGTTACTTTAGACTTAGTGTTATTATAATGGTTATCATTAATCAGTGCTGAACAACTTCTTGGTGTGATAATCTGGTTTGAAATTACAAAATGTCGAATGTTGTACAGGAACAAGCAAATTCAGTCACCTAACATGGAAGCAAACTATTCCCTGGCCGCAGTGAATGAACTGTGTGGCAAACATTTTTTACATTCACAGTATTTTGGATAAATAACACAAGATTTCTTGTTAGTTACTAATATACAGTGAGAAAAATAAGTATTTGAACACCCTGCTATTTTGCAAGTTCTCCCACTTAGAAATCATGGAGGGGTCTGAAATTGTCATCGTGGGTGCATGTCCACTGTGAGAGACATAATCTAAAAAAAAAATCCAGAAATCACAATATATGATTTTTAAACTATTTATTTGTATGATACAGCTGCAAATAAGTATATGAAACCTGTCTATCAGTAAAAATTCTGACCCTCATAGACCTGTTAGTCTGCCTTTAAAATGTCCAGCTCCACTACATTTATTATCCTAAATTAGATGCACTTGTTTGAGGTCGTTAGCTGCATAAAGACACCTGTCCACCCCATACAATCAGTAAGAATCCAACTACTAACATGGCCAAGACCAAAGAGCTGTCCAAAGACACTAGAGACAAAATTGTACACTTCCACGAGGCTGGAAAGGGCTACGGGGAAATTGCCAAGCAGCTTGGTGAAAAAAGGTCCACTGTTGGAGCAATCATTAGAAAATGGAAGAAGCTAAACATGACTGTCAATCTCCCTCAGACTGGGACTCCATGCAAGATCTCACCTCGTGGGGTCTCAATGATCCTAAGGAAGGTGAGAAATCAGCCCAGAACTACACGGGAGGAGCTGGTCCATGACCTGAAAAGAGCTGGGACCACCGTTTCCACGGTTACTGTTGGTAATACACTAAGACGTCATGGTTTGAAATCATGCATGGCACGGAAGGTTCCCCTGTTTAAACCAGCACATGTCCAGGCACGTCTTAAGTTTGCCAATGACCATTTGGATGATCCAGAGGAGTCATGGGAGAAAGTCATGTGGTCAGATGAGACCAAAATAGAACTTTTGGGTCATAATTCCACTAAACATGTTTGAAGGAAGAAGACTGATGAGTACCATCCCAAGAACACCATCCCTACTGTGAAGCATGGGGGTGGTAGCATCATGCTTTGGGGGTGTTTTTCTGCACATGGGACAGGGCGACTGCACTGTATTCAGGAGAGGATGACCGGGGCTATGTATTGCGAGATTTTGGGGAACAACCTCCTTCCCTCAGTTAGAGCATTGAAGATGGGTCGAGGCTGGGTCTTCCAACATGACAATGACCCGAAGCACACAGCCAGGATAACCAAGGAGTGGCTCTGTAAGAAGCATATCAAGGTTCTGGCGTGGCCTAGCCAGTCTCCAGACCTAAACCCAATAGACTCTTTGGAGGAAGCTCAAACTCCGTGTTTCTTAGCGACAGGCCAGAAACCTGACTGATCTAGAGAAGATCTGTGTGGAGGAGTGGGCCAAAATCCCTCCTGCAGTGTGTGCAAACCTGGTGAAAAACTACAGGAAACGTTTGACCTCTGTAATTGCAATCAAACAAATATTAACATTGACTTTCTCAGGTGTTCAAATACTTATTTGCAGCTGTATCATACAAATAAATAGTTAAAAAAATCATATATTGTGATTTCTGGATTTTTTTTTTTTTAGATTATGTCTCTCATAGTGGACATGCACCTATGATGACAATTTCAGACCCCTCCATGATTTCTAAGTGGGAGAACTTGCAAAATGGCAGGGTGTTCAAATACTTATTTTCCTCACTGTATTTTGTAGCACTGCCATATTTCATAGAACTTTGACTATGACTTTTGGGAGCGTTTTAGACATATGAAGCATAAGGAAGTCATAGGATATCCTTACACACCATCTATACACACATTATTCCTTTGTCTATTGAAGAGGAATAGCATTTATTTCCAACCCTAAATAATACAGATAAACAGAGGATAACATATAAAGTGGGTAAAGCAGTGGTGTGGCGTTTCAAGATGCTATGCATCTGTCATACGTGCTATATATTTTTTATGAATCACCCAAAATACACAGGCTTGATTGGCATTGAATCACTGATAAACATTTAGCCAGCTGTTTTATGCTGTTTGTCCCACATCTGTGGGGTATTTTTTTGAGTTACTTCACTTAGCTTAGGCAGGTATGACCCCCAGATTTTTTGACTGAAAAGTGAGTTGCTAACTGATTTAAATCACTACATACCATCATGCTTAAACATGCTATTATAAACAAAAACATTACAAACGTCTATAATAAACGCTATCTGGCAACCCTGAAGTGAACTCTGCTGCTTTAGTACAGTGCCCCCTTGTGGCCTCTTTGTAAATAGTTATATATTTATCCAGCAGTACTGACTTTGACGCTTGATAATGGCTTATTGAAAATATACCTGCAATTTATTTGCATAATTGGTTCTATAAATATGATCAAGTAACGTCTTCTACACATTTGTATACAATACGGAGATACAGAAATACTAAATTTCTGTGTAAAAATAAAGGGGAGGCGTACTACTTCATTCTTTTTGTTTTTGCATTGAAGAAAACTGTATCTACAACCTCCCATGACCCCATCTAACACAGAATAATGGCCTGAGGTTTATCTTGGTGCAACTAAGTTTGTGGCAAATGGTTACAAAAACACACACTGTCCATAGAAGGCATATCGAAACAGACCAAAAAAAAAAAAAAAGGAAGTGACAGTCGACATTTTAATAAGACCAAGCAAGCAATTGTCAGAGCCAAGCAAATTTTTTATTAAGTGTACAAAAAAAAGAATAAGTGCAAAAATACAGCACCTCGACATACGAGGCCTACATAAGCACGGCTTCTGCCTTGGACCCCCGGCTTTAGAGACAAAGGCATCAAGGCAGTGGCTGGTCACAGTATTCTGAGTGCAGCTTGTCAAAAGTGACTGGAAAGAGCACAAGTGAAACTAGCTAAAAAGCTAAAGGAAAGAATAATACAAGTTTTACAACATGAGAAGCGGCAGAACTGAGCTGCAATGGAAAGACTGCAACACTGTACGAACACGAGAGTTAGGCAAGACGCTTTGTTTCACTCCCACGGGCAAACAGCCATCTATACTGACTATAGAGAGGAAATTAGTAGGAAAGGAGAGAAACTGTTAACAGGTCTGGAACTGTATATATTAACCCTGGAAGGCCCATAGTTGTAAAACTACATCAAATTTACCTCACGGTTGTAAAAACACCAATTGTTTAGCCTCGCAACGCCAATGGATAGTACATGTGTGTGTAGGTCTTGCCATAAGACCATGAATCCAAGGGCATCTCATCGTTGAGATGAGAACAGTTAACTGGATATCTCAAAATTGAAGTAAAACCCCTGAAAGATTTTGTGATGTCTTGTTCATGTAAATACTTGGTTATTGTGGAATAAACGCACCAAAATTCGATTTTCAGCTTAAGTCATACGTGTTGTAATTTGACAACGTTGGGAGAGAATGGTAGTCAAAATAGCATGTGTACTTTGGATTACATTGATACGTTTGACTCCTCGAAAGTTTGCATACGGGAGAAATACAGAAGTATAATGTATTTGATGATTCACAATTTCTAAATGTTTATCATTTTTAGCTTAGATAAGTTAATCACTGTAAATGAACTCATTTCTGGTTGCAGTATTTTAAGCTCTTTCAGTACCAGTATTTAAAATTGTTCCTGTATGTTAGAAGTAAAATATAGTTGTTTTTTTTTTATCTTTGCCCAAATCTGCTTGTTGCAAGTCATACACTGTAGAATGGTTTGGCAAATGGTTCATCAAGGATGTGTGAGAACGTGTGTGATATTTTAGATATATAGGGGATGGCGTCATTGACGTTCTCCAAAACGGAAAAGTGCAGTCGAACAAGCGAACACCGGTTCTTTGACAAAGTTTTAATTCCGGTTTGTCTTTAATATTTTTTTTTTTTTTTTTTATAAATTCTAATTCATAAAAATATGACTGTTGGGTGATTATGATGATATTTAGTGTTATGTAAGCATTCCATGCACCAAATGAACCATTAATTGGTCTGTATTTGTTTTCAGCGAGTGTAAATGCTACAATTCTGCTCCCAAATAGGCCCAACGTTGCAATATTACATTTCCAGAAAAAAAAAAAAAAAAACCAAACATCTGCATCAGAGGCTTCCTACAACATTCGACAGGTGAAAAAACATTTTATTTTTTTTCTATAATTGGGTCTTACAGGGTTAAAGATGGATATGAGGTGGGTGTGACACCAACAGCATGCAATCGGATTGAATTTCATAAATGTTGGAAGGGAAAAAAGTAGAGAAAGAAGAAAAAAAAAGAAACTCAAAACACACACACACGCGCACATACACCAAGGCCAATCGTCATACACACTTCGTACAAAACAAATAATTTGGCAAATATGTAAAAGGTGTCAAATTGTTTCAATCTTCCTGAAAAACCAAGAACTCTGACTACTGCTGCTTCTGCATTCAACCAAATAGATCAATAAATTGAGATAAGCAATTTATTTGCTTTAAGTGCAAGGAAGACCGAACGTTGAAGTGCAGGAGAAAAACGGGAGTAAGGGCGAGTGAGGGAGGATCTAGCGCAGAATGAACTACATGCTACAGCAAGGTGATTCTCGACCGTAAGGCAAATTCTAAGGCCTTGGTGCTGGTGCTGCCAAGCGAAATGAGAAGGCACCTGCTAAGAAAGGTCGCTTTGGGATGGTAAATTCGTGTTGCGCATACCAGTCGCCTACACCCAGGCCTAAAGCTGAAAAACATTCACACACAACCACACGTACACAAAACCAGTCTTAGCCCTACAACACAATCACCCGTCGTCATCACCCCTCTCCATCTCCTCACAGGATTGAGCACTTTAGCTTCTTCTTTTTCTCTCCACCCTCCTTCTTGCCTGGTTCAGCAGGAGGCTGCTCTTCAGAGAAGCTCGAGAACGTGGCGTCACATGTGACCGCCTCCCTAAACTGCAGGTACCAACGACCCTCGCCCAGGTATGAGAGTGTGCCCAGCTCCAGCTCCTCCACAGAGGCTGCTTTCTCTTCTCCTTGCTGGAGGATCAGGATCTCCAGTAGGTCTATACCGGTTTGAACAGCTTCCACGCCTGCTGCACAGCCTAGGGTCACATGAGCACGACTGCCTTCTGGGAGAGCCTCGACACCGGGGAGGTCGGCTTCAGGAATCCCCTCTTTATCAGCTCCCGCGGGCCACAGCGCCAGCTGCTCAGTCGTCAGTGACACACGGGCACCGAAGGTGCGGGGGGTCACTATAAGACCGACAACTGATAGCTCCGTTGCTGTGTCGTAAGAATCTTTGACAACCTACATAAAAAATAAAAATAAAAAAAAACGATATACAAGTTCTTTATTACTGCTTAGAATGTTTTACACAGACTTTTAAATTAATATTAATAATTATAGATTAAAAACCATAATTCAAACTTTCCACTTATGCTTTCCTCCTAAGAATGACTAACCTGCAGTTCAGCATATTCTTTTGCACCCTCTGCCTTTCCATAGTCACAGAACCGAGTAGTGCAGTGGAGTGGCGTTTGGATCTGAAAGTACTGCTCCAAATCCACTTCCTTGTCCGCTGCTCCAGTGACTGAAAACACAAAAATAAGAGGTTTAAAAAGACAAGCATCTGGCACATAGCATAAAGCACAGACCTGCTATTTACTTACATTCATTGGCATGTTTCTTGAAGGCCTCCAGAGTGTCCAGTGTCTTCAGAAACTCCATCGTGGAACATTTGATCTTCTCTTCAACTTCAGACAGCAGGAACCAACCATAGAACAGGGGAAACGCTGGTTCTTTTGGTTGTGTCTCTTCTTTTGGGGCCTCAGCTTGAACTGCTTGAGCCTCGGTGGGCTTTTCTGCCTCTGACTCAGTTGGTTTGTCTTCTGCTTTCTCTGCCTCCTTCACCGGTTCGTTTGGTGCAGTTTCGCTTGCAGCAGGAGGCTCCAATCCCGCAGGTTCTGCCTTTTGTTCAGCTTCTGCTTTCTTCTCAGGCTCTGCTGTTTCAGTGATTTGCTGCTCCACTACTTCGATCTCTGGCTTTTTCTCAACCTCTGCTGGTTTTTCCACTTCAACAGCTTTCTCTGCAACTTCCTCTGCAACTTCCTCCTTCTCAGGCAATTTCTCTGGCTCCTTGGCTGTCTCAGGGCAAACGTTCTCCTTTTCAGGCTTTACTTTGGGTGTTTGCTCCGTGCACTCCATCTCTGGTTTAGAATCATTTACTGATGGCTTCTCTGGCTCGGGAGGGTCCTGAGCCAAGGGCGTCTCGCTCACCTCCTCGGATTTGGGCGGCTCGGTCTCTTCCACATGGGTCTGAGAAACAGCCTCGGGCACTTCCTGATTCTGATCAGCTTCCATTCCTCAACAGCAGCCTGTCTCTAGAAACACACAAACATGCGATAGCTATCAGTCCCACAGTATACCGGCTTCACAGATGAGACCCAGTCCAGTGCTCAGGCCGTGTTGTGGCACGTCTGATACTCTGACCTGCAGCAACATAAAAAAAAAAAAGTGTCTGATAAGCCTGAAGATTAAATAGTTCATGCATTACAGGCCGGTTTTTCCAAGTGCCAAGAACATTTCCATCGATTTATATCTCTACCATGAGTTCATAAAAGGTTTTATAAGAGTTAATCTCAACTCATTCTTCTGATTTGGCATTGAGCTTATTTACTTTTTTTTTAAAAAAAAAAGCATCAAATTCTGAATACCATCCAAGAAGCCAAACAAACCTCCATGCTAAGATTAACAGAGCTTTCAAACAGTCATTTAAGAAAAGATTCAGCATGGTCTCCAATTAAACTTCAAGAAACACAATGAGGAAACCAGAACATATGATCTTGCTTCACTTGAGTTTCAAAAATCTCCAAGCATTTCACGTGGCTCTTCCACTCACTCGGCCTCGAACACACCACCAACCACTCAAGTCAAGTGATTTTCTCCAACTCCCAAGAGATTTGGTCCCGAAATCCTAGGATCCACCCATACTTACCCGATGACTCTACGATGATGTCTGCTCTCGCCCTGGTGTCCGTCTCCCCCTCCCTTCCTTCCATTCTTCCTTTCTTGTCCCTATCTCCATGTGTACCTTGTTCCCTCCCTTCACTCGTTCACATACAACCCCTTTGATCTCGAACATGTCCGTTGTTAAAAAGCAGCCGGCTTGTTTTATTTTTTTGATCTCTTTAGCTCGGCTCAGATGCACTGGCTGTTAGGATTGCACAAACACAACTTGTGGTTCTAAAACATGGACATCAGCTGACATGTTCCTGTTATCGAGCAAAGAGCAAACTTCAGCACAGTGTTGAGGCAGGGTTGGTGGCTCTTTTTTTTGTCCTTAAAATCAGGAAAATGTGGTCAATCAGTTAAAACCCAGATCATTGCACTAAATGTTATCCATGCACACTGAATGCATGAGGGGGAAAAAAAAATAAAAAAAATCAGACAAAGGAACAGATCAATAGAGCATTTTTTCCACTTAGATTTTTTTAAATCAAGGTCTAACTTTTTGAAATGCATATCATACGAGGTCAATCTGTATGAGGTTGAAATTTTTAACAGATTTTGGAACCAGAGTGAGGAGATTACGAGCACCTGCAAATGGGTCTGGGCCGCTCCTTTGTGCACGCGCCCCAAAAACGCATTGCATACTCACGTACTAAATAGTGTGCACTAAAACCCCAGTGACAGCTCCACGACTTTTCGGATTCAGCATACTATTTAGTGTGATAGGAAGCAGGACACAGCCACGCCATCTGATCCCTTACAGACAAAGGAAATAAAAAGAAAAACCGGGCCTAGCTTTTTCTTTTTTTATATAAATCGAGGAAAAAAGACCAGTCAAAGAAAAAAAAAAAAAAAAAAAAAAAAAAAACTTCCTTAATTTTAACATCCGTGTCATTATTTGCATGCACACGACTGCACGCTCAAAAAAAAAAAAAGACGGAAGAGAGAAAATATTCGCACCTGGAAGTCATCCAGCAAACAAAAAACCAAACAAATACATTTGTTTCGAATGTGAAATGAGAATAAAAAGATTGCAAAAAAAAAGCATGGAGGAAGATTTAAGGAGTGGCTGAAGCATGGGCACATTGCATGCATGCAAACAAAACAACAACAAAAAAAAAAATACACAACAGCAGCAGACAAAAATGCTGCGTGTCACTGAACACACGCCAACGACACGACATGTGCCAGATTGAAGGGAACCGGGCCCTGATGTGAACTCAGCCATGTGCCACCATGCAAGAGCAAAATCCACCAACACATATTTACACATCCTAAGAACAACAAAACCAAATCCCAAACAAACTCGTACCTCTGTGTGTGTATGAATTCGTCGAGAAAGATTCAGATGAATCCGATGAAGTCCTGGGCTGAGACTGAAGCTGAAGCGCCCTCCTGCCTGAGCAGCGATCAGGAGAAACACAAGCACCAAGACACGCTCTTCTCCTTCTGCTTCTTGAACCCGCTTTTCGCAGTACACAAGAGCGCGTTCACGAGATCGGGCGCGAGCACGACAGCTGTCTGGTGATGCAGCGTTCACATGCACACCAAATAAATGACCTTAAATACGAGTTACGAGCAAACCAAACCAACCCTACTTGTAAAATCCAGTGGGGAGGGGAAACCGGGGATTTTTTTTTCTGATGCAATGTTTTAAAGTTCAAATAAACATGATGTTGAGACAAAAAAAAAAAAAAAAAAAAAACGTGCTTGGAAATGGAATGGAGTTCTTTTCCAGGCTTTAATCATAAGTGCTCTTCTGTGATGGGCCTAGTGGATCATTTCTGGAGATGTTTATGTACCTTAATTCAGTTCAGTTCCCTTCCCATCCTTTTTTAGCAATACAACTACAAATATTTGCAGACCCCTTAACTTAAATGCACCTCTGGAAAGTTTTTTTTGGGGAACCTTAGCAAAGAGCTGTTCCCGATCCAAAAGTGTTCCAAGTTGACTGCTTTGGGGATGATGCTGATATATATCACTTTTTGATGATCAGTCTGGTTCGAAAGACTGTAACAGCAAGAACAAGGCTCCAGAGTCTATCCCTGGAACACTGATCTTAGTCAATCACAGGCCACCATATTTCATTTCATTCAATGTAACAGTGGTGGGCCAAACACTATTAGAAGCACTGACCTAAATTTACAATTTATATTCGAATATTAGTTCCATGAAATTGTGTTAATTTAATCCTAACAGTTTATTCTCTTTATTTCGTAACGTTTCTCTTGGCTGCATTGTTTCCAGTACGTGTATGCGGATGTTAGATTTTTTTGTCCAATCAGATTTCAGCCTCTATGTGCTGCCATGTCAATCTAATCTGCCTAGGGCCTTCAGAATCAGTAGTACTGGCCTTTGTACCTTTTACAATATTAGCAATGGGACTGTTTCTCTAACAAATCAGATTTCAAATTCACCTTACAGCGCTCTGCACACATTAATACATCAGAGGTAGACTTTTTTTATGCCTACAATGGCTGATGGAGGAAGAGAAAGTGATTTGATTTTGGAAATACTTAACAATACATTTTCAAGAAAAGCTAAACATCGTGAGAAGAGGTCGGCCAACCCCAAAGCTAGCTAGCTCGTCTCAGCCCAGGAAAAGGTTTGATCGCCACTTCCAGACCAGTGCCTACAAGCAGTACCACTGGATTACAACCTCTGAAGAGCGGTGCATATTATGAGTATGCATCTTTGGTGAGTAGGTTGTATTTTATGTAAATTTTTAATGTTTTTGTCATGTTATTAGACAAGACTGAACTGCTCCAGATGATGTATGTAGGTGGCACAGTTGCGGCTGTAATGTAGAGGTTTGGAGCTTGCTTTAGTAAAAATGGTATTCACCCTCCATATGCAAAATGCCCCTCTCTCTCTGTAATGCCACGTGTTGTTATATTGCGCTTTTGTTGTATATTGTTTTGATGGTTTCTATAATTGTGATGTGATAGTGGTGGTATGAAGAGGTGAATAAAGTCGGGTAAGTCAAGTCAAGTCAAGTGGCTTTTATTGTCATTTCTACTATACACAGTGGTACACAGTACACAGTTAAAACGAGACAACGTTCCTCCGGAACCCTGGTGCTACACTAAACACTAAGCAAGTCCCCACTGAAGGCCCAGGAACCAAATGCAAAGCCCGCCACTGCAATTTATTAGTATTTATATACTTATAATGCAAAAAAAGAGAGCATATAGAGAGAAACCAAGCACTATACCATTAGCGGTGGTGGGCCGTAAATGTAATTCGTTACTGTACTTAAGTAGCTTTTTCACTACATTTCAAAGTCAAAAATTGTACTCAACTACATTTAGCAAAATCAGTCATTACTTTTTTATTTATGAGCGGATAAAAACTGGTCAAACACACAGCAGGCCACCAATTAGTGTAGAGTATGCTTTCTTGTTTTGTTTGGCGCTTGGTGTATCTACTCATCACCAACATACAGTTCAGCATCAGTTCAACAGCAAGCAGAACATTTCGAGAGGAATAAATGATGGAAGAACTCGAACCTCATCACAACACCTGAGGCTTTGTTTCTTCTTGCATAATTATTATTATTATTTTTTAAGAAGTAATTAAAAAGAAGGTTTGGGATAGTTTAATAGATTTCAATCAGTGTTTAACTCATTTATATCATTCTAAAAGAGTGATATTAGTATTTTTACATAAACTGAGCTGATTAAGCAGTCTTGTGACAAAAACGATATGACATTAGAGCCATAAAGCCATAATGTACTTTTATTAAAGTGAAAGTTCAAAGGGAGCACTTTTACTGGAGTAACATTTTACCGAGTATATCACTACTTTACCTAAAGTACATGATTTCTGTATTTCATACTCAGAACTGTTAGTGATGAAGCCTTATATTATATATAGGTGTGACTGCAAAAAGTATACCAGGAATCAAAAACAGGGCTTTGTACAGGAGCCTTTGAATGTAGCACAGTAGCCACTTATAAATCACGCCCACTCTTTTGAAGAAGGCGCATCGAGACCACGCCCATTCTTTTGAAGAAGGCGCATCGAGACCACACCCATTTTCTTTAAAAAAAGACGCATCGAGACCACACCCATTTCTTTAAGAAGACGCATCGAGACCCCCCCCTGTTCATCTGAAGAAGACGCTTTGTGACCACGCCCATACACGGCACGTCTTCTTTTATATCTTCAGGCTGAAATATACGTGCGTTTGTGTGTGTTTCTTTTTTTTTTATATAGTTTTCATGGTGACAAATTTCTTTGTTAGATGTATACTTGTGTAACTGGAGGAGAAACAGTGTAGTTGATCCACTCTGTCATACACGGTGCCTTTTTTAATACAGGAAACGTAGGTAACCGACCTCAGATAAGCAACCTTGAGCCATGTCCTTCCATGAGAAAATATATCTCGCACCAGCCTGGGTGGTTTAAGGTCTAACAATAATAAATAATTGTCCAAAAAAAAAAAAAAAAAAAAAATCCCCAACCAATATTATATAAAACCAAAACCTTGAGACCTCAAACACTTTGCTTAAACCTGAAACCGAAAACACTGCATTGTGAAGGAAAAAAAACATCTCCAGTAGTCATATCTTCTCTCCAGAGCTCACTACATGCATCTTAAAAGCGCAAAGACGCACCAATGAAGATACCAACCCAGCAACAAGGTCATTGCTTTTCAATGTGTAAGTTCCTGCTGTGCTGCATATAAAGCACAAAACCTTGACACTCTTAATTAACCCTCGTTCTCATAATCCTCGAATCATAAAGGATATAAAATGACTAGAGTATGAGTAAAGGAAAAGAGTCAGCCAACAGTAAAAGATAATTTTTTTGGACATGTTAAACAAGTGCCTTTATAAGTGAGTTTTTAGTGAATGTGATTTTCTGTTCTTTTTCTTTTAAATGTTTTCCCCTAGTATAATCACATCCGTAGGCGTGCTTTGGTTTTCCTTTATAAAAAAAAAAAAGCTCTCAAACATGTTCTTTGTTGTAGAACACCATACAACATCGAGTCTTACTGAGAAAACGCTTTGAAGAAGCCGAGAACATAATTATCCTGTGAGCCCTCAAAAGAAGGACTTTGAACAGATTCCATAGATATAGATTATGCTGAGATTATGCTAAAAAGCAATTTGTAAAAACGTGAGAAAAGACGGAATAGCGAAGGAAAAGAGATCCAGGGAGTGGGTAGGGAGGGAAAAAGTTCCCAGAAAACATAGCTACATCAGTGCTTTAACCACTTCAGTGATGCTGTGGGGACTGGAGGAGTCAACTGCACATTTCCCTTGAGTTATCTTTACAAAACACAGTTTTACTAGAACACAGGGTCTTACAAAAGTACATTATCCCATTTAAATAACAGAATATAGTATAGCAATGCAAATAGCATATGAAAACAATACTTTCTTCACTTACTTTTATTCCGATTACTGAAAACACTGTAGCTTACAGTCGTCAGTGTGTTGTCGTTTAGAAATCCAAAAACACACAGGCTTGAATATATTATAGGACAGGCAAACAAGTTGCAAAAACAGAAACGACGCCTCCCTTTTTCTTTTAAGCAACTTGTTCTGGCCCATCACACGTGCACACTATACTATACAATATCAGCTGCCTTATTTCGCCATATGCATAATGGCATGTGACTGATGACTCAAGCATCACCCTATTGTCATCATGGAAATGAACAGGATGTTTCTTAGAATGAGGAAATGACAAAGAATAGTCATTCATTGAAGTGATTTTATTTAAAATGCTTAATTTCATTTACTGTTCTGGTTATTTTGTTCTAGTATTTTGACATAAATAAAGTACTGCACTTAGGTAAATTATGCAAACTCGACTATGGGGTTAGCAAACATCTTCAGGACAAATACAGACAAGCTAAAACAGCTTGTCAGGTTCTTGCATAACTCTCTCACAAGTAGGTAGATAATACAAATTCTGGTGTTACACAATCGTTTCTCACAAGTCTTGATATTGCAACACACATGAACAAAGGAAGCGTAAATTGCTCATTAGCCACATCAGAAAGTCTTTTCTTTAAAACGCTAAATACAATTTCTGTCCTCACAGCCATTACCTAATTTAATGTGAGCAACAATTACGCAATTAATGTCCAACAGTTTTCATGACGACCTTAACCTTATTAGTTAAGTATTACCTCTTACTGTAAATGCTGTCAGATGTTCCTCGAATTTTTGAAAACAAATTTGACGCATGATGATGTCCTCCTGCTACAACACAGACTCAAAATTTATTCTAGTGGATGCAGGGACGAGTACAAGTGATAATTATGATTCGTTACTGTACATTTATTTTCATGGTCACTGAAACATCCTTTGGAAGGGGGACACTAATGCAGTCAGTCTTCACTCACTGGGACATCTGCTGTCTTGCTTCTTGAAGAGCCTGCAGGATGAGAAAGTACGAGAAATGAAATGACGGCACAGTGTTCAAGGACCAAAGTTGGAGAATCCATCATGTAGATGATCCATTTCTCCAAAAAGTGTAACAGTGTAAAAAAATAAACAGATAGCTGAATAACAATGGAAAATTGTTGTTTTATATGTACTACATTTTGTTCATATCCACTAAAGATGGACATTCCATGATTGCTGGGACTCTTCCAAACATTTATCACTAAAATTTTGCATAACTAAGAATGCCACTTATATAATTTGTGCCTGAATGCAGTAATAGAATATAACAGGAGTAAAACAAAAGGGAGAAAGAATGTCTGTGTTGACCTTCTGAATGGCATCTTTGGAATCGTTGTCCTGCAGCAGTTTAGCCTGTTTCAGTGCCGTCTCAAAGTGTAACACGCTTGACCTATAGTTCCCTAGTTTTACTGAAAAAGATGGAAAAGACCGTTACACACGCTCCTGAGTCCTATTTCTTACCTCAGCATATCACGTGTAATTTTATCACTCGTATTACTTTCCTGTGCGTAATGAAGTAATGCAATATGGACTCACACTCAGCCTGCGCCACAAGCACGTTGGCATTGAGCAGCCATTTCTCATCGCCGATGTCATTTGCAGCACTGAGCGAACGCATGCCATAGTCTCTGGCCTTGATGTGATGCTTCAGTTCTAGATAACAATGACCGATCTCATGGAACAGCCAGGCCTTCTCCAGACCACTTTGCACCAAAGGGATCTTTTCCTCCCAGCTACACATATGCAAAGAAAAAAAAAATTTTTATACGTTTTTTATATAACAGTTACCTACTTCGAGTGTAAAAAATCTAAAATAGCTATACTCACACTTTTAGAGCTTGATGAAATTTGCCAATGCGTGCATACACTCGGCCAACGTTGTCCAGAGCCCTGGATTTACTGTCAGTCAATTTACTAAAAAAAATAAATAAATAATAATACTACAAAAACATTGTTTAAATGTATGACACATTTTTAATCATGCTATACAGTAAGCAAAAACTGAATCTGAAACACCTTACCCTTGCTGGGCCAGCTCCAGATCTTTAAGGTGGTTCTCCAGGGCCTTGTCCATGTTTCCCAGATCTATCAGTGCATTACCTGATGACAGAGCAGAGAATGAGTGCCTGAAGTTCCTGCCAGACATTTGTTTGGAAATGTATGTGAATAAGAAATCTGAAACCAGATAACAATCGTACCAATGTAGCTGTATAGGCTTCCCATTACTTCGGTCTTATTGGGCAGATCTTTGGCAGGCCGGCTTTTAACCACCTTCAGCACCTCTCGGGCCTTCCTTAAGCTATTCGCTGCACTTCCTGCTGTCAGTTCTACAAATGTAAAAAAAAAAAACAACAACAAAAGGTTATGGACAAAATCAGTGAAGACTCTTGTTTAAGTATGTTAATAAACATTGTACAAAAAAAGCAACATTTCCAGACTTAAAATAAGACAATCACGAGAGAAAGTCTTACCAAAGATGTTGCATGTTTAATTAAATTCAATTTTCTATTCATTTTTATTAGTATAGCACTTTTAACATTGGACATTCTCTCAAAACAGCTTCACAGAGATAAAAAGTTGATACATTTCTATAAAGAATGGATAAGTTCAGTGGCTATAAATTTGTTTCTTATAAATGTATGTTTATCTCTAATGGCTGTGCCGGTGGTGACTGTGCCAAGGAAAATCTCCCGGTACAGTAATTACAGCAATGCAGTGCATATTGTTTATTTAAGCTTTCAGCTTTTACAAAAGGTTCTGGGGTATATGTGTGTGTGACCAGATCCACTACATTAGCAGAACAACAAACGTATTCCTCTGGAAAAAAAACCAGTCCAATTCTCTAAAAGGACACATTTAAATGGTGGTTAATACGATATTGTTGTGCTATGAAATTCATTAAACTGTTAAGTTGACTAAACTGTCTAACAGTAGTAGGTCAAGGTGAATGAGACTGTTGCATAATTTCAATATTGTGACACTAAATATCAAGTTTGTCAGGTGATGCCATGATGAAATGACAGAATGCCATGGAATGGTTTACTAGTTATCTCACTAGTAAATGTTCAGACATTTAGGATACTTGTTGTACTTCAACCAGTGAGTTCTGGCTCAATATGTCACCTGTGTCTAGCTCCTCCAGGCTTTTAAGGATGTAGATGGTGGACTCTGTGGGAGGACGACTCCGTGTGTGCTTCCACTGCTGCTGTATGAGCTTTCGTTCGCGCTCACGGGCGTAGATAGGTTTCTGCTGCTGCCAAAACTCAGTGCGTGTATCCAGATAAGAGATGCAGCTCATGATTACGTCCTGCAGCCTCTCACCAGAGCGCGTCTTACCTTTTATTAGATCTGAAACAAGACAGCAGCAAAATGTGTCAACTTTAAATTTTTATCGCCACCTACTCTGGGGGTCAGGGGTGTGCATGGTAAGAGTTAATAAAAAGTTAATGACACATGGAGATTTTCCATAAGGTTTAAATCCAGCATTTAAACATTAGAAACGTAAAATAAATCATGGTAAACACATTTCTGAATTTTATTTATGCACTTTTGGATTACTTTACCTTGAAACATGATCCAGGTTTGTCTATATTCAATGATTGTTCAATCTTACCACTGACATGCAGAACCGGCGATGAGTTTGTGTGTCTTTGTTCTATTGCATATTTTATTTCTCATATGCAAATAAACCGTACATAAAACGCACCTTCATCTTTGAGCAGCTTTTCCAGGTATTCTTTGTCAGTGTACAGCTGTCCCAGGAGCTGTTTTGCTGTTCTCTCACGTTTGGGTGTCTTTTGGCTTTGCTCCTTTACAGGATGCATAAAAGTTTTTGGTTGAGCCTTTTTGTGCTGTCGAAAAACAATTTGTGACAAGCTCAAACTGACTGCTGTAGAAGGTAATTCCAGCTGGGTTTATTTCTATGGTGATTAATTAGATAAACAGAGTTGCATATATTTTGTTTGCAAGTGTTCATTCTTTTTCAAAGCTGCTTTGGGAAAACACAGACTTACCTCATCCACCTTATAGAAGAAAGACAGATCACCCTTATTCTCCAGCTTTACAGATGAAGGACCTAGAAAGGTAAAAGGTTTGTTCTTTTTTAATACATTAAAACCATTATATAGACCACAGTTGTACATTTGCTTATACAAGTAAGTTGTTTATATCATCAGCAAACATGCAAATGTACATCAGTTGTTCAGCCCTAAATACTAAAAAGATTATAATAGACACAGAAATTATTGATAATGTACAAAAGCCAGGGACTTTTCACAGACTGTAGTGAAATTGAAAAATATTTGGCACTAGACATTTATGACATTGCAGTAATAATTAATTTACAATAAAAGGTGTTTTTCCTTGATGTAATTATGGTGGATTTGTAGTTACGAGTAGTTAAATTTACAGTGTACATAATAAAAAAATCACTGTAGTGGTGCCTGTTTTTAAAAAGGCCAAACACTCAAGCTTCTAATAATTAACAACTGCAGATTATGCTGTTTGAATCCAACTGTATGAGTAGCCTTACATAACGAACTATAAGCATTATGTTGTATAAAATTGCTTTATTTACTGCTTGATATAACTGCAAATCTTGCTAATTCGTAATGCACGACAATTCTTCAAAAAGCACTCACTTCCCACACAGTTGTTGATAGCTTCCTCAGCTTTCTGTATACCCAGTCTGAAGTCCTGCAGCTCTGGTCGCAGTTTGTGGCCTCTGTGGTAAAAGACCAATGCAAACTCAAAATCCCCCATGGTGTACAGAGCCTCTGCCTTCTGATACACACCCTGAGCAAGGCGAGAGAAATGTTTCAGTCAGTATTACAGCCTAATGTGCTAAAGACTCACTTGACTGAAAGACAAGGCTAAAAAAATAAAAACCTAAATACATAAATTAGGACGTGTTAGCTCTCTATGAGAGCTACTGCATTGTCTATTTGGAGAATGATGATGTGAACATAGATTGCTTGTTTTAAACTTGTATAATTGGCAATGAGTTACGGCTATGTTATACACTGATTACACCATCATGTTTTAATATTATTTTAAATAGCATATTTCCTATTCAATTACACACAGAAGCCCAAGCTCAGAGTTGAGTTCGAACTGTGAGGCCGCAATGCTACCAACTGTGCCAACATGTTTACCTATATATATATATATATATATATATATATATATATATATATATAAAGATATCAAAGAAAGCAAACACAAATAAAAGAAGGATGTGCTGCAGCTCGGCTGGCATGTAAGTTGGTTCAGTTTGCCACAACATTTTCTTTCATTTGTGTTTGCTTTCTTATGCTGTATAACTTTTTATATTTATTACAGTCAGCATGTTAACATAGAATTGCTGCTTCACAGTTTGAGCGCAACTCGTGTAAGCTGTGCAACACTTCTGCTAGGAACATAAGTGACCAGTCTGGTATGTCTGGTAATGTGCAGCATGCCATCATTGAGCATCTTGAATACATCAGTTGCCATTTTGACACAAGCTTCCCTTCGTTTACAACACAGCATTGGGGACAGTACAACAGGGTGCATAACTCATAAGAGAACATCAGTGTAGGAGACTCACAAAGACGCTTACAAATATACATATCCACTTCTGTCTCCTTTTCTTTCACGGTGCTGTCCTTATTTCTCACTTTGAGCTCTCAGTGTGCTTTTATGGAGTATTGTGGCCAGCACTTAGTGCAAAATGAGCTGTACTGTGAACGTGCTTTGCACTTGCCGATCGGTGTTAATTAACATATGCATGTGTGCATGAAATGAATCAACATTAACATTTTTTGCAAAAAGTAGTGGGATTTGAATAAGGACCTTAAAAACATATACATAAAAATGGATGTTTGTGGATTTTTTTTTTTATTATTATAAAACTGCACATATGTTTAAGCACCAAATAAGCTCTATTTGCAGTATGTTAGTAACATTTGCTTTGTTTTGTTTGTGTCCATGAAGAATTATGCAAGAATTTGAAACCACTTGAATATTGCCATTTGACAGATGACAGACAGATATACAGACAGATAGAACTGTCATTGCACAGTACAGGTACAAAGCAACAAAAAGCAAATATTAGCATTGTGCAAACTGACAAGTGTAGATATATATGTAAATACATGTACAACAAATAAATATAAATGCTTCGGGCAGTGAAAAATGTGCAGATGCTGCTGAGCAAGTATGAAGAACATACAGTACAGAGCAAAAGTATGAACACACCCTTTCCTTCAGTGTTTATTTCTTCCATTTATATTTGGATGTATTCAGTATTAATGTAAAATGTTGAAAGTGTACTTAAGGTGTACTCACTTTTGTTGGCAGCTATTTAGAAAACAATGGCTGTATTTTAAACCTGTACTGTTTTACAAACTGCAGATTGACATCTCTAAAGCTACTTCATTTCTATAGTATGTGTAACAGCTCAGAGTATACATTAGGTTTACTGGTCGGCGCTATCTTGGGTTATGGTTTTTGTCTTGTTCTGTCTGTCTGCACTGTTTTTCGTCTGCACTGTTTGCACTAGATGCACTTTATGTAGCTCTATGTTGTCTCATTTTTAGTCTGTACCTTGTACCACTGTGTATAGTAGAAATGACAATAAAAGCCTCTGTCTAAATGTGAGGAGTGTATTCACTTTTCAGATGATGGATAGGATGCAAAAAGCCTACCTTGAAGAAGTTTTTGTCATCTTTGAGAGAATCTTCTGCGTCCTTAAGAGCATTTTCAGCTTCACCCATTTTCACAAAACATCTGGATCTGGCAACCAAACAGCTCCTGTCTCCTGGCTGTAATAGCAGAGCCTGACACATACACAAAAACTACGTAACTACCTTGGTTTTGTTTCGCTTTAAAACGATTTATTTCAATTAAAACAGGTGAAAAAGCCTGTGAGTGCAAAGTTTTGCTTGGAATATCGAGTTTTTGTGTTTTGGCTTTGATAAGGTAAACTTCCATACAGATCTTACCGTAGAGTAGATTTCAACAGCTTTGCTATAGTCTCCTTTTTGAAACAGCTGGTCGGCTTCAGCCATGTAGGTGGAAAACGAGCTTTTTGGAGCCGTTTCTCCCTCATTGTCTGACATTTTTACATTTAAGTAAGTACCGAACTCAGAGCTTACTTAGACGCGCACTGCTAGCTCTATTTAACAGGCACGACTGTCCGAGCTCTGGTATCCTAGCAACGGGTACATACAAAAAAAAAAAAAAAAAAAAGCCGACACTTCCGCTTTACGCTAACTAGCTAGCGTTTAGCAAGGATATTTGGTGTGTCCATCCTTTGGTTATTATCCCAAGGGATGGATGGATGGATGGGGAGATATATACACACACACACACACACACACACACACACACACACACACACACACACACACTACCAGTCAAAGCTTGGACATGCCTTCTCTTTGTGTTTTTTTTATTCTTTATTTTTTTTTTTTTATAATTTTCAACATTGTACTGAAGACATCCAAACTATAGAGCATGCATGGAATTACATGGTAAACAAAAACGTGTTCAACAACCCCGGAAATGTTTTATATTTTCCAATTCTTCAAAACAGCCACTTTTTGCTTTCTTATCATTCTCTCAACCTCATGCGGTATTCACCAAAATGATTTTAGGAACTTTTAGGAATTCCCAAATTTCTTTACTACAAGATCCCATACGTGTTTCATTGTTTTTATGTCTTCAGTATTAATTTACAATTTGAAATAAATATAAAACAAAAGGTAATGGTGTATCCAAACTTTGAACCTTCAGTTAATGACTGAACTGAAACAGAAACAGCTGAATGGGAGGCCTAAACTGGGTGAGGAAGACAGCTTCATGTCAAAGGTCATACTCCATAGCAATAAACTCTCTCCCAAATCAGATTCCAAAAAGTTTTTAAGATGTGCTGTTCAAGCTAATTTGTAGAACCCGAAAGAATCTCAACAAGGAAACCTAAATCAGCTGACAGACACATCATACATACTTCCCTTTAGCATGATGGAGTCCAGCAGAAGAACTGACGAAAAGCAGTGGGACATAGGTAGACCAAATTACTGTCCCATTTAAAAGTCTGGCCAGAAATAGCCTTTAAGGAAGAAGTGCAGCTATAAAGCCATACCCCTGTAGTGGAAACAATGTCAACTGACCCAACTATTCCTGAAAAAAAAAAAGGAACCGGTGTGCAAAAAGGTGCTAAAAGTCGAAATATTTGGCTGTAGTAGATGTTTGCCAAAAGGCTGGAGAGCAACACAATGAGTGTCTACAGGCAACATTTAAGCATGAGGAAGGATTTCTGAAAATGGATTTGGATATTTGGTCAGAATTAATGGTATAGTCAATGCCAACCCTGAATATATAAACAAACAAACCCTGTATACAAACACTTACCAAAAAACAAACAAACAACAAAAAAAAAAAAACACCCACACAACAACAGGCAAATACTTATCAATTTTGCATTATCATCAGTGAGGCATCTGATTGGCCCCCACCATCCCCTGATCTCAGCATGAAGTCTGTCTGGGCTCACTTGGAGAGACAGAAGACTTTGAGGCAGCCTACTACATTCACAGTTGTTGTGGTTAGTTCTCCAAAAGGTTCTCCTACGCGTCAAGGTCCTGCTTCTATTGCTAGAAATGCGAGTGTACCTAGAAGAATTAATATCACTTGAAATATTGATTTGATTTCTGTTCATATTCTTTCCATTTTGTTAAATATTTTGCTTCAAAGCACTCAATTCTTCTATTTCTGAAAGCACTGTTCCCCCACAAGTGCCTAAAACATCTGCACAGTACTGTACATTTACTCATCCAAATCCCCTAGCATAAAATAAAATAACTACTTTAAATAAATCCCAAGAGTCAGATACATGGGGAGAAACAGAAAACAGGCTAAGTTTATTTACATGGTTATTTCTTTTTTTTGTCTTAAAAACGGTCCATAGTCAAGACTGTTCCTTTAGCATTAGCCAGAGCAATGTGAATGTTTCTCTTCTGACTGCACCATGAGGATCTTAGCACAGGCAACATGAGTCATTTTAACGTGTAATTCAAGTTGTTGGAGAACAAAAGCCGTTTTTTTTTTTCCCAGAACCCAAATCAATTTCTGATAAGACAATGAAGGTTACACCCGGGAATCTGCCTTGTATAGCTACTTAATCGTGGAATAAAATTCAAGTAAGCATGCATGCAGGTGAGACATTTAAACATCCAGAGTTCCAGTTTCCAAAATCAATACAGACAACATCCAAACCAGTGAGCTTAGAACTGGGTTCTCCAAATCGAAAGCCTAGCACAGTTTGGTCACTGTCCACCTTGCTGTTAAACATGTATAAACGGGGTGTACATTGAACCATGTGTACGAAGCAGAGGAACCTGGGCTGGAACTTGGTTCTCCAAAACAAGAAACGAAGAACCCCATCCCAGAACATCTTAGTAGCAGTGTAGGGATTTACACTCAGGTCCTCCAGCAACTCTACACAGATAAACAAACAGCTGTGCTCTCCAATCAGGCTCAGCAAATTCAGTTAGTGCCTCAAAGATCACCGTCTAAGATCCTCGTGTAGCGTAGCTAATGAACATTCACAAAACATCTCAAAAGGCTCATGCCTGGCTTGAGAATTTACAATAAATATTGATTATCAAAAAAAAAAAAAAAACCCAGAATACATTTTATAGTTAAAAAAATTAAACAGTCATCAACTATCAACACGAAGAGAAACACTTTACATTCCATTAAAATGTACAATGCAGCAATGGTTGAATGGCGATGGTGAATTTGTAGCGCTTGTATGTTTGGAGGGAACCACCAGAGGGAACTGGAACACCAGATTTTTAATCATAATCTTCACACTTGTGTATGCAGTGGTTCAACAAGCTGGGACTTAATCCTAGTCGCAGAATGCAAAACTCGATTAGCATTAAAATTTGGCATAGAATAAATCAGCAAACGAGAATAAAAAAATGAGCGAACTGCAATGACTGGGAACATTTTTGTACATTTGGAGATGAGGTACGTATAATACATCCCTTCCTACCGGCATCACAAGGTCAAAAGCACAAACCTTGACAATAACTGGCACTGAAATCAGCAAAGTGTGGAGCAAAAACAGATCCTGGATTGGTACAACGAAAGCTGCAAATGATGATTTCAGTCAAAATGTAGCACCTTCTACATTGGGAGAACCCAATCTTGATTCCACGACCAAACAAAACCGGGAAAAGCCATTACGCCAGAGTGGTTAATTAACTAGGATTATTTTTAATTTAAAGAAAGAAAAAAAAAAAAAAAAAAAAAAAAAAACAAAAAAAAAAAACAATGTTGAAACATATGTGCAGCTGTTCATGATGCCACCCAGGAGGGAAAAACAATTGCAGTCAAAGGTATAGTCCGAAAGGACTGCTGGACTTGTCACGGTGTTTAAAACCATTTTGTAGAATGACCATATGCGGGTCCTAGACCTGGCACACTGCAGTACAACACGCTGTTGTACAGAGGTGTGTGTGTGTGTGTGTGTGTGCGCGAGTGTGTGTGTGTGTGTGTGTGTGTGTGTGTGTGTGAGAGAGACTAGTGAGTCTATGTTGGAGTTGATTCTGGAGGCCGTATGGGGCTGCTGCATACATGCGGGAGAATGGACAATTAGCCAAACTGGAAAAAGAAATTTCCAGGTCCAGATGCTATGGGACAAAGAAAAAAAAAATCAGAGAGAGACGTGTCAAGATTCACATCTTTAAATCATTTATCATCATGCCTAATTATGACTGTAATCGGAGCGAATATGTAAAAAGTTGCATAAGGAATATATAATAATGCCTAATTGACTGTAATAGGAGCAAATTCTCAAACTGAATACAGTTCTTTGTTGCATGCCTCACCTTCAAAACTGAAACCACTAGGGCCACCAAAGAATGCTTTGAAAATATTATTGGCATCGAAATCTGAAGAAAGAATAATTAAATTTTTTTAATAAAAATTTTCGACTGACATTTTTAATTGAAAAGCAGTTATGCATATAGAACACAAGACTGTTTTAAATGTAAATCTAATTAAAGCTTTCACGGTTCAGTTTATTTACCCGCGTTGGAAAAGTATGCTTGCAGCATACTCGCACAGACATTTAACAAATTACAGTTTGCATATGCAAAAAAAAAATACAATTATTTAATGTAATGCTGATAATTTAAAACGACTAATCTAACTGACCATCAGTTACCACTAGAAGAAGAATGGAAAAAAAAGGTTATTTATAGATTTAATTGATTTGCTGGCATCATATACCATTAAAAATGTATAACTAAGTGAATACAGCTTTTGTATTTGTTGAGAGAGATACAGACCCATGTTCATGTCGTCATCCTCCAGATCGTGGCCGCTATCGTAACGAGATTTCTTTTTGGGATCCGAGAGCACAGTGAAGGCCTCACCCACTTCTTTAAATTTCTTTTCCTCCTCTTTCTGTATCTCTGCACTCGCACCACTGTGTCGATCTGCGCCAGACAGAGATGTTTTGAAAAAATAAGTCCTATAGTAACTATAGATGAGATACATCTTAATTCATCCAACAGTGGGGAAATTCCTATCATTTATTTCTAAACATAACATTACTATTTAGCCCACAGGTTATACTAAACAGCTAATATAATAATAAAGTGTATGAATATCTAGTACTGTACCTGGATGGTGCATAAGGGCTCGTTTGCGATAAGCTTTCTTGATCTCGTCTTCTGTAGCATTTTTATCCACTCCTAGAACTTTATAGTAATCTTTCCGTTTACTCTTCTTCAACTCCAGCTGAGCGTTCTTCAATAAAGTCTTATGTTCTAAGGGAAAGGACACACTGTTGTAAAGCAGCAATAAATGGCATATTAGCTCCAGGCCTTAAAGGTGCAACAAGTGATTTTGGTTGAGCCCACCTTTATTCTCAGCACTGAAAAGGTGATGAGCACACATACCTTTAGTTTTCTCTGTCTGATAGACCTTCTCGTAGTCCCTCACAGCTTCTTCGTACTGCTCTGTGTCCATATAACTGCAGGAGACAAATGCAGTCATGAGTGCAAACATTTGCATAAAACACACAGACGGACAGACAGAGACACACACACACACACACACACACCACACCATACCATTGGGCTCTTCGTAAGTATGCTTTAATATAGGATTCATCCAGTTTAATGGCTTTTGTGCAGTCTTCTATGGCCTGCTCCAGTTTCTTTAACTAAGACACAATTTGAGAAATACATGTTTATATATGTAATAAGTAAATATCTGCACAAACACAAAACATTATCATGATTAACACACTAGTTTAGATACAAAGATTAAGGAAAAATACATTGTCAGCATAATGTTTTGTAACAAATACTAAAAGCATTATTATTATATATATATATATATATATATATATATATATATATATATATATATGCTGGAATGCAGTATTTAAGAAACATGCATGTGTCTTACTGAATGCCAAACATTCATTATGCAAACACTTCTGGCTAAATTGAAAGGAAGAGGTGTTGCTGCAACTCCATTATTATTGAAGATGTATAAAGTCTCACCTTGGAGCCAACGGTGGCTCGGTTGCAGTAAAGCTTGGCATTGGTTTTGATGTTGTTGGGATCAATGGTCAGGGCCTCTGAGTAGAGAGTATAAGCATCTTCAAAATTGCCCTCTTTGAACGCCTGGTTTCCTTCTTCTTTCTTCGCCTTCAGGGCTTTGGCATTCTGCAGAGGCAGAAAAACAAAAATGCAGGTTTAGTAATTGGGGGGTGTGGGTCTATAAGTCTAAGTCTAGTTGACTGTTGGGGGGGAGGGGGGGATCTCTCATAGAGCTGACAAAGCAAAGGACAAAAAATGTGATAGAAATGGACAATTCCTGGAAAATCATCAGGACTGGATCTGAAACATATATACAGTGCACGCAAACTAAAAAGCAGAGAACTTGAGTCAAACAAGATCTGGAAATTACAGCCATTTAGAAATAAGGAAGCATTGGGCCATGTGCCTGCTGTCATATTTCTTTATTAAATAAATAGCTCAGTATAGGATGCTACAGGAACACGTACACTGTGTCACCCGGTCATAACTATGTTGTGCTTTTTGAGCATTGCTCTCCACATTTAGTCTCAATTTACTCTTATAATTCCTTTTACTCTTCTAGAAAGATTTTCCACTAGATTTTGGAATGTGCTTGTGAAGATTTGTGCTCATTCACCCACGTTAGTTAAGTCGGTACTGATGTAGGTGAGGTGAGGAGGCCTGGGGTGCAGTCAGCATTCTAATTCACCCCAAAGGTGTTAAATAGGGTTGAGGTCAGAGCTTTATATATTCATTGAGCTTGCTTTGTGCACAGGGGTATTGTCATGCTGGAACAGGTTTGGGTCTCCTAGTTTAAATGAAGGGAAAATCTCATGCTACTGCATCCAAATAAATCTGTGCCTACAACTGTGTGCATTCAGCTTTGGGATAACAGTTTGTGAAAGAACCACACATGGCTGGGAAAATTAGTTGTCCCAATACTTTTGTCAGAGTCAGGCCAATGTCAGATTTGAATGGCTCCAACAGATCCTTTTCAGTTTATTAAGAACTCACTGTGTTCAATGTAATAAAACACTATGTGCACAGTTGATTAGAGGCATTAACTCTGACTCACTCTGCAGGCCAGACGAGCCTTCTCATGATCTGGTGCCATGCGCAGTGCCTGAACGAAGAACTGCACGGCCTTGTCGATACAGTCTTCATAATATAAACACAAACCCCTTACATACAGGGCATCGCCGTTAGTAGAGTCCATCCGTAAGATATCACTGCAAGGCAGAGGTAAGCAGAAAACCAGGGCGTTCACTTTATTTTTTTCATGATGTAAATGAAATGTTTCATAGCAGTAAATCATACAGTCTTTTCTCTGGCTTTATTTATGTATTCATCATTATTATATGGTTACCTGGCAACAGACTGAGCTTCTGGGTAGCGGCCGAGCAGTGCCAGGCATTCCGCCTTCAGCACCTTAAATCTGTGACACGCAGAGGCCGACTCCAGCGCTCGATCCATACAGAACACCACCTACACACAGACACGCATCGCGGAACAGTTAGTCTCTCTCTGCAGTAACTGCATCGCTCTAAAAGCATCTTTATAATCGCTCAGTTTATTTTATATTCGTCGCCGGGAATCTCACTGACCATCCTGAAGTCTCGTTTGTCAAATCCGATCTCAGCCATGCGCTCGTATTCCAAAATTGACTCTGCATTCTTTAGCTGGAACACAAAACCGTACACGTTGTTGACGTACATAAAACTCTGCGGGTCATAGTCCTTCGATATCGGTTCCAACAACAAATCTTTACGGTTGGGGTAAACACTGGAACCTGCCATTTAGAAAGCCTCTATATTGTGAAATGAATTAAAACTAAATTGCAGGCTGCAGTAAAATAAACTGCTAATAAAGCAGCAACTGTTTAGGACATGTTGAAATTTACATAAAATCTAGCTAGAGAGCCAGCGGTGCCATTTTAGGATTTTCGAAGAAACATTTACTCAATGAGCACCAAGAATCTGACATTTTAATCCACCAAGAAGAAATAAAAACCTGCTGTGACTGCATGCCTTACCTCTTGCTGTGCTTGACTGTTGTCAGATTCCAGCTCCAGAACCTTCTGGAAGCATCGACTGGCAGCCATTGCATTACCGAGTAACAGGTGGCACTTGCCCTCCCGTAAGTGACCCTGATGCGGGGAGAGAATAAATGTGTGAGCAAACACAGATGTAGGCATTAACTAAAATCTTTCCATTACATCATCCATGGGATGATCAGGGAATTAATTCAGATCTCTGGTGGCACCACACAACGGTAAGGTCAAAGACAGACCGACAGAAGGGGGTGTTTACCCCTCACCCACATACAGCCTGTTAAAACCACTAGTCAGCAATTTATCAATGTGTAAAAAATAAAAAAACACATCCAAAGGGTAAATAAAACAAAAGCAATGTATAAAACAAACGACAAAAAATACAAAATCAAATTATTTACACCAAGATTTGTTTCAATATTTAGATTTTAAAGAGGAGACAATTTGCTCGAGTTTTGACTTGGCATTTAGCCAGCTGTTAAAGCACACCTGGATCGTGAAATCAGATACCATTGATTAATGTTACCTCTAGTTACATTGCAGTGCTGAGAAAGATAGACAGTGAAAATATCTGACTGATCACATTGCAAGTTTGGTTGCACAATTGCCAAGTTTTTTTGGCTCTGTCTACAACACAGTGATGGCTGACTATAATTCACAAATAACTCATGTCTGTCTAACAAGAACACACTTGTTCCCTGAAAGATCCAGCATGCATGCATGCATGCATATATATATATATATATATATATATATGCATGCATGCATGCATATATATATATATATATATATATATATATATATATATATATATATATATATACACACACATACACACACAGGGTTTCTTTTTGTTTTCCCTAAGTCAGATTAAATCAATTCATCAAATATAAATAATTAAGAGTCTTTAGTGGACTGGGGTCAGGTCAAGATCGTGGAAAATGAAAGCAAGCCACCAAAAGCCAAGACAACATTTTTCCGGTCAGACTTTGTGTAATGAAGAGAAGATAAATATTATTTCTAGTCTCAGATGAGACAAAGACCAGATATCCAAAACCTAGAAAAGGTAATGCAAATGTGGCCCTTTGCTCAAAAACCCACAGTAGCAGAAAATTGATCTAGGTTAACTTTTCCCACCATCAAGATCCTCCAAGAGCCTCAGAACAAACAATTAGTGTGAATCACTGTGTACTGATCCAGATTACTGTTGGTTTAATCAGAGGGCTTTTGAAACACAAAAGTACCACAGCTAGTCTGGTTATTACCACGGCGGGTGCACTTTCTTTGTGGACGTTCTTAGAATATTTCAGTCCACTAGGTGACCCCTTACCTTCATGAAGGTGTCGTCTAGTCGCACAGCTTGCTGGGAGTCCTCCAGAGCTTCCCTGTAGCGGCTTAGCATCATCAGTGTAGCTGCGCGGTTGCCATAGTAACTGGCATTCTTTGGGCACAAATCTGTTCAAATCAAAGCAAAAAGTAAGCTCCAGGAAATTCAACGAGGAAATAAATTATAAAGAAAAATGATAAAAAAAAAAAAATAGTTAACCTGCTGTCATCGTTTCAAAATCATAAACAAAACATGTGGTACAAGTAAAATCAGCATGCACAGACAATTACCAATAGCCTTGGTGTAGTAGTTGAACGCTTCAGCGTAGTCCTTTTTAACATAATAAGCATTTCCCTGCTCTTTGCAACCTTCAGCTTCCCTGGGAAGACAACACACACACACACACACACACACACACACACACACACACACACACACACACACACACACACACACACACACACACACACACACACACACACACACACACACACACACACACACACCTTTCAAGGACAAAGCTCAATACAAAACAATGATTCAAGTATTTTACAATTCAATTTAAGATACTGGCTTTAAACAAATTAAATAACTAAAAAACAATTACTAACAAAAATAAATAAATTGCCCAAAAACAAAACAACTAAATAAATGTAGCAGAAATAGAGCTCCAAAGATGGCTAAAAGGGCCATTTTCTTTGGCCTGTGGTGTGGATTGAAAGCTACTGCAGAGCTCTAATCACTATAAACAATCTCTTTTTAACACATGATGCTTGTTGGTCATTGCAGACAAAAACTTTGATCGCTGACTAGCATCCTCGCATTCTATTCTGATCCGAGTTGCACAGATTGCAACCTCTGCTGTTCGAACATGGCAACTGCATCACAAACATTAACAGAATACCCACGATGTCGATCACCCATTTGCTCAACGAGTAACCACAGTGTCACCACTTAGACATTAAAGTTTATTAGCAATAGCCATGTATTTTGTATATAAAGTGTTCTGGGGAGACACTTTGCAGTAACAAATATTTAGAAAAAAGAACCCTGAAAATAAATAGTTCCTGAATATTGATTAAACATCGCACTTAACAAATTCTGTATTTGGAGTCATATAAGGATTTCACTAGTTTATGACGTGTTCACAGCATTCATAATGTTTCGTTTGGTCTTTAACTTGGTGTTCAAAATGATGTCAATATTTCCAGGTCACTTCAAATAAGATTCGGTACAACTATGAAACTAGTATAACTCAACGGCTACAACATTTACTTTTCCCCAATAATCACAATTAAGTTATAAATAAGGCAAGTGGAGGTGGTTATGGTTTGCTCTATAATGGCGCTTTGCTAATCATAGCGAGGGTGTTTTTTACAGCCCGAAGTCTATTCCTTGCTCCAAAGAGCTGCCATAAGCTAAATCATTTATATAACTATGTGATGTATGTGGATCATGTTAAACAAATACATACAATTTTCTCCATATGCTTATATGGTACAGTATATTTTTTTTAATTATATAAATAATTTTTTTTTAAAGTATTATGACCAGGCCAATGAAATGCTTTGCTGGGTGTTGCGTAAAATGTAACAATTTTTTTTTACAATTTTCACTTATCGCCATTATCATCGTAACTTGGGGACCGTCTGTATACGTGACAGACTGTGCAACCCAAATATTCAAATATTGTTTCATTTAAATATTTGTTTAAAATAACGTTTAAAAGCATTTGGCAGCTTTATTAGTCACCTGGCAGGAAAGATCAAACATGCCAAACAAGATTTACAATATACATCCACAACTATACAACTTTAAGATTTGTATGCGCTTTTTTACAACAAACTGCCAATTCCACATTTAGTCCCCATTAGCGTTTATAATAAACTCCACTCTTTTGGGAAGATTTTCTACTAGACTTTGGATGCTTATGGAGATTTGTGCTCAATATGGCGTTCAGTATATTTGAGGTCAGAACTCTATAGCAGGAGGTCTCACTCTAACCCATGTAAAGCGTATCTTTATGGATCTGGTTCAGTGCACAGGTTTAGGTCTCCTGGAATAAAAGATGGACCAAAGATCATCAGACACATTTTAGAATAACACATCTATCCACTCAGACGTGAGAAACTACAAACACTACTACAAGAGCAGGATCGAACTATGAGAAACGGCAGAGCGACTCTGGTTCGCATTCGTATGAACAAAATGGCACTATTACAGGTGGGGTCGGATTTACATAACCGGGACAGAATCATTAATACAAAACATCCAATAATAATAAGCAAACCAGAATTGATTAAGGAGGCACTGGATGCGTCACGACAAAAGTGCCATTTTTAACTACCGAAGTCTGCACTAGAGACCGATACTGGTCGCTTTCATGGCGTGGCTCAAACAATCATGTTCCTACTTCATGGGGAATTCCTTATAAGCATGGATTGATCAGGCAATTCTTTGCCACCTTTGAGCATGTAAGTGTGCTAAACAGTAAGCGCCACATTTCCTGCGTTTTTTATTGCTTTCGTTTATTATCTATTATCAGGAAGGAGGTTATAAAGCATTCGGGCAGTCACATCCAGACTGTGCAAAAGCCCCCCCCACCATCAGGCTCCTCATCACACAGAACTGAACTCTACATAGCGCACACACACACACCACTTTGTGTTACTGAACTGTACAACCCGAGCTCAACACACTCATCACGCAAATTATCGGGGGTTGGCTATATTTAATCATATTATACCATGTTTACATGCCGTTTTATGCACCTCTCAACTGCTGCTACTGTTGTTTTTGGACTACATTCGGTATGTTTATAAATACACTCGTATATAGTCTTTTGCACATTACTGTATAATCATAGTATACAATAGGTTTACTGGTCGGCGCTATTTTGTGTTGTCTGTCTGCACTGTTTTTTTTGTCTGCACTGTTTGCACTTTATGTGGCAAGGACACTTTAGGCCTTGCTTTGTGTTCTGTTGTGTAGTTTTATGTAGTGTGATGTTGCTCTGTGTTTGTTTAATGTAGAACCAGGGTTTCTGGAGGAGCGTTGTCTCATTTCGCCGTGTACTGCGTCAGCTATATATGGTAGAAATGACAAAAGCTTCTTGACTTGACTGATACCAACAAACAAGCAGTGTGAACAGAAGTGTTTTTTGTATACGTGACACATTGTACAGGAATACCTGCAAACAGTGAGCTGTTCTCTTGCCTCATTGTTTGCAGGTATTTCTGTACAATCATGTATCCAAAAGCACTGTTTTTAGCTGCTCAGGTCGCATGAGACGCGACTTTTTCCACACAAGCGCTCACACAATGCCGCAGTCCCATGAAAACCTGAATGATTTTTTTTTTAAATAGCAACCAAGAACCCTTTGAAACAGAAAGTAATTTGATGTGGCGAGTTACTATGTAGTGAAAATAATATATATAAATCCATTGTCTTCAAGAGAACCAGGAACTTGAGGCCCAAACAGCAAAAAAATCTGTCTTAAAAAATGTCATGAAAAATGTATTTACTCATGATGCAGCGATTTAGCGTTAGGCTCCAGAATTTAGTCTGGTGACCCTGGCCAAACACAACTTCACGTACTGTACAGAAAATTAATTTAGGGATCTTCTAATCACGTCCTCTATATATAAATTACACAAAAGATTTGCCGTTGGTTGTCAGCGAGCTAACAATCTTAAAAACCAAGTATCCCAACACGCTGAACTCTAAAGGAAGCCACTCATTATCTTTTACTCCAAACCATATCTTCATGCAGCTGGCTTTGTGTACAGGGGAATCATCATGCTGGAACAGGTCTGGGTCTCCTAGTTCATGTGAAGATTAGGATCTTAAAAACACCACTACGTGTGAGGTGAACACATACGGTGTCGATACTGAACACGGGGTAAAGATGTACCTCTTCAGCCGTCCAACTCAAAATTGCATAAAGTCAGTCTCATCATGCATTGATACCTCAGGGGATGCCATAAACAGATTTGAAAAGAAGCATGCGAATGCAAGACATGATGCTTAAACAAAAGACTTTTCCTGCGTTTGGACTGAGGTTCGAAAAACTAAATCAGGCTTTCAGAACACAGAGGACGCTTATTTTTAACAAAACGCGATGCGTCGGGTATGAAAAGTAACCGTTTACAGATTTTTTGTAAACTCAAACTGCTGCATAAAGCATTTCCTCTCCATTTTTACATTTTTAAATAGCCAATAAATACAATGACATCATTCTTGTTCAAGGATCATTATTCCTTTCCATATGTTTATGGTACCTTTTGTAATCTGATCGTTTCTGTAACGTCTCGGAGAAGAATCCTGGACGGATTTACCTGAAGAACAATAAAGAACCCAAAAATCACCTTGTGTTTGGGGCTACCTCACGCTGAATCGGAAAGCTCCTGATCCGATCCGGACTAAGAGCCTGCTATACATCAAACTGACACGAAGCCTGGGAACAGTTTATCTCTGGAATTTTCTCTTATTCTTAATAAAATAGCAGCAATGTCCCTGCTACGGTCCTTTTTCACCACAGCACACTGTTCTGATCATCAACACGGTTGCAGGAAAGCATGGCAAAAAAATCCCCAGCCGACATTAACCCAATTAACAACATTTAGCTTTAGACTACGATAGGAAGTAAAGGTGTACGTACACCTGGGCCAGGTTCAAGTGCTTTAGAAGAGAGTGACTCTGGGGGGAAAAAAAAAGGGGGGGGGGATTGAAAAGAGAACTGCACTGCGGGAAAGTAAATGCATATAGGTCACTCACTCTTGAAGTCGACGGTAGATATTACATCCTGTGTACTTGTGAAAAGAACCGGAGGATATGACAAGTTTAGAGATACTGCAGATGATATTTTAGAATACATTATACACAAACACTTGCTGAAACTGAAAGGAAGGGTTTATACAGAATTGAGTAATATAGACATACCTTCAAGTATCATGATACGATTAAATAAGTGTTTCGGTTTTTCTTTGGCGCCAAACAAAATGCCGGAAACCACCTCTGAATTATAAAATTATTTTTTTTTACGATTTCTTACATTATTGTGGTTCACTGTACAGTAGTTTCTTTACGTTTTGGTTTAAAATTATCCTAAACTTTCTGCCGTTTTTTGGGCTGAACCTTCTCACCCCTCACTGTTCTGTGTCCAGAGCTCTCCAGAGTTTAGCGGGTGGTGCGTCAGTAATAATAGTCCGTGGGAAACACAGTGCTCTGTGTTTTGATAAATAGACTAAGTTATTTGTAGAATCGCTACAGCTCTAGTGTGATGTGACCCAGAGCAAGGCTGAGTTACCTTTACTGTGAAGTGGTTACATTTTTCCCCCGATTATATTGTTTTATTCCTCTTATAAACACAGCTATCTGCCAACAAAGGCAATTTATTCCATGTTTTCTTCAATTACTTTAATTTCTAGCAATTTGTGCGTACCAGCAGCCTCTTATTCCCATTAACATGGAAATCCATTATTTCTTATGCGCACAATTTTTTAATAGTATAGTGTGAGTTCGTAGGCTGCTGGAATGTAAAAGGAAAAGATGGACACCGGAAGATAAGCTTTTTTGTGGTTGTGCCTCTCTCAGGAGCGTATCAATACTACCCCTCCCGCCTTTGAAAAGCAGAAGCGTGTGGATGAAGGTCCGTAGTGAGAACTGGTGGGTTGTATTGATGGAATTTAGTGACCTGGAATGAAAAATAAACTTTCCCCAAAAGTCGCCGGTCATTTACACGTTTGTGTGGACTGGTCGAGGGATTTATGGTTCGAAATGAAGAGGTCATCAGAAATCCTATTCCCCTAATAATGCACGTTGCGGATGTTTTATACGAACCCGGAAGTTTGTGGCAAATCGAGTGCTGAATGGGTTGAAACGAGATCTGATACGGCAGGTGAAGAAGAGACGCCCGGAACCGTACAGAGATTTGAGGAAGCGCATTTTGTCTCAAATAAATGCGTCTGATCAACGGCGGTTTAACACGTTAACGTGAAAGAATTTGTTTGATCTTGTTCGGTTTATTGAAAAAGGTTTAATCCCATCCCGCTTACAATTTCATTCAGTTCGGGCATTTTTATTCCGATTGGGGTGTTTATATTGAGCATTTTTATTCGGATTGGACTTTTAAACCGATTACAATGCTCCATGCAAACGCACCTACTGTAGCACTCAATCAGTCCGACCCATTCCAGCACTGAGCAGCCCCTCGAAACACCCATCACATAACCAAAAAATAGACTTTCTTGGGAATTTCTTGAAGGAAAACAAACAAACAAAAAAAAAACCAACAACAAAAAACCCAACCATATTTGTTGCCAATGTACTGTGCTTAATACTCTAAAGAGAAAGAGATATTCCCAGGGTGGGGCATGTACACTGTATAGAACAGTGGAGTCAAAAACAGAGGGGGAATAAATGACACACCGTCTAAGAAGAGAGCCAAGCACAGGCAACATTTAATGAAAAAGACCGAGAGGATAAGATACATTTAGAAAATACCAGTATGTAAAAGCAGTCCATTTGCCCAAACGAGATGCGTGGCATTTTTTCTAGACTGTCAGCTCATTAAAGTTTGGGTTTAGGTTCTGGCAGACAGGAAGTGGAGCTGGAGGTAGCAGATCTGAAGATGTTGAGGTTTTCGTTGGCAGTGAGGACGATGGTCAGGATTAGAAAGTAGTTTATTAGAGGGACAGCGCATGTAAGACATTTTACAGACAGGGTGAGAGAGGTGTGATTGAGATGGTTTGGACATGGGGTATATCAGTAGGAGAATGCTGAAGATGGAGCCGCCAGGAAGGAGGAAAAGAGGAAGACCAAGGAGAGGTTTATGGATGTGGTAAGGTAGTTGGTTTGAGAGAGGCAGATGTAGAGGACAGGGGGGTATGGAGACTAATGCGGGGGTATGGAGACGCTGAGGGGACCCCTAATTGGAGAGGTGTAGTGTAAGGTGAGACGAGACGCCTGCGTTCGCTTTAGTTCATCTTCAGAACACAGACTAGTTGCTCAGACATATGGATTTCCAAAACACGTATAGTGTTTGAGCAGCCTGTAGATAAAAATGGGGTCAAATAAAAATAGTGTGGAAACTCTGTGTCAAACTTTATCAATTATAACAGAAATGAAATATTACTTCACTGGTTGGACATAACGGCTCTGCGTGCCGGAAAAAGGTTTTTGACATTGGCATGTCTGGTATGGAGGATTTGATTGGCTGAGCACAAGACTGGTACAGCACTGGGCATTGACAATTAACATTTACTTTTTTTTCTAGAAGAGGGTTTAAATTGAATTACATTTTTTATAGACAATAACACTAAGAGACAGGTATAAAAATCTCTAAATATCCTGGGTTTTTATTTTGGGGATGGAAATTCGCCCTAAATACTGATCCCAGTTGAGTCTCTCTCTCTCTCTCACACACACACACACACACACACACACACACACACACACACACACACTTACTGTGCATAGGGTTACACACCCAAAACGGATTGGCATGTTAAGGTGTGTGTGTGTGTGATTGCTTCGGGAAAACGTAGCAAGACAGAAACTTCCAGAAGTTTATAAGCGGTGTCTTATTTAAAGGTGCACTTCCTCTTAAAGGGATCGCTCACCGACACCCGAGTGACGCAAGCAAAAAAAAGGGGGCGCCGGGTTATGACGTCATATTCTTTTTTTTTTCACGCGCAAAGAAGAATATTAATTTTTTTCCCCCAAATAAATATTAACTGTAGATTTAGTGCACACTTTTTTTTTTACCGTTGCTATTTAAATTCAGCCGACATTAAATAACCGGCAAACAGCAAATCGAAACTTTTGCAAAAAAGAAAGATAAAACCAGAGAGACGGGACTCCAATTAAAAAGGTCATCGCTTCTTTTTATAGCGAACTGAACAGTGGAGGCGTGTGAACTATTTAAAGACGTGATATTGCGCGGTGAATGATGGGCTAAATGCGGACGGAGACGCGCAGCCCGGCATGCTGATTAGCACGTGTTAACACGATTCACATCAACATACCGTGGAGGAATTTAATCTGAAATATCACGATTAACTCACTCCATTAATGAAAATCGTTTTAAAGTGTCTAACAAAGCGTATTGGAGCATCATGGCTGTGCTCATGGCTAATCCAATTCAGATCGCTTTAGCTAGCAGTGAAAAAAATAACAGATTGCGCTGAAAACCAAGTTAAAATCATTACTATGTAATATTTGATACCAGAATAAAAAAAAGATGGATTATATAAAGACCCTATAAATCATGCTAATACGCGGTTTAGCCTTTTAGGCCAACAAAAACAGCAGCTCAGAAATGTCCATTGGGACGTGTGTTTTAATTAATGGCGTGTCTTTTTTGTTGTTGTTGCAATGTCACGTATCATACACATGTTGCAGGTGTTTGTTTTCTTTATCCCCTTTCTTTATAAATAAAAAAAAATAATACCTTTCCAGCTCTTCGTCGCTGAGCGAGTCCATCTCCGGCTCCGCAGTCGTGTTGTATGCAGCCGCCGCCATTTTGCTGTCAAGCACCACGAACGGCGTGCGAGCGCTTTGACGCACGTCGCTCGACCACGCCCCCAGTTACACGTAAGCTCCGCCTTCTCGGAATACAAGCTCCGGAAGTGGAAGAAGTGGGTGTCTTGCATCTGTGACCCGTCAACGTGTCCGCCATGTTGGAAAGGGCAATAATTCCCTATATCAGTGAATCACAATAACAATCAAGTATTATGGGTCACATGTACACTGGATTTGTCATGGTGTGTGTGATGATGATGCTATTAAAACTAGGAAAAAAGACAAAGTAATAAAGATATTGATTGTACAATTAGTGCAGGGTATGCAAAATTGAGGCTATGGAAATGTATTTAGCAGTGGCAGGACATCAGAGACAGCAAGACCTTCTCTGACTTTTGTTTTAATATATTTATTTCCAGTAAAATGCATTAAATTATTCTTAATAGTCTATTATTTTCTATATTATTATATCTTCTCTCGGTTGCACTGCATCCAGGAGTGAGTTTCTGTTTCTGAGTTACTATAAAATCATATTTCAGCCATTAAATCACATGTTGCTGGGGTCAAAGGTATCTGCCTTAAGTCTTCTGAATCTGTAGCACGGGCGCCTGCAGCGTAAAGTACATGTTGCTCGAGTTAGATTTTAAGTTGCCGACTCCACGGCCATCTTAGCAGGTGTACAGTAACATCATGTATCATTTTTACATCCTTTGATTGGATGGTTAGAAAGCGCACTAGTCAGAGCTTGCAAACCGCATCTATAGCAAAGTGGTGCACAAGCTCAAATATATATTCGTATGGTATGTTAAATAGCTGTCTTCTTCATTCCACAATGGCTGACAGAGGAGCAGACTTTGGTTTGGTCTCAGATATAATCACAAAGCCATTTTCAAGATGGACAGCTGGACATCATGAGGAAAGGTCAATCAAAACAAATCGAAAAAGTTTTTATTAACCATTTAACATTTGTTTCCTGTTCACAATTTGCCTTCATTTTAAATCCCCAGGAAAACAGTAATGCCTGGAATAAAATGCATTAAAAAGAAGCACTGACCTACATATACAACCTAAATTCTAATATTTGTTCCATGGAATTGTATTAATTTATTCCCAACAGTTTATTCTTTTCATTTCATAGTGTTTCTTGTGGCCGCACTGTTTCCAGTACGTGTATGTGGATGTTAGATTTTTTTTGTCCAATCAGATTTCAGCCTTTATGTGCTACCATGTCAATCTAATCTGCCCAGGGCCTTCAAAGTCAGTACTAATGGCCTTTTTACCATAGAAAATATTATCAATGAGTCTGTTTTTTTTAACCAATCAGATTTCAAATTCGCCCCACAGGGGAACTAGCTGTCCCAGAATAGTGTCAGCATTTTTCCATCCTCTGATTGGTTGGTCAGAGGGAAACTGTTACAGCCAAGTTCGACTGACAAAACAGGTGTGTATCTCGTCACACATTAATACATATGAGTTAGACTTTTTTTATGCCTACAGAGGGAAAAAAAATTAATTTGGTCTCCGACATATTTAAAAATCCATTTTCAAGAAAAGCTAGTTTGTTTTCACCTTCCAGACCAGTGAATACGAGCGGTACCATTGGATTACAGCCTCTGAGGAGCGGTACAAATTATGAGTCTGAATCTCTTAGTAAGTAGGGTGTATTTTATTAAAATGTTTATGTTTTTGTCATGTTATTAGACCATTATTGATTCTGAACTGCACCAGATGATGTAGGTGGCACAGTTGCCATTGTAGTGTAGAGGTTTGGAGTTTTGGAGTCTTTTCTTGCTTGAGTAAAATGGTATTTATTTTAAAATGAAATGCCTTTCTCTCTCTCTCTCTCTCTCTCTCTCTCTCTCTCTCTCTCTCTCTCTCTAATGCCACTCGTTGTTGTATCACGTTTTTGTATGGTATTGATAGTTTCTATAATTGCGACGTGATAGTGGTGGTATTAAGAGGTGGATTAGGTCGGCTAAGTCCCCCCTGAAGGCCCAGGTACCAAATGCACGGCCCGCCACTGTGAGTTATATGCAGATGTTCAGTATAGCAAATAACCAGACATATCATTTTTTAAATATTATCTACAGTATACTTTCTTTGTGGGCTCAGTAGATTCTAGGTGTTGTGCTGTAACTTTATAAAGTCTCTCGTAAAAAGTTGTTTACTTGTTGTAAGACATTACAATCATAACTTAACTTAAACATAAGAAAGACAGACGATTAAGTGCATCCTGAGCTGCTGCATCAATGCCTTGTTTGGAAACTGCACCTTCTCAGATCGCAAGGCCCTACAGTGTATAGTGAGGACGGTTCAGAAGATCATCATGGTTTCTCTTCCCTCTATCATGGAAATTTTCACCACATGCTGCATCTGCGAATCACACACACTCTCCTGCCATCTGGAAAAAGGTCCCATAGAATTTGGGCCCTCGCGTCCAGACTGTAACAATTTCTTTCCGCAAACCATTAAATTATTAAATCCTGCACAAAGGGACTAGACTGATACACACACACACACACACACACACACACACACACACACACACACACACACACACACACACACACACACACACACATTAACAGCATTTACTTCTTCAGCAATTTAAGCTGCAGAAGCTCGTCTGTTAAATCTGAAAGAACATTTACTTGTTTAAATTTCGAAAGAACATTTACTTATAATCTTATACATGTTAGTTCTCACTCTCCAGTGTTCTGTATTGTTGAAAGATTTATGATCAAACTCTTGATGTCACCCAAATGAGGATGGGTTCCCCTTTTGAGTCTGGTTCCTCTCAAGGTTTCTTCCTCATAACATCTAAGGGAGTTTTTCCTTGCCACAGTCGCCACGGCTGCTCATCAGGGGTAAACACACACCATTCACCTTGACTGTTGATTTCTGTAAAGCTGCTTTGAGACAATGTCTGTTGTGAAAAGCGCTATACAAATAAACTTGACTAAGACTAGACTTGACTAAATCGGACCACACGGACCAGCCTTCGCTCCCCACGTGCATCAATGAGCCTTGGCCAGTTAACCACTGTTCCTTCCTTGGACCACTTTTGATAGATACTGATCACTGCAGACCAGGAACATCTCACAAGAGCTGCAGTTTTGGAGCTGCACTGACCCAGTCGTCTAGCCATCACATTTTGACCCTGTTCCTTTTTTCCTGGATCTAACACATCAACTTTGAGGACAAAATGTTCATTTGCTGCGTAATATATATCTTACCCATTAACAGGTGCCATGATGAAGAGATAATCAGTGTTTATTTACTTTTTCTGATTGTGAACAGGTGTGGCAGTAATCAGGCCTGGGTGTGGCTAAAGAAATGAAACTCAGGTGTGATAAACCACAGTTTTAACATGGGGGCAAAAACTTTTTCACACAGGGCCATTTAGTTTTGGATTTTGTTTTCCCTCAATAATAATTGAGTGTTGTGTTTACTTATCTTATCTTTTACTAATATTTAATTTAGTTGGATGATCTGAAACATTAAAGTGTGACAAACATGGCAACAAAAAAAGAAATCAGGAAGGGGGCAAACACTTTTTCACACCACTGTGTATATATATATATATATATATATATATATATATATATATATATATATATATATACAGTGGTGTAAAAAAGTTTATGTATGTATATATATATATATATATATATATATATATATATATATATATATATATATATATATATATATATATATATATATATATATAAAATAATAAATCTGTTTATTTTTATTATTTTTATTATTTTTATTTCAATGTATACTGTACTATATGTTTGGAATGACTTTAAAAACCTACTTGACTGGACTTGGTAATTACATTTACTGATGCTGGCACCAGATGGCGCTATGTACTACTTTATCAGCATTATTTGTACTGCAGCTGAGTGGGTAGAGTTACTGGGTTGCCAGGTTTGTATTTGGGGGGAACCAATTCTTAATTTATTAATTGGTTATTAGAATTTGTTCCAAAGCACTTTTCTTGATATTTTCAAATATGATGGCTTTTAAGACTGTTGTTTAATTTTATAAGCAAGGCAAATAAACTAGACTTGTATTACAATATACATTATACATACATCATCATCGTACATTATACTTTCTGGGCAGTTGTTATAGCGAAATTCAGGAAACGTGTATATTGTGTTATAACATATGTATTGTAGTTTAACTACTATCGAGCCGTGTCAGGAATTCCTTGATTCCAATCGTGAGGAATTTCAAAGAAGACCTGGCAACCCGGCTGGAGTAAACAGGAAGTGCTGATGATGAGGAAAGCTAGGAAGCTTCCACACCTTTCACACCTTCTCCACTGTAGGTATTTTGTGTTTTCTGGTTTTTCTTTAATAAATCCAAAAGTGACTGGATGTGAAACGAGCAGCGAGATAATACGAGGTTTATTATATACATACAGCTGTTCATGTCACATCTCTATGCAGATGTGTGCGAGCTAACAGCTTAGCAGAAACCCGCAGTGTGTGCTGGATAGAAACGTTGGCTGTAAACACAAGTGTCATGAACCACGTTTAGAAACCTCAGACTGGTTTCACATTAGCTTTAGCCTCATATATTTAAACAGTAATGCTCTCAGTGCATGCATAACCTTCTACATAAAACCTGGTGTTCAATTCAGTTAATAAGATAAATAGGTTATAAAATATGTATTTTCAAGTTTAGTTCAGCCAGTGGTGACAGTGGTTAGAAAAACCTCCCTGAGATAGTATGAAGAAGAAACCTTAAGAGGAATCAGACTCAAAGGGAACCTCATCCTCATCTGGGTGGCACCAAATGTCCATTCATTATGTACAGTCCAAATCCATTTCCATTACTAGCATTTGGCAGACGCCCTTGTCTAGAGCGACTTTTAACATTTTTACATTTATTTTTCATACAGCTAAGCTACAGCCTTGCTCAGAGACCCAGATGTAGCAGCTTGCTGTGGTTGGGATTTAAACTCATAACCTGCAGAGGTTTCAATGTCCAATGCATTACCCCCTCAGCCAAATCCTAACAAATCCACCCTCATGGTTCTTGAGTTGTTCAGTAACTTCATAGATTTTTAGGCTGTTCATGTAGAACCATCCTCAGCTGTACAGAGTGGTCTCTTATTTGAAGAGAACTCCATTTAGAAGTAGGGCGTCAGGATGTAAATGGTGGATACGAGGAGAAGAAAGGGATATGATTGCTGGTCACTGGTACCTTAGGAACATTAACTCGAGAGGGATAGAGGAGAGTTAGGGGTCGACAGGAAGAGAGAAAGAAGAATTGCGGTTTGTAACTTTGAAAAGTGTTTTTTGGACTTGCAATGTGGCCAGGCAAATTTGTTCTTTTTAACACCACGAATAAAAAAAACATCAACAAACAACCTGATCCCAAAGTCATCAAGGGGCTCTGAAATATCGAAATATAAATAATATATTGCCGCTTTAATAATAAAGCGTGGGAAGGTGGTTAGGGCATTGGACTTTGGATCTGAAGGCTATGAGTTCAAATCCCAGCCACACCAAGCTTCTGGGCCCCTGAGCAAGGCCCTTAACCTGATTGCTGCTCAGTTGTATAAATTAGATAAATGTAAGTTACTCTGGATAAAGGCATCTGCCAAATCCCATAAATGTAATCAAAAAATCACATTTAATTCAGGGGTGAAATCTAGATAACATTTTGGAAATAATCCTGTATAATTCCTGCTGTGTGCCTCTTTGTTTCAGTGTAAATTAGGTGAGCGAGCGTTTGAGTGATCATGGGAAAGAGCTGTAAGGTGGTGGTGTGTGGCCAGGCATCTGTGGGAAAGACAGCTGTCCTTGAACAGTTACTGTACGGGAATCACGTTGCTGGTGAGCCGAAGGATCACTTTCAAATGTTTCAGGAGATTTTTGTTTTTTTTTTATGAATTTTTATGTTTTTTTTTGTGGTAGGTTCTGAGCCCATGGAGACGTTGGAGGACATCTATATCGGCTCGGTGGAGACAGACCGAGGTACAAGGGAGCAGGTGCGTTTCTACGACACGCGGGGTTTGCGTGAAGGCGTCGAGTTCCCACGACATTATTTTGGCTTCGCTGATGGCTTCGTGCTCGTCTACAGCATCGACAGCAAAGAGTCCTTCAAGCGCATGGAGATTCTGAAGAAGGAGATCGACCGCTGCCGTGATAAGAAAGAGGTCAGAGTGTGAATCTTTGAATCATGAACGTTAAATGATCGTGTTTAATTCCATCAAAATCCCTCCTTATGCAAAGTCTTGCATTCGAAATTGAAATAAAGCCCTAGTCTATATAATTGTTTTTTGATAAACACATGTTCCTATTGCAACAAACTAGACCATTTAACAGTATTTACTTTGACCAAACAAATATAGAAATGTACACATGTAAAATTTTATTTTCATCCATAAATCCTCCCTTAGCATGAATAACAGTTTTACACACTCTTGACATCTGGATTGTTTGTTACTCCAAACATGCAGCTGATATACTTTGCCTTGCCGTGGGTTCGGGATTTCACCCAGAAAAAGTCTCCAACATTTCCTGCGCCAAAACAACCCCGACCCATTATAATTTCACCTACATGTTTGAGTGTAGAGGTGAGGCAGTCTGCTAATATCTTCACTCCGGTTCTCTGTCTTACAGAAGAGCCAGAAATGTCCAATTTCTACAGCAGTGGTCCCCAACCCCCGGGCCAATTGGTACTGGGCCGCACAGAAAGAATACATAATTTACATTAGTTCCGTTCTATTTATTATCTGATTCTGAACTATGTTTTATTTTGAAAAATTACCGGATTCTCTCCGCCACATCTGTCTATGACTCACTCTTGATGCATATGAAGACGCCTCAGTCTTTCCTCCATCCTCTACCTTCTTAAAGGGGCTTCGGCCGCTAACACATAATACATTACCGCTAAATTGAAACCCCCAAGCTAGCAAAATGAACAAAAAACAACACAGTGGATTCATGTTTATTATTATAATATGTAGAAAATACCAGTCTTATGCCGTTCGCATTATTTTATTTTGTTGTATTTATCCGCCACACCTTAAAGGCCGATCCGTGAAAAGATTGTCCGACATTAATCCGGTCCGTGGCGAAAAAAAGGTTGGGGACCACTGCTCTTCAGAACTTTCTTCCAGTCATTCATTTGCAGTCCAATTCTTGCGTTTTTACCTTTTGCATTGTTTTTTCGGATCATGCATGTACCTCAAAAAAGACCAGGTGTTTCCAAACATTTAACAGTCTCTGTACTCCAAAGCAGGAAATTTATATTTACATTCATTTGGCAGAAACCCTTATCCAGAGTGACTTACAATGACCTCATTCATCCAACTGAGCAGATGAGGGTTACGGGTCTTGCTCAAGGGCCCAGCATTAAAAGCAACACTTCTAATGCTTTGTTTTTAGCTATTTGCTTGCTTCAAATATGAATCCGTGTATGTATGAGACGGCCATAAAACTGTCAGTATAAAACCAAAGTCTATTTATTGTATCCCTTACAAGATTTCTATATCCTTCCTCTCGGTCCTCATGTCCACATTGTCTCTGTTGTCTTTATGCAGGTGACGATAGTGGTTTTGGGGAATAAGCTAGACATGGCTGAGCAGAGGAAAGTGGACAGCGAGACGGCTCAGCAGTGGGCTCGTCAGGAGAAAGTCAGGCTCTGGGAGGTTTCTGTGACCGACAGGCGTTCTCTCATTGAGCCCTTCGTGCACCTGGCCAGCAAGATGACCCAACCACAGAGCAAGTCCACTTTCCCTTTGAGCCGCAACAAGAACAAGAGCAGCGGCTCTCAGGACAGCTAGACAGGGACAGAGGCAACCCAGGAAGGAGGAGAAACACTGGACAGGAACAAGAACTGATTTTGTCTGAACTGTTCACTATTAGCTTGTTAATTAATTGTATTTTATGCACATTTTTATCACATTTTTTTGTGTTTTTCTGTACAAACTAGTGAAGGACAGAGGTGTTTATACTTCTAGCATTTTATTCTGCTGTATAAGGGACATGTTCGAACCAAATTAGAGATGTCTGGGGAAAATAGAATACTGTTACTGAGTGACAAAAAGCATTCCATGTTTTGCCCGTTCTTGATATTTCATTATCAAATGTACTGTACATATTTCCTGTGCTTTTACTTGCTATTAAATGCTTTGTGAAGGAATGCAGTTAGTTTTGTACAATGATATCCCATTCTCACCCTCACCTAACTGCTGTTGCTACTTAGAATAAAAAAGGGGAGATATTTTACAGTGCATCCTTGTGTGTGTGTGTGTGTGTGTGTGTGTGTGTGTGTGTGTGTGTGTGTGTGTGTGTGTGTGTATGAGGAGTTCAGAACACATACTTTGGCTAACAAATGAAAGCTTTGACATGCTACAGCCTTTCAGGATATACACTGTCCTACTGTAGCTTGTCATTTCATATTAGTCTGTCCTTTACATCTGTCTCTTTCAAACCAACTACCTGTATGTCTTCCCTCACCATGCCTATGAACCTCCTCCTTGGCCTCCCTCTTTTTCTCCTTCCTGGTGGCTCTATCCTCAGCATTCTCCTACCGATATACCCCATGTCCCTCCTCTGCACATGTCCAAACCATCTTAATCTCGCCTCTCTCACTTTGTCTCCAAAAACGTGCGCTGTTCCTTTAATAACTTGCTTCTAATCCTGTTTATCCTCGTCACTCCTAATGAAAATCCCAACATCTTCAGCTACCTCCAGCTCCACCTCCTGTCTTTTACTCAGTGTCACTGTCTCTAAACCATACAACATCCGGGTCTCACCACAGTCCTATAAACCTTCCCTTTCACTCTTGCAGACACCCTTCTATCCCAAATCATTCCTGATATTACTCTTCCCCACCCACTTATCTCCAAATCATAATATAATCCGCAAACATTATAGTCTATGGAGACTCCTGTCTGACCTGCTCCATCAACCTGTCCATCACCACTGCAAACAGAAAAGGGCTCAGAGCCGATCCTTGATGAAGTCCAACCTCCACCTTAAACCAGTTTGTCATACTTACTGCACACTTCACTGCTGTTACACTGTCCTCATAAATGTCCTGCACCACCCTCAAATACTTCTCTTACACACCTGACTTCCTCATACAATACCACAACTCCTCTCTCGCCACCCTGTCGTACGCTTTCTCTAAATCCACAAACACACAATGCAACTCCTTCTGACCTTATATAAAATAATGTGTCTGTGGTGCTCTTTCTCGGCATGAAACCATACTGCTGCTCACAGATAGTCACCTCTTCAACTTTATTCCCCTTTAGTTACTGCAGATCTGCACAGCTCCCTTATTCTTAAAGATCGGTACCAGCACACTCCTTCTCCATTCCTCAGGCATCCTTTCACCTTTCAAAATCTTCTTAAACAACATCTCCACGCCTCTACTGGTACGTACACAAACCATGTGGTTGAGTAAAAGTAGAAATGCAGTAGGTTAAATATGACTCCAGTAAAAGTAAAAGTACTCCCTTTAAAATTTCATTTGAGTAAAAGTACAAAATATTTTCCTTCAAATGTACTTAAGTATCCAAAGTACTATGATTTATTAGAGCTATCATGTCCTATCATCATTTCTACTTCAGAGAATTAAATGCACATATCAGCTTCCTGAAACACAACTTTAGTAACCTGAAAACAACTAATCATACACTTAAAGACATGTTTTTATATTAAAGCTACACTATACAGAAACAAATATATAAATAAGTTGCATTAAAAAAAAGGGATATCTCAACAAAATATTCCTACAAAAAATGAAAAAGGCAGGAAAACTATATATATATATATATATATATATATATATATATATATATATATATATATATATATATATATATATATATATATATATATATATATATAAAACACCATATGCTCACACATTTGGTTTTACATTTAGCAAATCTTATGTAATTATATAGAAGATCTGTTTTACACCCTGCCAGCAAATCCCAGCTAAGATTGTCTTTCTTATTCCAGTCATTTGCTTTAACTGAGTCCATTTGGCTCTGAACCCTGTCGTGAGCCTGTCAGCGTTATTTTTGAGCAGACAAAGCAGCAGAATTGCTTTCTGTTTGCCCTTTATCTCGTTTTTTTTTATGGGGTGGGTATTTCATTTCATTCTTGGCTAAGCCTGCAGTGACCTTAAAATGGGGGCTGCTCACACCTGGCAGTATGTGTCTGATAAAAATGTCCTTGTACTGTATGTTTGTGTAAGAGAGAGACAGAGAGAGAGAGACAGTCAGAAAGAGAGAGAGAAATGAAGAGAAAAATGTTCTGAAATGGTTTAAGAAATACTGCATATATGACAGAAGATATTAAAATGGAGGACAGGAAGAAAGATAGCAGAGTCAATGAGTCAATGAAATGATTGTAAATTTCCATTGTAAATTTCATTTTGTTGACATTTTACAAGTTGTTAGCATTTAAGTGCACTGCTTACATGATCTGTTTTGTGTGTTTGTTTTTTCAACAGCACATTAAAACAGCAGTACTGGGATCGTACAAACAAGTGTAATAACTAACGCCTTCACTTTCTCATTATGATGTGGGAAAGACCGTTTTAATGATACACAAAGTTCTATTATGTATGCTTTCTGAGTAAATAGCGTGTGGTCCCTGATTAGGGTCTGGATCTATAACCACCCTTTTAAACTTTAAGAGGTTTAAAACAGCCATTTTGGGCTTAGAGTTAGAATAGTAGGATATCTATAGAAGTAAATAAGTATATTGATAAATCATTAAAACAACAAGTTATTAAATAAATAAATGGAAATCTTTAATTTCAGCCAACATAGCATAGACCAATTAGTATCAGGCTAATAGCAACAAATAATAAACACAGATTGGGGGAAATTTGAGAAAAAAAAAACCTAAATTCTCTATCTATATAAACACAATATGATTGGAATTGGGATCGCATGATTGTCAGGAGTTAACTCATGATTAATCACAACTTAACCACACATTTTTATCTGTTCTAAATGAATTAAATTAATACTTTTCAAGTTTTTAATACTCCAATCAACCTGGGCATGGACAAATATGGATGCTTCATGCAAATGTAAGTTTATTATTAGTAAAACTGTAAACATAGACAAAATATTCATGTAAATGTTTTAAAGTAATTATGGTGTTAAATTACATAAATCATCAGGACACTAAACTGAACTTTTGCTATTTTTCCACACGGATGGTTTTAATTGCAGGATGTGTGCATTTGAGCGATTTGATAAAAACATCCACAGTTCTTGTTTAATAGTTCTTCTTTTGCAAACATTCAAACAGAGCTCTGACCTGTTTTCATTTATTTGTTTAGATTTCGTCTGTTGGATATTATTAGAAAATGTCATATATCACTCTTATTATTCATATTCAAAATATTTATACTAGAACATTTAACCTTAGCAGCAATTCAGTGTGGCCTGGACTGCCATTTGGTACATCCATTTATTCTGACAAGGAAGTTTGATTTTATTCATCGGACACTGTCCAGGTCTGTGACAACATCAAAGAGTTAAACAGGACCTTTGGAAGCTTTGCCACTTGTCATTTTAATGCAAGGCAAAACGACAAGCTGTCTCCCTCCAGCCAATAACCACCATTCCCATGAGCCCCAGAAACAACAGGAACATTGCTGTAAGGAAGATCCAATTGATTTATTTTCTCTTTCTCTCTCACTCTCTCTCATTTTCAGTCACTCTTACTCATGCTCTGTACAGAAAAATCAAATCAAATCAAATAAAAAGAACAAGAATTAGAACCTGTTCAAAAATGTTTAGCTTTTTTTTTGTTACTGGGTCAAAAAACACAACAAACAACTGTATTTTCATCCACAGATACTGGCCATGTCCCATTTGAGAAAGACGAGCGGCTCATCTTTTCATGTTTCAGAAAATAATCTGGTTTATGAACAGCACTGTCGGCATACATACAGAGAGACAGACGGACACATAACACACACTCATCGCTTTGTCCTGATGAAACGCTCACACTGAGGAATGTATATGGGACACAACGTGCTAGTTTGTGCTTTTGGACCATGTGCTCATGATTCGTGGTGTGTGAGTGTAGCTGCACACTTGAATGTTTGAACAGTTATGATTAACGTAGTAAAACATACACACCTGTACAGGAGTGTACACTATTAATGAAAGTCTCTTAGAATCTAGAGCAACATACTGCCTAAAGGAATACTCCAGGGGGTTTTCTAATGTGTGTATCATATAACATAATGACAAAAAATGTTCAGACCAAACAATAGAAACCTGTTTATTCCCAACTGATTTGTAATAATCTAAATAGTCTAATGTCGATTGGCAGCTGTTGTACTTGTAACTATAATTTCAGAGATATTTAGAGAGAAATTGCAGTGATAATCTCAGTACAATCTGAATAGATGCTAGGGATGAGTAGCTGAAAACCTAAATACAAAACACACATTTGTAAGAATATGCAGATCATACACATTTACATTACACATTTCTTTTCGAAAGCTCGTCAAAAATATTTACAGCATATATGCTTTGGATTCCCATATTGCAGAAAAAAAATGTTATTTTTTTTCCCCTCCTTTTTACATGCAGTCAGATATGAAGCTTGTAGGACAAACATTATGTTAATTAATATAAATCCACTGGGCTCTGCAAAACTTTGTGGCATTCGTTCATCCTTAGTACCTGCCTGGTCAGGATATAAAATAGGCAGTTTGATGATTTATATTTAAAGAAAACATAACAGTCAGAAGTTGAAATAAAAAATGTTATTTCTAGTTTAGAAATTGAGTGATTATAGCTAAGGTTAAGGAATGGTCAAAACCTGAATTTAAAGTGCTTCAATTTTTACCCCCTTTTCCATATTGTGTTCAAGTGTTTCTGTGGGAACAGGGGTAGGGGTATTAATACATTTAAAACAAGTCCATGTGTACATCTGGTTTAAATCTGAATACAGACACAGATTACTGATAGTGATGTTTTTTCCTTGTTTTCACCACTTAATTACTATATTGCTTGACAAAACTACCATAAGTACTGTTTTTGGTATGTCATATCCTAAGAGCTTTATTGCTACGTATTTTGACTGCACATTGTATAGCAACAATTTAAACATTCATTCACTGCCCTTTTAGTTTGTTTCAAATCAGTCTAAATAAACAGGGTTTTTTTTTTAACTATTGAACACATGTCTGTGGTAAAAACATGGGCACTAAAGATACAGAAAAGACACTAGAGTATTCCTTTATCGTATGAATGGAATGAGACCTTCCCCTTTTATTGCAATCCAACCAAAGCAAAACATGACTGCGGTAATCACTTTTAAAAGCACTGCAGCCAATGTGCTGCGAAATGCCTTAGTCTCTCTCGTCACCGCTGGCAACTGATGTTTCCATGGCTGCCTTCAGTCCAACTGAGAGGTACCATTACACAGATTCAATCTCATCCAGAGTGCAGCAAGAAAATGTCACATGATTTTTTCCCCCTCTCGCTGGCATTAAGTCAACACTAACCAAGAGGAAGGAGAGAGACACGAAGACAGACAGCAAGATGACCGGTGTCACACAGAAAGGTTAAAAAATCATGGCTAAGTTTCCATTTTGTATAAAAGGAAATGTGTATCACACTCTGATTATGGCTATTGCAGCTCCAAACAGTGTTATTGCTCAACATATTTCACATACTGAAGGAGAGAACAAGCAGAAGGTATCCAGGGCCCTCCATGTGTGTGTGATGATGGCCTAAATCATCCACATACAAGCACACACATACACATGTGCATATATTTATATACACACATACACAGACAGGAGACAGAGAGAGAGATTTCTGAAAATTCAGGAAAAGTCATAGTTTGTACATGAATCAAAGACAGAAAAAGTAAATTTCATTTCCCTTGTGCTATGCTTTTTCGATGTTTGCGAGACACATGCATGTTGTAAGAAATGGACTGTGAATGCTTTGAAAAAAATTGTGGACAGATGAGTCAAAATTATAAATGATTCTAAAAGATGAACTTATGTAAAATGGACAACAGGAGAGAAGAAGTTAGCAGACTGCCTCACCCCCACAGTCAAACATGGTGCTAAAAGCATAATGGTGCGGGGTTGTTTACGAGCAGGGAAGGTTGGAGACTTATTCTGGGTGAAAAGAATACTGATCCAACATGGCTACCATTTCATAATTCAACACCATGCAACTCCGTAGGACTGTGGCTCATTGGAACCGGCTTCACCATACAACAAGACATTGACCCAAAGCATATGTCCAAGCTCTGTAAGCGTTATTTAGAGAGCAAACAGTCGGCTTGGGTTTTATCTAACATGAAATGGCCTGCTCAGTCACCACACCTAAAGCCTATTGAACTGCTCTGATGAACTGGATAACAAGGGCAGAAAGAAAGATTTAACCAGTGTAGAACATCTTTGGGCAGTTTTACAAGCATGGCAAAGTATTTCAGCTGAATGTTTAAAGAAACGAACTGTCTGGATGTTTGGAGTGTGAAAATGCATGTGTCTCCATATATATATATATATATATAGCACTGCTGTTAAGGTGTATAACATAGTAAACTCTTTTTGTCTTTGACCCACAACCTACGCTTGCTCTGCTCTTGGTTAGATTACAGTATGGCTGATGTTTTACTCTGTTTAACTTCTCCTCTGATGGAGCTGAAACAGGAGCCCTGAGACTCGCCCCGTCGCTGTAGGCTTTGAAGCTGAAATGTCCCAAATGCAAAAAGACATATTAAGTCATGCTGATTTTTTTTTTCTTCTTTTTGCATAATCTCTCTCTCTCTCTCACACACACACACACACACACACACACACACACACACACACACACACACACACACACACACACACACACACACACACACACACCTTGACTTATTTGTATTTTTTTATATATATTGACTCATAAAATGTAGGCAATTACTGTATACTATATCATTCTTGGCATATGTTCTTATTTTTGTAATTTTTGTAATGACTTGGCAAACAATAGAAGTCCCTTCAGATAGAAATTGTTCTTATCATAGCAATAATGGCGATAATGACTCTGATAAATTTCCTACATACTCTCTACATATTTATAAATCTACATACAACCTAATATAGACAACTTCTTTTTAAAGTAATTTTCTTAAAGACTTTGTAAAATATCTTAATATCTCAGAACAAGGAGAAAAAAAAAGGAAAAATACATCAATGCATGTATTGAGAATAACCGATTAAGTAGCAGCACATCACTGCAGATCAGTTACTCCAGCATTTTTAACTTTCACATTTTAATTTACTGCTTTACACTGCATGAGTGTTAGTAAAGTGAGGTACTGATTTAAGTGAGGTGAGGAGGTCTGGGGCCAATCAAGATCTTCTACTCCAACTCATGTAAACATATGTTCATGGAGTTGGCTTTGTGCACAGGGGCATTGTCATGCTAGAACAGCCAAAGACATTTTATACAATTGTGAGGCCTAAACTTGCTATTCATGAATTCATGCCTTCATAATAAACAGGTTTTTTTTCTCACATCAAAATTATTATCAGTGATAAACACAAGTTCTGAATGCAATATTAAAGCATACAGTTTAAAATGCTGGAGTGTTTCTTTAGATATATGTCAGGGATTTGTCTTTGTACAGCAGAGAGCGCTGCTGTATGACAGATGAGGTGCAGTGTCCATGAGAGAATGAGGCTGATATGAGTCATACTCCTACACACAAACACACACACACACAAACACACACGCTTGCACGTTCAAATAACATGGCGAGAATTGAAATTGTAATCAAGTGATGTGTGATGGATTTTGCTTGGCAGGTTGACCTTTGTGAGGTCTTAATGAGATAACACTGAGAGCAAAATATACCAACATGCAGGGACAAAATTCGAGAACATAATCATATTGTCATAATCATCCCTGCGTGCATGTGTGTGTGTGTGCACGTGTGTATCCGGCTGACTCAAAATCATCTAATCTATGCAGGAAAAATTGGAACACTGATTGTGTGTGAGAGTGTGTGCGTGTCTATGTGTGTTAGCGCTGATTTGCCTGCAAATTGTCATCTCGATGCATTGCTCTTTTACTCACTGATGAGTCCATGATGATTACCCATGATGCAAAGCGACAGCTCTTATGGTTTCCAGGGGGAGCAATAACATGTTTGATCGTGTTGAGGGGAAAAAAATGAATGAAAATTCAAACTAAAAGGCATAAACACAGACTTAAAAAAAAACACAAAAAAAACCACGAGTAAAGGGATGTTTGCATTTGTCTCACTAAGAAATGTGCTCTATTTATCTAATGCTGCTGTACTTCTAATAAATAACACAGTAAAATCCTATGGTTAATGCTTTATAAAACTATACGAGGTCCCAGCCAACTATACGAGGCTCCACGCTTTTCCCTGGAGATGTGACCTGTCAGTCAACCTCTATTTGTAGAAATAGAGAGAGGTGGGTGGGTCACTGAGGTCTCTAGAGGCCTTCCCCCAGCCTGGGGGCGTGTGCGTCTCCTCTTGCTTCCATGGTTTCTCTCGAATCATCTACCTCTGACTTTGCTTTCTACCTTTCTGTGCTGCATAGTTCACAAGTGATCCTCTTGTGAGGGCCACAGTCCTAGAGGAGAGTGCAGAAAAACTTGAGTGTGTGTATTAGTTTTAAGATTTGTTTTAAGATCATTTTGTGTGTGCATGTGTACGGTGTGTAAAAGTCAGCTGTAACACTAAATCATTCCTGTACCATAAACCTGTGTGCACACTAATGTGTTTATGTTTATGCATACTTTAATAGGGTGAGAATAGGATTGGGGTATGTGTGGCCCGCAGTGGTCCCGGTGCAGGCCGAAAGAGAGCGGGGCCTAAGATTGGAGTAGGAATGAAGGCGGCACCGGCAGGGTGTCGGAGAGTGAGCGGATTGGTTGCCACTGTGCAAAGCGTTTGCGGAGTTATCGCAGTGGGCAGGAAACTGGTAGTCAGACTTTTAGTCAGCTGTTTCTGAAGAGCCAGTTTGGTCTAAAAAAGAGAAAGAGAGGGATATATTGTAAGAGTTTAAAGAAACCCTAATGCCAATAATCTATTCTAATTTAATTAGTGATGATGAACTGGTTTGCATGTGAACACCTAAACAGTTGCAGAAAAATGGCAAACAACGTAAGGATTTCAGGGAAGTTTGAAAAGGGCCAGATTGTGATGGCTAGACGACTGGGTCAGGGCATTTCCAAAACTGCAGCTCTCATGGGATGTTCCCAGTCTGCAGTGGTCAGTATCTATCAAAAGTTGTCCAAGGAAGGAACAGTGGTGAACCACTGACGTAGGAGCGAAGGCTGGTCCATGTGGTCTGATTCTGTAGCTCAAATTGCTGTATCACTCTAAGGCAGTATTTGATTTAGGTTTAAGAACTCTACAGTGGCAAAACATTCAGCTGAAAGTAATTAAAAACCAAAGACCCTCCACAACAAAAAATAAATAATGTCACCAATTAGCCAAGGAATTTTATATAGGCATGGAAGCTCTTTTAAACATTTAAGTTAAACCCTCATTGGTCTCTTGCACAGTCCGTGCCTGGAACACTGTCACTTTTGTTAATATTACATGTAGTCATGTAAAGTATTTAAATGAAATTTGTTACTGTACTTATGTACTTTTTCTGGCTACTTTCTAGTTTTACTGGGTATTAACGATATAAGTAAATTTTACTCTTTACATTTACTCAATTACATTTATGATTTAATATATGTAGGTTTTGCATCTGCTGCCTGCTGCCTGTGAGTGACTTTTTAAGCACTGCTGCATTTTTTAGCGCTAGCATTTTCGGTTCAAAAAGAGCTAGAATCAATTCCAAAAGTTGTTACAAATATTGCCACTTTCAGAGACTGAGAGGTGCAGCAAATCACAGTCAGCTCTGATTATTTGCATTGACTTTATCTAAAATTATTTGTCCATTGAATACTAATGATTTTACTCTCATTTCTACTATGCTGTCTTTTTTTGACCGACTTGTTTGATCTTTGTTTTATTCTGGCATGTTTAAGAGGCTGTTGTGTTGATAGTTAATGCAGTGTTGAGGTGTACAATTAGATTCCTATTTAAGGAAATAAATACTCGTAAATCAACTGCTTTTGGCTTTTCACTAACATGCGTCTTGGTGTTAAAGGCTAGTGCATCTTTGAGCTTACGTTCAATATGAGTAAAATAACTATATAGTACTAATTAAATCATATTGGAAATGGTGACTTTTAACTTGTAATGAAATAGGTTTTGCAGTAAGATATCTATACTTTTATTTAAGTATGACTTGCAGGTAATTTTTACACCTTAACTTTAATAGTAAACAGTAAATTGTTGTAAATCTTCTTGCCAAAAAAGACTAAAAAAAAAAAACATTGAGTGTAAAATGCAGGCATCCATCTAAAGTTTGATAAGAAAGCTCATAGCTATGAAGATTGGTGTGCATGTGTGCTACTCACCTGTGAAGAGATAGAGGTAAGACTGTAATGGTTAAAGACTTTTTTCATGGCTGACATGGCACCTCCTGCATACCCATTCCACCTGACACTCTGCTAAAAAACGCATCAGAGAGAAAATCATGAGACACACCTGTCTGGGTGGTGTAGAGTGTGTGTGTGTGTGTGTGTGTGTGTGTGTGTGTGTGTGAGTGTGTCTTACCGTCACGGCTGAGGTTGGTTGAGTCTTGGTATGAGGGCTGAATTTGGGTTTGGGTGGCTTTCCGGCTAATCTGTCTTTATGTCTGCGACTGTTCATGTGCTGGAATTAAAAGCAAAATGCAGATTCATGTTATATAAATACAAATTTGAATAAAAAAATTATAGGATAAACCGTGCGAAGTTATTAAGACTCTCAATACGATTTAATAATATGAATCGCAACACATAAAATTTGTTAATTGTCATATACTGTAAATGGTACCAATGGTATCATATCCTTATCTATATATGGTTTATTGTTTCAGTACATTTTCAATATATGATAGTAGATCGTTTTCTATTGAATGTTGGGTGACTATGATTTTATCTTTAGATCACTGAATCTTTTAATCAATCTTTCAATCTTTTTTAAACAATCTTTCAATCTTTCTGAGAAACTGATATAAAATGGCTTAAAAAAAAATAATAGCTACAGTATAACAATTATGACCTGAACCTAAGCAGCAAAACCAAAAATAAATAGTAAATTTTATTGGCTACTTCTTATATAAGCAAAATATAAGCAAATTTTACTCTCTACTCAAATATATGTATGATGCAATATATGTACTTTTTACTTCACTATTTTTTTAATGACAATGACTGTTACTAATTCGATTTTGCACATTATCTGCTGTTGCTTATTTATTCTGCAGAAAAAGTGATATATAGGGTATTGAAAGAACCAGATGTGATTTGTCTATTTTGTGGCATTGAAGCTAGTCCACATTAGGGCGAATTAACATCTTGCTGAATGGCAGGTATTTTACTGTAATTGAAGAGATTTTTTTTTTGAAAGATTGCTTTACTGTTTTATCTTTATCAACCAAATTGTTTAGTCTTTGTTTACATCTGGCATGTTGAAGAGGCTGTTGTGTTGATTTTGCTTAATGCAGTGTTGAGGTGTACAGTTTGATTTGTATTTTAGGAAATAAAACCTCACAAATCAACCGTTTTGGCCTGTTCACTAACATGTGTCTTGGTATTGAGGACTAGTGCATCTTTTAACCTACGTTCTAAGACTTTTACTCAAGTCGTAATGAAATTGGTGACTTTTACTCAAGTCGTAATGAAATTGGTGACCCCTTTTGCAGTAAAGTATCCATACATTTACTCATATATGATTTTCAGGTACCCTTTACACCTCTGCAAAGAATTTTACTAAATTAAAATATGAATTTCCCAGTGTAGCTTAATGCATGCTATACACTTAGAGCTTAAGGTATGATTATATCAGCGAAGCTGTCATGAAATAATAAAAAATGTGGTGTACACACACACACACACACACACACACACACACACACACACTAGAGAAAAATACAAATAAAATCCTTACCCAACCCCAACATACACTTCAAAATTGAAGGTCAAATCTAAAACCCTAAAGGGTTCGTTTTCTTTAAAAGGAGGTTCAAATCTGCATTCAGCCTTTATAACAGGTTGTGGCCTAAAGCTCACTCAATCTCACTGTGAATTGACCTGGATTGGCTATAAATGGCATCGCATGTAGGTGGATGATCATGGGTTGCATTTTGCTTTCATCTTTCTCCTTCGGTGCAAACAAAATTATTTTTTTTGTACATAATACTTGCCTGACATCATGTAAACTTTAAGTTATATAAAGTGACACTGGCTTTCAAAGGTTTGTGTAAGTGTGTGCTACCTGGGTGAGCTGGGTCTCTGAATTGACGTGGATCTCACACACTTCACAATGATAGATCTTGTTGCTCACACCCAGGCTGCCCTTGTTGGCCAGTCGCTTGCTTTTACACGCGGCACGGGAAGACAGTGCCTTTCCTCGCCGTCGTGGCAGCACGCTCTGTCCCTCCAGCATTAGTTTGTGCTTGATGCCTGTAAGAGATTAGAGATCATGAATCAGTCCCCGGAACACTCAACCAACCACCATCTTCATAAGGAAGCTTAGCTGCCTTTTTAGTAGGCACAGATAAGCATAACTACTGATTGAAGCCATTATATAAGTATGTAGAGCAGTGCTGCTGGATTTTTAAAGATTGTATATTCTTACTGGCCACTTTATCAGACACACCTTTGAGGTTCATCTTTTCACCATTATGATGCCACGGCTATGGAAACCATTAATATTATACAGAAACGCAGTATGACAGAGCGCTGCATCACAGACAGGTACCTAATGCCAAGAGAATGAATGCCATTACTAAAGCAAGAAACCCAATTCAACAATCTCCTTTAACTGCAGCCACAGCTGCATCGCCCGCATACATCATCTCCAGCAGAAGCATCACTATTAACCTCATAAAATGTCTCTGGTTTTTCCATGCATTTTTGTGTGTTTTTGTGCATTTTTGTGCAATGGGAAAGAAAACACAAAAGTATAAATGGTTTTTGAAAAAGCTCAACAACTGTTTTAAACTGTTTTCTTCACGATGTCCAGCTTCTCTTAAAAAGTCCGTTTTGAAAATGGCCTTGTAAGTGTATCTACCACCAAATCAGTTCCTTCTCCTCTTTCAGGCAATGTGGAATAAAAAGATATATATATTTTAAGTGCTGATTTCGGCTCACATTTAAAAAACCCATCAATTCAATATCTCTAAAAATTAGAATACTCCATAAGACCACTAAAAACATTGTTTTAGTGAATTGTTGGCCTTCTGGAAAATATGTTAATTTACTCCAAATGTACTCAATTCTTGGTAGCTGCTCATTTTTCTTTCATTACTGCCTCAATTCCGCGTGGCATAAAGGTGATCAGTCTGTGGCACTGCTAGGGTGGTATAGAAGCACAGGTTTCTTTGACAGTAGCTCATTTGCATTTTTTTGGTCTTTTGTTTTACATTTTCCTCTTGACAATAACCCATTGACTCTCTATGGAGTTCAGGTCTGGTGAGTTTGCTGGCCAGTCAAGCACACCAATATCATGGTCATTTAACCAACTTTTGGTGCTTTTAGCAGTGTGGGCAGGTGCCAAATCCTGCTGGAAAATGAAATCAGCATCTCCATAAAGCTAGTCAGCAGAGGGAAGGATGAAATGCTCCAAAACTTCCTGGTAGACGGCTGTGCTCACCTTGGACTTGATAAAACACAGTGGACCAACACCAGCAAATGACATGACTCCCCAAACCACCACTGACTGTGCAAACTTTACAGTGGACCTCAACCAACTTGGATTCTGTGCCTCTCTTCTTTTCTTCTAGACTATGGGACCTTGATTTCCAAATAAAATGCAAAATTGTTTTTCCTTTCATCTAAAAAGACGACTTTGGCCCACTAAGCAACAGTCCAGTCCTTTTTGTCCTTTGCCCAGGCAGAACGTCTCCGACGTTCAAGAGTCGCTTGACACAAGGAATGTGTCAGTTGTAGCCCATGTCATGGATATGTCTGTGCATGGTGGCTCTTGAAGCACTGCCTCCAGCTATAGTCCACTCTTTGTGAATCTCCCCAAATTATTAAAAGGGCTTTGTTTTACCTTTTTCTACCACATTTTTACCTTTTATTCAACTTTCCATTAATGTTAACTTTCCATTAACAGCAGCTCTTTAGCAATGACCTTTTGTGTCTTACCCTCCATGTGCAGGGTGTCAATTATCGTCTTCTGGACAACTGTCAAGTCAGCAGTCTTTCCCCATGATTGTGTAGCCTGAACCAGACTAAGACACAATTTAAAGGCTCAGGAAACCTTTGCAGGTGCTTTGATTTAATTAGCTGATAAGAGTGTGACACCACAAGTCTCCAATATTGAATTTTCTGAGATACTGAATTTTGGGTTTTCATTAACTGTAAGCCATAATCATAAAAATGAAAAGAAATAAAAAAAAAACTGAAATTGAAATATATCAATCTGTGTGTGATGAATCTATATAATATAAACGAGTTTCACTTTTTGTATTGAATTACTACAATAAATAAACTTTTTAATGATATTCTAATTTATTGAGATGCACCTGTAAATGCAGTTTGAAAGCTCTGACTAGTGTGCTCTCTGACCATCCAATCAAAAGACGTGAAATTGCAGACATGACTGGATGCCAGCTAGGGGGCCTCGGAGTCAGCAAGTTAGAATATGATTGGTAAAAGCAACAGCTTCAGGGTTTAAATCTACCAAAAGCTGTTCATTTCTATTTCTGCAGGCCTTTTGACAATGCATGACGTAAAGGCTGAAATCTGATTGCATAGTAACTCTGTGGTAAAATTACACTCGGTGACGCTGCTCCTTGCAGCAGCGCACCCAAGAAAAATGCTGTGAAATGAAAATAAAAGACTGTTGGGAATAATTTAATACATATGCATGAACAAAAATATTAAAATATTAGTTAGTCATTCTGATGGAGTTTTGAGTTTTTAGGCCAGCAAGGAAATGCTTGCTCACACTGAAAGCCCACCACAGCTATATTGAGATGGTTCTATGATTTAAATGTCTCTGGAAAAACCTGGTGCCTACAGCTTTAATAAATACAAAACTTAACTGTGTTGCATTTTGGAATACCTGTTTCCTTTTAGCCTATTGTGTAGACTTATACCTTAATATCCTGCTGTCTGACTTTGGAGCAGAGCAACAAAACAGCTTTCTCTGAAATCATCTTAGCCTCACTTGTCCATGAATAAAGCCAAACAGATAAAGCCATGAATATCTTTGCATGCCAAACATGAATGGGGCAAAAGTGAATAAAGAAAATGAAACAACATGCTGTTTATCAGTCCCTGGTTTTATCAGTTCAACACAAAGCACATGCAGGCAGTCTTTATTTTATTTTATGTAAATGTTATAATGAGCATAGTTTCAGCGTGTTAGATTCAATTCGACTTTCCCTGACCTTGGTAATGGTAACTGGCACTTACAACCAACTCTTAACCATCTTCTGATATGTTTCCCCCTTCTCCAATCCCCCAGAGTCACAGAATATACCATGGTCTGACATAACCTAAAGGATGACCTGTTACACATGATCTCACAAGCCTACTTGCAGGTGGACATTTACAGACCGAAGTTCATAATACTGTGTGTACTCTTTGTGTGTATATAGTACTTAATGACCTGAGAAGACGTCTATAACTACACAATTGAACACTGTATCTGGTTATTTAAATAAACAAAGCCTGTACCACTGTTATGGGCCTCCAGCTGAGTGATTGAGTTAACTGTCACTTTGCAGACAGGACAGTGCAGGTGATGCTTGCTCCTCCTGGGGTCTTTCTCCCTCGGGGCTTCTTTAACCAGGCTCTCCTGCTCGGTGCCTGTCTCGCTGGGACCGGCGGCATCCTGGAGGCTGTCGGAGTGCTGTGAGGGAGGAGAGGAGACCGCCACATCTGTGCACGACACTTCAGATACAGGAGTGAGGACCACGGAGCTGACCTGAGCCTCGCTCAGCTTCACCACAGCCTCTGAGTCACAATGAAGAGCTACACAGGGAAAGGAGGATGACAGAGAGAGATATGTGAAATAACTCTGCAATTCAGAGGGGATTTTCAACATAATTCATCATTCTTTATCTGACAAAAGAAAAATAGTCATTTAAATCTTTTATTTAAATGCCATTGGCACACTGCTATCTGTCTGTCTACATTAAGGCACATTTTTTAGCCTTATTTTTTTATTTACCACTTCACTGGCCATTTTACTCCCCCTCTTTCTTAACTCCTCTCTAGTCTCACCTCCCTCGAGCCCAGTGCACTAGGACCATAAATTAAAGTACATAAGTGTAACAGAATAGAAATGATCAGAATCAGTCTCTCTACCACCTGCACACTTAAAGCCAGGACACCACCCACACACACACACACACACACACACACACACACACACACACACACACACACACACACACACACACACACACACACACACACACTGTGTTTTGAGTGTTACCCAATGCAATTCTCCCCCATCATTAACTTTCGCACTTCATACAAGTGTGAAAAAAACACTGTGTGTATGCAGGCCCTCTCTTTCCTATATTCCCATCGGATCGGATGCATTTTCTTCTCACACCTTTGCAAACCTCTATAAAATCCCCCTCACCGGGGAATTCTACAATTACAATTTCACTGATGGCCCTTTTAACGGCAACAATGCCTCTGTTTACTGAGTCGGTATCAAATCCCGAACTGTTTAATGCATTTCCACTCCAAAATGACTGCCATATTTTGAGCCCTATGACACCACCCACGGCATAGAATAACTTCCTATAGCAAACAGCCCAATCATGGGGTTATTCCTTTCCTTTTCAGTGTTTATAGAAAAAGACAATAAAAACTGTATACCTAATTGAAGTGAATTGGCTTTCACCTGTGATAAACACTCTAGATCCTCTCTAGAACATTCTAGCACTTTAATTCAATTCAATTCATTTTTATTTGTATAGCGCTTTTAACAATGAGCATTGTCTCAAAGCAGATTTACACAGATAATGCCAGTGCCAGTGCACAAACAGTTTTTTTATGGGCGCCAAGGCACTTAGAAAAATAAAAGATAAAGATAAAGCTGCAAAACTGTACAAGTCAGGAGACACAGGTGGTAAAAAAAGATTATAAAGGCGTCCATCCATACTTAAGTGCACCATAAAGTCCACAATTAGGAGGTGAGAGGTGTTTTGTACTACAGAAAACCTTGCCTGAATCAGGCTGACAATCCAAACTGAATAGCTGAGTTAGAAGGAAAATGACTCAAAAGCTACCTAGTAGCCAATTGCAACTTTGAAGGAGTTACAAGGCTTATAGTCAAGAGTGGTTTCCGCTTGTATGGGCTGATTGCAAGATAAAGTTGTTGCAAAAAAACAAACACCATGAAAATTTTAAAACCAAGTGGAAATGAGTGCTGTGAATGATGAACTTTTTGACCTCGATGCAAAACAGTATGGCTGGTGGAAAGTCAGCAAATCATGCCTATATTAAGACATAGTCTTGTCTTTAGCAAGGCCTGAGGCAGTTGCAAGGAAAAAAGGGACACTGGATTATACCTACAAACCTACAAATTCACGAGCTCAACCTGCAATCTGCAAAATGAATGTAATTTTATAGTGATTATAAGAAAACCACCACATGTCATTACATGATGGTTTGAAACTAATGGAAATGTCACTGTTGATAAAGGGGTAAGGGCCATCTCTCAGCATTATAGCTCTTGTGCATAATCATTGTCCATAAGCATGGGCTTCTGAAAAATGGTAAATAATGTTTTATACTTGTCACAGAATCCTAGTGATGTTAGGAAGCTGTGGTCTGAGTGCAGGGTCAGCCTTGATACAGTTCCCCTGGAGCACAGAGAGTTAAGGGCCTTGCTTAAGCTCCTAAGAATGGCAGCTTGGCAATAGGGGCTTGAACCCCCGACCCTCCGATCAGTAATACAGAGCCTTAACCACTGAGCAACCAATATAAGATATATCTGTATTTCTGTATCTTATACAGATATAATCTTAAAATACAGCTTGCAAAATAATTGTATTTTTATAGTGACTATAAGAAAACTCCCACATATCATTAAATGATGGTTTGAAACTGATGTGGGCCGTCTCACTGCATTCTTCACAGAAGTGTGACGATGGATTGATTTTGTGATACTTATTAAACTGACATGCTCTGTGTAAGTGGAGCAATTCACTGCGTGATAAACTGAAAGTGTGCGAGTAAACGCAACCGCGAGGCTCGCATATACATGATAATGCATGTAATACACACATACACAAGCACACACCCCACATGCTGTGTTTTCTCAGCATGGCTTTGCATAGTGCTTCAGTGTTCATTTGGAGCCTCAATATGTGTGTGTGTGTTTGTGTGTGTGAGATTGTGTGTTTTTGTGTTTTGGGTGTTCATACTCAAATAAGTGCAAGCTCCATGCAAAATCTATTATCCAGCCACATCTAGACGTCTGGATAAGAAAAAAAAGGGTAGGACATAAATCTACACACCTACACACGTACCAAATTCAAGGCTTTGACGACAATGATAATAATGAAGATAATGATGATGATTATTATAATAATACCACTAATGAAAATATTAATGGTGATGATAATTATGAGTAAGGGGATGATAATAAAGTCTTTTTGATCTATAATAGTACTGAGCTGTGTGCGGATATAATAGCTCAGCATAATCGCGTATATATATATATATATATAGACTGCCCTCACGTCGATATGTAAAAAGTGCTGAGTCATGCTGCTCACGGTGCGTATTTACGTGTACCAGCGAGCTTGCAGAACATCATAACTCTTTCTCTTCATCAGTTTTATTTCTTTTTGAGCGTTTTATCTGCATTACTGTCATGAAACACATGATATATGATCAAATAAAATAGGTTAATAATTCAGACACAGTAGAACTATAGGCCTGTTTATCGCATGCTGTACATACTGTCAAGTGATCGACGCTGTTTATCAATAGTATATCAGCAGTCAAACACAATTACATCTTAAAGCATTTTTAACATTTAAGTGTCAACCCCAACTCTCTCATCCCCATGTTAATACATGATTTTTTAGGTGTACAGTAATCTCAAGTGTATAGAACTGAAATATAGGAAATAGTCAACAATAGAGTTCATATATTTTTTTTTGCTTATTATTATTTTTAAGAGTATCAAAATGTGAATCTGAATTTAGAGCAAATGTAATAAACAATATAAATTTTGCCCATTCAATTGATGGGTGGCAATAATCCAGAAGCTGACAGTTTTCTCTGTGTACAAATTGTACAAAATTTGGGGGATGTACTGTCTTCCCCGTTCCCTTCACAGCTCTATTATTTATTCTATTATTATGGATATTTATTTAGATTGATTTAAAGTAGATTTTTTCACATTAATATGCGTTTTTATATGATTTATATATATATATATATATATATATATATATATATATATATATATATATATATATATATATATATATATATATATATATATATATATATATATATATTGTATTATCTATAATCATGAAAAGACAGAAGGTCCAAAAACATGTCACACAGTGAAGGGGGCAAAGGCAAAAACAATGCTGTGCATTTGCTGATGATCCGACAAAACGAATGTCTCCTTATTGGCTTTACTAAGTTTATGCTTACAGAGGTCACTGTATACTACTATAGAAATCATATTTGTTAAAGACATTATTTACTGACCATTTTATCATTTATATACTGTACTCCACATCCAAATGTTTTTAACCAACATATTTTAAAATATGCTTTGGTTTAGGCATAAAAATATATAATTGCGAAATAAATAAATATAATGTTGTTCAATTGTGTAATGTGTCTAAAACTACATTTTTTCATAGTTTTAAAGGGTCCATAATATATTTCTGCACTGCATTCACCTTTGTAAAGTTCACATGGTGGGTTTATTATCTATCATTTTCATTTATTTAAATTTGGGTCACATTTTACCCACAAGCTACTATTTTGGGATTTGGGCACATTGTGCATTTCTTTAGCTGTAATTCTAGAGGCACGACGCTGCAGACGTTTGGTCAGCATGGCCAGTGAATGTGTGTGATTCAGTGGAGAGGTGATTAGCCACTCAACCCCACCCCCTCGTCTGCCCGCCTGTCTCTCTCACCTGCTTTTCCTTTTGTTGTGCCTCTCAGCTCTTAATGGCAGTTGACATGCTTAATGCGTGCTGATTGGCCCCTGCAGCTGCAACCTTAATAACTGAACAGTGCTAATTTCATCAAGTAATCAGCTGGATGAATATGTGTGTGCGTGCGTGCATGTGTTAGCATAAAAACACTAACTGATTAGCTGATGCTCCAGTGTATGTTCAGGTGAGATAGTATGCGTAAATAGGTGTGTTTTTTTCATTGTGTGCCAAGACAACAATGTTTGATACAACAATAATGTCCATTTCCAGTTATCATAAAAGTATTTGAAATGATTGACACCATGAAAAAGAGCAAAGGCTAATCAACTCTCTCGTGTATTGTCTCCCTTATTTTAATGTCTGAGTACCTCAGCAGAAATCGGTGGAAATATTAACAAGATTTGGTGATCTCATGTTTCTTTAAGCTACATTAATGATAAGCAGGAACAGTTTGCTGTTTAACGCATAACTTTATTTCTGCCATTCTGTATCTTCACATGAGAAAGAGAATGCAAGCCATGCTGCTGCAAAAAACACTCCAAAAAGTGAACTGCATTCTGATAAGGCAGAGCTGAACAGAGAATGAAACAATCCATCGCACGTAATTACTGCAAATCGCTGCTTTTGTAAGGCCGTGGTTTTCCAAATGGGGGCCATGAAACCCTCCTGGGATTACAGACAGGGGTAAAATTGCAGGGGGAGCTGCACACTTCTGGGTTAGGTGAGCATCATTCAGAGTTTAGAAGTACTATTATCTGATAGAGAATATGATGATGATAATAATAAAGCTGTAGTAAAACCTCACGCTGCTTTACAGCGAAATCATTTCATTTTAAAATCATAAGGATGTTTTTCTTCAGCCGAGCCGATCATAAACTGCGATGTATATACTTTTGAACATTAAAGTTATACCTTTGATACTACTGTATCAAAGAGATGTAACAATGCATCATGATGCATAAATGTGATAATTAGCACAAGCCCAAATCAACATTCTATTAATGGTGCATTTAATACAAATTGCATTGTTTGAACAATGGAGGTCCAACTCGAATTTTCACTAGTCACAGGTTCTTGATAAAGTTAAGTAGCTATATTATAACCATTTAAAAGAGCTTAGTATTTGCCTTTAAGCAACTCCAGGTAAATGCAGCTGAATAACTTCTCTTCAAAGCAATTTGTGATTTATTTCATTTTATACAGTTAAATAACCATTTCTTTGCATTGTGTGGGAATCAGAAAACCCGAAAAAACAAGTATTTTTAGTCAGAATTGATCTTTGTGAAATATTTAAAATTTTGAGAGTCAGAATTAGACTCATGAATCGTGTAATGAGTGTATCATTACACGCCTATTGGATCATATGTTTTTGCCAAAAAGATATTTTGATACTATTTTAATGCTAAAACTGACTAACATATACAGTAATACAAATAATAAAAATATAAGGTCTGGCTTTGGCTAGTTTACTCACTAACAATTAAATATAAAAATGATATCCCATATTAACCCATACTATTAGCAATACAAGAAGAACATGATGTCATGACTGTGACTATGAGAACTATGAGTTTGTAATATAGCGTACCCGTGTAGATTTATATATTGCTAGAGACTCAAAGCACTTTTGTACATCGCTCTGGACAAGGACGTCTGCTAAATGCTGCAAATGTAAAGGTGAATGTAAATGAGGATACCTTCTCCATAAGGCATGCTTTGCATGCTTCAAGAACCCTTAAACTATTCCTAAAACAGAAAAAAGCGATTGTGGATTGTGGGTTTTTTTTTTTTTTGATGTGACCTTGTTGTGACCTTGACCTTTTTTTGTTGTTTGTTGATGCCAAAATCTAATCAGTTCACCTTTTTATACTGATCATTCCACGAACATCTGATTACTGATTATTGAGTTGTTGTATTAATTAGAATCAGGGATAGACAGACGACCCAAATACGTCATACACTGGGGAAGTAAAAAAATAAAAAAATTAAATGCTGTTCAGTTGCTTATGTTTGGAAAAACCAACACACACAATATCTTCTTAGTGGCTTTACTGAGTTGATGGCAACAGAGGTCACTGTATAGTACTATATGCATCTTCATATAAATTATGGACATTAATCACTAAGAAATAAATATAATGCAGTGCAATTGCATAATGTGCCTAAAACGATTTTCGTAAAATTCATAAAATGTGTCTGTACTGCATTCACCTTTTGTTTATTATCTATATATGAGTTTTATACTGAATATTATTTTAGTTGGTAAACTATATACTAATAAATACTTACTTATTTAATAAATTTTTTGGTGAAAGGGTTTTTTATGATTACATTTGACACATTTAGCTGTTTTTGATCCTTGCAAATGGTTAATCACACACACACACACACACACACACACACACACACACACACACACACACACACACACACACACACACAGAAACTATTTGGCCACTCACTGGATGCTTCCACTGCGCAGGAATCCGGGAGAGCAGGGAGAGGATCAGGTGCAATCATCCTCCCTCTGTCTCTCTCTCGGTCTCTGTCTCGGCTGCTGTGTGTGCCGTCGAGCTGTCGTCTGTGCTGCTTGTTCTTCTGGGCCTCCATAGCCTTCAGTTTACGAGCGTGCTTATGACCTTTATAATGTGCTTCGGCCTGATTCTGCACACACACACACACACACACACACACACACACACACACACACACACAAACACACACACACACACAAAAAACAGCCGAATGTTCCTAATTATTCACACAATTAATATGCTACACAGATACACACAGGAGAATCACTGTCACTATTGAGCTAAACAAACATTTCAACATTTACCTTTCTGTAAAAAAAAAAGAAGAGAGAAAATATAAAGAAAGAAAATCCAAAATACAATAAGGGGGAGGGGGAAGGGTGTACATTTTAATATATGTTAATATTCAGGAGACCTTCTGAATGATCTCTAAGTGTGCATTTATGTGCACACACACACACACACACACACCCACACACACACACACACACACACACACATGCGCGCACAGCGAGTCTGCACGGGGCTGATAAGAGGAGATACAGCCAGCAGGGAGGCAGTGTTATAATTGCATGTGTAATGTGCAGGAGAAAAGGATCACCTCACAACCACGCTGTTAATGCAGACAGAAACAGAGAGAGGAAGAGACAGAAAAGGAGAAAAGAGAGGGTGAAAGATAAAGAGCGAGCATTAAAAAAAAAAAAAAACACTTTCACGTTTTCATGAAAACGTAGTTGTTTTGCTGCACACCAGGGTATAAATCGTAGCATCAAAGAGAGTCTTTATTTATAGTTCAGTCACTTTCATTATCTTCAGCAGCACATATTACTGAAATATTCTTAAACATAAAAAAATAATTAAAGGCGTATATCATAAACAGTAATGAACGTAAAAAAAAAAAAATAAATCTTTCATAAGAGATTATCCATTAAGAAAAATAACTTGTAAAAAAAACCCACTACTGATTTCATGCAGTGCATATTTGGATTTGTAATAGCTTCTGGAAGTCGTCCGATAGTGGATTTTACCAATTAAGTTAGTTATTTAATAGTTATTTAAATCGATACTGGACAAAGAACAAACATAACACTTCATGTAAAATAATATTGAACCTTATTACAAAAAAAACCCCAAAACAAAACTATACTAAATCATGAAAATGTATCAAAGAAAATAGATATTATTATATTAATTAATAAATATAATTATATCATTCATAAATAATTATAACATAGAGCTCTCTGTGCACTGCGCAATCTCATGTGTAAAAACAAACAGCACATGAAGTTGGTGATTCACCTCTAGAGGCCGCTCTTGTAATGATAGCGGACCGAAAGCCGGAAAAACTATAGATATGAATTTTTGCAGATAGCTGATAGTTCCAGCAATCAACAGATTATTCGGTCGACCTCTAATCGCTACCGATTGAGTTTGCATTAAGTGGCATCAATTTTGCACCCAGTCCAAGTCTGTGCAAGATAAGTGCCAATACAGGTAACATATTAAAAATCAACATACATAAAGATTTCACAATCAAATAGGCAATTAAAACTGAATAGTGCTGTAACTGGAGATTCCTGGCCGTAATAAACATGTTGTGTTTTCAAGGAATGGAATAATGACTGCACTTTAACAAGCCTGAAAAATTCTACAATGCCTAGAGTCTGAAAATACATACAGGAAAAATGAGGTTAAAAAAATTCATTGTTATAGTAAGGAGCAATGCCAGTAAAGCCTTAGGGAGTGCTAACAGGACACACACACACACACACACACACACACACACACACACAAAAAGGTCCCTCTTGCCATATAAATGCAAATCAAAGACGAAATTGTATTAAATCATTTGCACGACATGTTCCACAAGCTAATAAATCAACTCTGCAGAAAGCACGACAAAATGGAGGAATTCCAGAAAAAGAGCAACACACAGAAAGGAGGAGGAGAGAGAGGAGAGAAAGTGAGAGCTCTCTGCATGGGGTTAATGAGCGTTTAAATGATTTTCAGTCCCCTGCAGAACACACTGTGTGGATTAGCTTCAGAAAGGCTTTAAGTGCTAGTTGAGGACAAAAACCACAAACCCTATCAAACTCTTCTCGACAGGTTTCCATCCACTGGACATTAAAAGAGCAAGTAGGAGTCCTGCAGAATGTTGTGGACAAAAATATAACTTTGTTTATAATATATCATTAAATTATATGGACACTTTAACATAAGACTTGTTTAAAATATGGCATTATTATTATTTTTTTTTTATATACAGTTATACAATTTGCTCTGGAGTATGCACTATTATGTCTTAAGCCTATGATCTGGGACTTCTAGTTTAGTTGAAGGGACAATGTAATGGTCAATCGTGTGCCTCTAAATGTGTGGGAACAATTTGAACATACAGCTAGAAAAGTACCAACACAGTGCCCCAATACATAGTGTATATACCAAGCTGCACATTCTATCACACAAAAGTGTGAATTTTTACCCAAAACTAACCCTGATTTAATTATTCTTGTGGGTTCTATCTACTTTATAAGTTTACGGTAGACATGTATCTGAAGAACAACACCAAACAGGCTCAATATGTTATATCTCAAACAGAGGACTGTCTGTCATCCAGAGTAACAAATACCATTATACTATTTGGGAGAGCTATCATTCATTTTCATCCAAAGCTGTGGCTACAAATAGCATCAGCACGGTTGGAGAATTTCTATTTTATCTTTTGTTGCTTTGTTCTTTTCATGGCATGATACATCCTACATGATACATGGCATGAAGCATGAGTTCAACTAATTCGTTAAATAACGAGAAAGCATGACAACATTTTTCACTGTTTAGCTGAGATCAATTGAGATCTCTCTAATTCGCATTACCTTTTAAATAATTTTAAAAGTACTACATTTGACACTTTGTGGAACGCGTTTTTCTCCAGTGTCGCCGCCTTGCAACAGTCACGGTGCTTGGTAAAAAAGCGTGGGAACGCCAACAGAACAGAGGAGTTTCTATTTCTGGGGGTTAACCCTAACCCTAACCCTATTTTTTTTATCAAGATAGAAAGAGAGATGGATAAAGAGAAAGCGAGAGATAGAGAAAAAGAGAAGATGAACAGAATGTTTACTGTTGCTATAATGCAAGTGATAACAGGTGCCAATTTACCTCATGTATGGTCTGCAGTGTGGAATGCAACTATGAACCGTTAAGTTTGACGTGTTCAGGTTAAACTATTGGGAAAATCGCTGTAGTCTAAGCAGAGCGACACACTTCGAACTGTGCTTATAAACATAATGCTTGGAGTATATTACACCACCATGATTTATTTTCTAAAACAGCACCATTTTTTACTGTAAAGTCTAAAAGGGTCTGAAAGCATGCTTCTAATCTCTACAGCACCATTCAGGTTCATCAACCACATTGTTGTCTTTCCTTAGAGTCACAACAGGTAAAATCATTGTTCGTTACATGTTACCCATAATAGATAACAATAGCTTTAGAACACAGTGTTACAAAAAACACACATAGCTTCCAAACACGTAGTACACATAATAAAAAAGAGAGAAGCATTTACATAAACACACAAACAATGAACACAAAAAATAACTAGATGACCAAAACGACTTTAGTACTGTTTTCGATTGCTCCTTTTAGTCATGCCAATTCATCACAATTCACCTGAGCTTCGAAAGAATCAATACAGGGTTGTATTGTGATAACAGTAACAATAGCACAATATTCAATCTTTAATAATCTGCAATAATCTGTGTTTTCTGGTCCTGAGTACTAACCGAGGAGTTGAAGCGAAGGTGGCAGATGTTGCAAGAGATGACCTGCTTCTTCTTCTGAGGAACCCCAAAGGTGTGGTTAATAACAGCCTTCTGCACAGGGTCCATCTGATACGCAGAGGAAAAGAGAGGTCAGGGAAGAAAACAACAAATCCAAGAACGAGTTTATCTATTGAATGCCGTAAAAAATGATGCCTGGGATGTAAGAATATGTTCAGAGTGCTGGATCTGGGTGAGTTTTTTTTCCAGCATCAGCATGGTTTCGGATTGTTTGCTTTCGGCACACAAAAGTGGCACAAAAGTGTACAGTGTAATCTTAAGCCCAGAGGACGAGCACTTTCTCCTAGTAACACCCGCTGTGGGAACACACACAAACACACACACGGCCCAGTATTGTCTGTGCACCCACCGATGGGAACAGGAACCCTCCTGGAACTGTTTGCTTTAGGAACTCAAGAATGTGTGTGCAATGAACATCTCTGTATGTGTGTGTGTGTGTGTGTGTGTGTGTGTGTGTGTGTGTGTGTGTGTGTGTGTGTGCGCGTGTGTGTGTGCGCGTGCTTTTGGAAGTGTTACTCAGTGCAGAGCCAGCGAGATGAGATCTTTACAAAATAGCAAGAAGAGATTAAAGTTTTATATACACGTGTAAAAAAACATTTTTTTATGAAACAAGTTTCATTTATGCCCTAATTTCTAGTAATCACAAAATTTATTGATAGAAAGTCATAAGTCCAATGTCTCAAAATGGAAGGAGGAAACACCTGGAGAAGAGGGGAGATAAAAGAGAAAGCAGGGGAAATGGAAATGGGAGGAAAAAATACGGTGGAGAAAGTGAGGGGATGCCTCTGACAGCTACTTTGTATACAAGACAGGTGAATCTATCTTTTAGTGTAAGTCACACACACACACACACACACACACACACACACACACACACACACACACACACACACACACACACACACACACACACACACACACACACACACGGGATCTGATTGAAGAAGGACCATGTCTCAATGTATATTTGAGAAACTGTGTGCATTTTAAACAGCAGCAGCAAACACACAGACACACACACACACAACCACACAACCACACACACACACACACACACACACACACACACTAATAAGAAAATAAATCTATAGATACTCATACATTTATTGTAAGATTTATTTTAAGTGTAGCCCTGATTTTACCATGGCTTCCTCTGGGTTCTCTGGTTTTCTTCAACCTCTTGAAAACACTGGCAGTATTGGAATTGCTCCTAGGTGTGATTAAGAGTGAAAATATGTGTGTATGTGTACGTGTGTATGTGTACTGTAAAGAAGCGGTATCTCATTCAGCGTATATTCCTGTTTCGTGCCCAGTGTTCCCATGAGATGCTCTGGATCCACCATCAGGTTTTAACCAGAATAAATTGGTTACTAAAGGTAAACTATATTGCCAAATGTTTGCAGACACCTGGTCATAAGTATGCTATGTGTTTTTTACACATCACATTCCACACTTAGTAGTAATTTGCTCTTATAATTCCCTTCACCCTTGTAAAAAGATGCACCAATTCATCCCAAAGGTGTTTAATAGGGTAGAAACCAGAGCTCTATAGCAGGCCACTCAACATCTTCCTCTCCAAACCATGTAAACCATATCTTCATGGAGCACGCATTGCCGTGCTGGAACAAGTTTGGGTTTCCAAGTTCAAGTGAGCGCAAATTTGTATTTTACTGCATCCAAATACATCCTATACAGCTGTGCGCTTCCAGCTTTGTGGTAACAGTTTAAAGAAAAATCACATATGGCAGGAAAGGTCAGGTTTCCATATAGAGTACATTGATGCTGTCCATGTTTGATATTCACTACTGAGTAACTGTAAATCAGCAGCATGTTGATTCTAGCAAAAACACCAATCCTAGCAAAGTCAATGTACTAGCAACACAACGCTATAAGCTATATTTGGAAAATATATATAATATATATTTACAAAATAGTCAATGAGACCAAAAAAGACTTAGATCCTAAGATTTAGAGGACAGCTCTAGTGAGCTCTGTGATCTGACAAGAAGAAAGGGAAAGATGGTTGTATGACAGCAGTGCACATAACTACCTCACACTGTAAGTCACCTTGGATCTTTGCTAAAAGGCATCTGGGTGAGTCGTAAAATCAGGTGCTACCAGGGGGTAAACATTTTTTTAAAGGCATGAAACTCACCGTGTTGAAGTTGGGAAATAGGCTAAGCGGGTTGGAGCCGTTGAGTCTGAAGGGCAGAAAGTTTTTGAGCTCCAGAGGTGTATGCAATGGCCGAGTCTGTACGGGTAACGCAGCCAGCAGGGGGCTGCCCTGAGCCGCCGGACCTGCACACACAAATCAACCAAAAAAACACAATCAGAAAGAGTCTTTATATCCACCACACCAATTAGAAGTCAAAGAGAAACAAATCGGAGTCACCAAACTGGGACAGAATCCCAAATAAATCCAAGAAATTGAAACTCGGCGGGGGATCAAATAAGAGGCTTAAGAAACTCGGCTCTGACGAATGTCCTGCTACCGATGCCAGAATGACGCAGAAAATACGCTGCTTCTTCAAGGGCCACAAAGTATATGATATTAACTTAAGGTGCCCTGCTTAGTCAGTTATGTATGTGGCTTGTTCTGGGTCAGCGTTGTGCTCAGAATTAAACATTAGCAATGCAGATGCAATCTGCCCCCATTGGTCACAGTAGGCACCCCCTATAGACAGAGGGAGTTGATTGGGTTTTAGACTATCAGGTGTAATAGTGTGTGCCGTTCTGCTGTCATAGAGCTAAAATATGCTACAGGAATGTTCTGGTGTGCAACGAAGTGCATTTTTCTAGCTAAAGATAAAATGGTTGAAGTGTAAAGAGAAAATCTGATTAATACAATTTATGCAGTTGGACATAATAAAAATAACAAGTATTAGAGTAAATGTACTTCGTAACTTAAGTTATTTTTCAGCTACTTTCTAGCTTTATTAAATATCAAAGATATATGCAACTTTTACTCTCTACTCAGCTACATTTATGATTCAATATATGAACTTTTTACTCCACTTTATTTGAATTGACTGTCACCATTTACCTTTTTCATCTTTGTTACATTCTGGCACGTTAAAGAGGCCTACAGTGTGGAGGTGTACAATTTGATTTGTATTTTATGGAATCAAACCTCATAAATCAACTGTTTTTGGCTTTTTACTAACATCTTGGTGTCTTGGTGTTCAAGACTTGTGCATCTTTGAGCGTACATTCAATACAAATCAAATACTCAAGTATTGTTCAAAACAGATACTCTAATCTTTTACTCAAGTCATATTGGAATTGGAGATTTTTTTATTTGTAATAATAAAAGTTTTGCAGTAAGATATCTATACTTTTGCTCAGTATGCTTTTTTCAGGTTTTCTTTACACTTCTGCATGTACACTGTACTTGTAGCTGTAATATGACATGTTGACAGAATGATGTTAGGTTGTTTTCACCCCACAGCTGCATGGAAATCCATTTGCTAGCAAATAAGCCTGATCGTAATTAAAGACTGATCAGTCATATATGTGTGGAGAGACAAATGTGCAATTTGGTTTGTATGGAAAACTGACCACACATTTGCATGTAAATGCACACTTGACCATGCATTGAAACACACACATACACATACAAAGTATTTTATTGTATAGTTACAGTATATCCATATTTATGTGTGTGTGTGTGTGTGTGTGTGTGTGTGTGTGTGTGTGTGTGTGTGTGTGTGTGCATGTGTGTGTGTAGGATTTTTTAATGGACCTGAGATGCAGAGGTTTTTCATTTTCCACTTGTCTGAGATCCAGGAGCACTTCACATGGCTTATATACTTTCCTACCACACAGATCAATCACTGTAATCACACACATACACAACCACACACAGCAGTGCACACAATCCCGCAGATACCCACATGAACACAAACTAAAACCTATATAGCAGAACAAACTAATATAAACTAATATATATATATAGAGTGCTGCCAAATTAAATTAATGTGGTTATTTGCATATTCTTACTTCTGGTGTTTATTGTATTTGGATTGTAAATAGGATTTCTAACCAAATGTGATAATTTGACTTAAAAATAACTGAATTATCACGAACCTCAAAGATCATCTCAATGTTCAGAAAACATGTATTATGTGGTATTTGGTATGTAATTGTTCTCATTTGCATATCATACCAACATTACAATAATTGCTCACCAAACTATGTAGGTCATGGACTAGGGGTGTTATGACATCATTGTACTGTGAGGCATTTTGGTCGGCAAGACTTCCAGAGACGGATACATTTGTGCTGCAACTGTCAATTCCTTTTCTCGTGGTAAAAATGTCACATTTTTTACTTTATATTTTCTAAAAAATAAAAAATTGGAAAAAACTACAAGTTCTTGCAGTTACAATTTTGGGTCCTTGTGTACATCTTTACTTATAAGGTCAGGATTTGACTATAAAATAATTCTTAATGCATCTACATATCTGTTTATTACACATGGAATAGAGGCAGTTTTATTTTGTTGTACATTTTCTGGGCACTTAAGTGTGACCATCCGTGCATCATGTCTAGATTATGTACAACAAGGACACAATAATAGGAATTTAAAATACCATAATTAAAATAAAATAAAAGAAGAAACGTAGACAAGAATAATTGCACATAAACTCATTTTATACTCAACAATACTGAACATCACAGCTTGCATTCTGCCTACTGTGTGTGTGTGTGTGTGTGTGTGTGTGTGTGTGTGTGTGTGTGTGTGTGTGTGTGTGCGTGTGTGTGTGTGTGTGTGTGCGTGTGTGTTTGTTTGTATCCTGATGAGGAGAAAATGTTTCCACAAGGATAGGAATATTTTGCAGTTCCAGCAGTGTAGGGACATTTGCCAGGTCCCCATAATGAAAACTGTTTTTATTAAAAAGTATAATGTAAAGGTTAAAGCCACATTTCGCTGAACCGCCACATTAACAGTTATAATCAGTGCCATGTCATGTGTGCTTGTCATTATGTCATTTCAGCAAGAGGTCCAAATGTCCTCACAATGATAGGACCCTGTGGCAGTTTATGAGGATGGATTTTCATCAAAAACAATGTTATTTAAATTAAGAAATATATAAATATAAACAAAAAAAGATAAAACTAAAGGATACAAAAGATTGAGAATGAGGCTGGTTAAAGGATAATAATATAATAAGAATAATGTTGTTTTTTAAAAATATTATTACTACTACTACTACTACTATTATTATTTTTATTACTATATAAAAATAAATGTAGGGAAATAATCATAATAATAATAGTTATTGTTATTTTTTTAATTACTGTTAGACATTATTATTATTTATATAAGTTTTGCAATAGTAGTATTGCAAAAATAATAATAATAATAATAATAATAATAATAATAATGATGATGATGATGATGTCCCTTACGAGGGAAATATCAAGGTCCGTGACGTCGGAGTGATGTGGGGCCGCCTTCCCGTGGGCTCACCACCTGCAGGAGGGACCGTAAGGGACGGTGCTGTGAGGATTGGGCAGCAGTCGAAGGCGGGGGCCTGCTTAGACTGCTGCCCCCGCGACCCGAATTACGGATAAGCGGGAGAAAATGAATGAATGAATGATGATGATAACACATATTAATAGCTATATTATTATTATTATTATTAGTAGTAGTTGTAGTATTTTCCTTCAAGAACACATAATTAAAAATACCCCATAAAGACATATAGTTTTAGAATCATGCAGAAGCTCAGGTGTAAGGAACCCACTCCACAACAACCACACACACACACACACACACACACACACACACACACACACACACACACACACACACACACGCACACACACACACGCACACACACACAAACACACACACAAATGCACATTCACAAAAGAATGTAATGTATTTAATGAGGTGAAACATTGAAGTCAAATGGTGCCATGTGGTGCGCTGGGAATTTGGTGAGGTCTGGCTCGAGTGCACAAAAACAGAGCGAATCGACAAGACCTCATCCTTCCAACACACACACACACACACACACACACACACACACACACACACACACACACACACACACACACGCACATACACATACACACACACACTCTCCCTTCTTTTCTTCCCTGACAAGTCGAGTTGAAAGGCATAATCATGATTTTCAGAGCAGTAATTAGCCGAGACTGCTGCCTCAAGCCCCCCTCTTTCCTCTGTGCATTTCCCCTCTTAAACACACCAGCTGCTCTCGCTCTTTCTGCACCTTCTTTTTCCAACACTTCTTCCCCGTCTCCATATCTATTCTAAAAACAAAAACCAAAAGAAAACAAACAAAAAAAATTCCCTCTCTCCACTCAGATGTTCAGGATTTCATGTAGCCTACACACGCTGTGTGTCCGAGTAAGAGATTCCTCATGTTTTCTCCTCTTGTGTACCCCAGCATGCTCTCTGTCACAAAAACACACCGCTGTTACCTTCTCTTTAATCGCAACACAGACTCGGGCAGCACACTGCTTCCTGAAGCGTGTATGTGCGTGAGTATGCGTTAGCCCGCGTACCTGACAAGAAGAAAATAGGATGTGACGGATGTATGCAGAGAAAAAAAAAGACGATGAACACAGACAGTGAACAGAGGCAGACTGAGAGAGAAGTTCACTGGAGCTCTGTAACACACAGTGACATGCAGAGCAAAAAAAAACATTTTGGGGTGAATTCCAGATTTTCTAGAATTGTCGCTGCAGATGAACTGTGCATAAGTAAACTATATTTAAATGAGGTCTCTACATCTCACTACCTCATTCATACAACTGAACAGCTATGGGGTTATGAGCCTTGCTCAGGGGCCCAGGAGTGACAGCTTGGTGTGGCTGGGATCTGAACTCACGACCTTTGGATTCAAAGTCTAAAAAAACCCATTCAGAAAAACATCAGAAAATAATGTGTGTATTAACATGATAATATGTACTCATACACGTATCTTATAATAAAATCATAATATAACAACATAATTGTACAATATAAACTATATGGCATAAGCATTGGAACAAATGACCTTTCCAGCCATATGTAGTTCTTGTATCAGATGTCTTTGGATGTGATCACATTAACAGTTCACTTGAACTAGGAGACTAAAACCTGTACCAACATGACATCACAGCTGTGCACAAAACCAGCTCCATGAAGATATGCTTTTCATGGGTTAGTGTGGAAGATCTTGTTTAGCCTGCTATAGAGCTCTGACCTAATCCCTACTGAACATCTTCGAAATGAATGTGAACGCTGAAATCTCCACTAGCTCACTCCAACATCTTCCCAGAAGAGTGGAGGTTACAGCAAATGAGGACTACATGTGGAATGGGATGTTCAAAAAGACACAGAATCTTAAAGTCAGGTATGAAATTTTTGTCTTTATAGTGTATTTTATATTAAAAATAATACAGCTCTGGAGTGTGCAATAACATGTACTATGCATATATTATAAGCTATTAAACAATGTATACATTTACTCCTACTGTAGATTGATTCTAGTTTACTGTAAGACTTTTTATATGATTCCTTTTGAATTCTATACAATGTTAATGCAGTGCTTTCGCTTTGTTGCACACTTCTTGGCTGATAGATTAGCAAGTTGCCATATGATACATAAGTACAGGATTATTCTCTCTCCTTGTAGCCAAACTTAAATTCTAAATGACTGGCTAAGACAGCAGCATTAGGTTTACAACAACAAATTACAGGTAGTCGTCGACTCACGACCACGATTGGGACCGGCAGACCGGTCGTAACACGATTTGGTCATAAGTAGAGTAGGCTATATGTACAGTACTGTGAAATTACGCCGGAAGGTGGTACGCACTGTCGTACGCCGCGGCTAGCGATTGTGGTCGAATAGTCGTAAGTTGCATAGGTCGTAAGTCGACGACTACCTGTATGTGCCGTTTTGCAGTCTATGGAATCCGATAGGGGTCAGAGATAGTCTAGACCAGGGGTCACCAACATGGTAGCCTGCAAGGACCACATGAGTAGCCCACAGGCCTTTTCTAAAAATAGCTGTTTCCTACTTTGTTAAATCATTGTTGATAATTATTATGCAAAATCATTAACATGATCAGTGTCTTCACATAGATGAATCATATCATTAATTATTAATAATAACATGTAATAAAAGGTAAACTGAGCAAATTTGTTATTTCAGATCAAACTGAAAACTGTGTGTATCAAACTGGTAGCCCTCCACATTAATCGGTACCCAAGAAGTAGCTCTCAGTTTCAAAAAGGTTGGTGACCCCTGGTCTAGACCACCCATTCAATAAAGAAAAAGATAAGACAATTTTTTTTAAAGTTCAAGAATGTCAAAAAGAATTGAGTGAACGAATGGGTGCAACCCTATCACTTATTATAATGTCTTTTGCATTACACTACACTAATCATATTATAGCTAACATAGCTAAGCACAGAAAACACAATCAATGCATTTTCACATACACTCACAGACGCCTGTGTATATACAGTGAGGAAAATAAGTATTTGAGAACCCTGCTATTTTGCAAGTTTTCCCACTTAGAAATCATGGAGGGGTCTGAAATTGTCATCGTAGGTGCATGTCCACTGTGAGAGACATAATCTAAAAAAAATAAATCCAGAAATCACAATGTATGATTTTTTTAACTATTTATTTGTAAGATACAGCTGCAAATAAGTATTTGAACACCTGAGAAAGTAAATTTTAATATTTGGTACCGTAGCCTTTGTTTGCAATTACAGAGGTCAAACGTTTACTGTAGTTTTTCACCAGGTTTGCACACACTGCAGGAGGGATTTTGGCCCACTCCTCCACACAGATCTTCTCTAGATCAGTCAGGTTTCTGGCCTGTTGCTGAGAAACACGGAGTTTGAGCTTCCTCCAAAGATTCTTTATTGGGTTCAGGTCTGGAGACTGGCTAGGCCACGCCAGAACCTTCATATGCTTCTTACAGAGCCACTCCTTGGTTATCCTGGCTGTGTGCTTCGGGTCATTGTCATGTTGGAGGAACCAGCCTCGACCCATCTTCAATGCTCTAACTGAAGGAAGGAGGTTGTTCCCCAAAATCTCGCAATACATGGCCCCGGTCATCCTCTCCTTAATACAGTGCAGTCGCCCTGTCCCATGTGCAGAAAAACACCCCAAAGCATGATGCTACCACCCTCATGCTTCACAGTAAGGATGGTGTTCTTGGGATGGTACTCATCATTCTTCTTCCTCCAAACACGTTTAGTGGAATTATGACCCAAAAGTTCTATTTTGGTGTCATCTGACCACATGACTTTCTCCCATGACTCCTCTGGATCATCCAAATGGTCATTGGTAAACTTAAGACGTGCCTGGACATGTGTTGGTTTAAGCAGGGGAACCTTCCGTGCCATGCATGATTTTAAACCATGATGTCTTAGTGTATTACCAACAGTAACCTTGGAAACGGTGGTCCCAGCTCTTTTCAGGTCATTGACCAGCTCCTCCCGTGTAGTTCTGGGCTGATTTCTCACCTTACTTAGGATCATTGAGACCCCACGAGGTGAGATCTTGCATGGAGCCCCAGTCCGAGGGAGATTGACAGTCATGTTTAGCTTCTTCCATTTTCTAATGATTGCTCCAACAGTGGACCTTTTTTCACCAAGCTGCTTTTCCCTGTAGCCCTTTCCAGCCTTGTGGAGGTGTACAATTTTGTCTCTAGTGTCTTTGGACAGCTCTTTGGTCTTGGCCATGTTAGTAGTTGGATTCTTACTGATTGTATGGGGTGGACAGGTGTCTTTATGCAGCTAATGACCTCAAACAGGTGCATCTAATTTAGGATAATAAATGTAGTGGAGGTGGACATTTTAAAGGCAGACTAACAGGTTTTTGAGGGTCAGAATTCTAGCTGATAGACAGGTGTTCAAATACTTATTTGCAGCTGTATCATACAAATAAATAGTTTAAAAATCATATATTGTAATTTCTGAATTTTTTTTGTAGATTATGTCTCTCACAGTGGACATGCACCTACGATGACAATTTCAGACCCCCCCCCCCCATGATTTCTAAGTGGGAGAACTTGCAAAATAGCAGGGTGTTCAAATACTTATTTCCCTCACTGTATTTATAT
>NC_139590.1:6374450-6391950 GCF_946808225.1 Silurus aristotelis
CTTGTGTGTGTATATGTGTGTGTATATATATATATATATATATATATATATATATATATATATATATATATATATATATATATATATATATATATATATATATATATATATATATATATGTGTGTGTGTGTGTAAGAGAAAGAGAGAGAAGATGTCTTATAATCTCTCAGTGACCGCTAAAAGTCATTCCATTTAACACTGAGTTGAATACATTTCTTCTTGAGCTTAAACAGTAAAAGAGGTGAGTGAGACCCTGTGTGTGTATGTGTGTGTATGTGTGTGTATGTGTGTGTATGTGTGTGTGTGTGTGTGTGTGTGTGTGTGTGTGTGTGTGTGTATGGCTGTGTGTGTGTGTGTGTGTGTGTGTGTGTGTGTGTGTGTGTGTGGAGACACAGACAGCTCCCTCCATCATGAGCTAGAGTTCTATTGTCTCTGATTCGCTCTGTCTGCCTAGATCTACCGCCTGAAGGTGAAACTCATGCATCACCATGAGTACTGGCCTGTGTGTGTGTGTGTGTGTGTGTGTGTGTGTGTGTGTGTGTGTGTGTGTGTGTGTGTGTGTGTGTGTGTGTGTCCACCCTCCAGTGCCTGTTTCTGTCCTGTTGAGACGTATGTGAGTAAGCAATGCATAATGCATCAGCTATATACGCTTTGACACTAAAACACAGTGTGGCCTTTTAAATTCACTCGTCTCTCAGTTACAGATCTGACTCAAACTCCAGCCGGGAATTCTTTGTCTTTACTCCAGCCAGAAAGAGGGAGAGAAACAGACAAGAATCAAAAGAGAGAGTGCGAGAAATAGAGGAAAACATACTTTTCACTGACTTCCATTCATACGAATTTGAATGCTAGAGACAGGAAATCCAAAGACATTTTGCTATTTGCCACATCCCAACCTTTAGTGTATCACATGAAGTTGTGTAAGTGATAAAAGATCATGACATGACCTCTTAAAAAAATCCAAGATGGAGAAAGCACTGGCTTTAGCATTGTCATACTTATCCCAGCTTAAAAAAAGACCATTTAAAGAAAAGTGACAAGTCTCTAAAGAAATTTTGCATGCTGAAAGTTACGCTAAATTCAATTGATTATCAACAATCAACAGTTTTGCTCTAGACGTGTGGCCCTCGTCACACCATTCAGAATAATTCTTCAGAGTATGACACGAAATTATATGCACAGTTTTTCTAACCTGTCCATCGTTCCAAACACTTCCTTAAAATGATAGTAAAAACCTGCACAGGTCAGCACTTAAGCAACACAGAATAGAAACTTTATATTAGGGCTGGACAATATGCCGGTGCAGTCAGAGTTCATCTCAAAGTATTTCAATAGGGTTGAGGTCAGAGCTCTATAGCAGGCCACTAAAGATCCATGTGTAATCCATATGTTCATGGTGCTGGCTTTGTGCACAGGGGTATTGTCATGCTGGAACAGGTTTGGGTCTCCTAGTTGAAGCGAAGGGAAAATTTTATACGACCATATACAAAAACAATCCTAAATAATTGTGTGCCCCCAACTTTGTGGTAAAAGTTTGAGAAAGAACTACATATGGCTGGAAAAGTCAGGTGTACCAATAAATCTGTCCAAGTGAAAAACTACTATGGAACGTTAAATTAAAAAACCATGAAAATAGGATCTGGACTGTAATATTAACAGTATAAACTTATATGAGCTGCTATAGTGGCTTAGGGCGATGATTTCCACTAACAGCTTTGCATTCAAGTGTCCCTTATTGGATAGTTGATAACCACATACAATCGTAGGGAGTTTTTTCTTGACACTCTCAACATAAATGTAAATAAATGAGCAATGCCCATTGTAACTGAGGTAAATAAGATGAAGATGAAGATGTAGTGAGCACCTCTGGACTCTATAAAAACGTTACCTCCTTGTGTTTTCCTGTCTTTTTAAACAAATTCATGCTGAATATTTTAAAGTTAAGAGGACAAGAGCCTCCTAATTATTCACAGCTCATGGCATTTTGAACATGGTGAAGATAAGTTACTAAGCTATAATGTAATATATTTCTAAAATTTCTCTGTAATAATTGCTTACTGCTGCTTTATCATAAGCCTCTTTGTTCCTGTACTATTAACCCGAGTTAGTGAAGGACGAGCTGGTTTTTCATACCTGCTATAAGACCAGTCAGTTCATCTAAAAATCTTCAGGATTAAAGATTTGCCTTAAAATTAAAACAGAGCTCCAGCAAGTGTGAGACTGAATACAGCTGAGAGAACAGATCCACTACAAACAATCACATATTCAACACTTACAGCTTATAGATGAGAAACCAGTCACACTTCAGACTTGCTCACAAGAGAATGTGTGTTTCAAATAGTATTCAAGATCCAAGACAACAGAAGAGATGAGGAGAGGAGATAAGAGAAGAGAACAAAATAGTTAAATTGAGAAGAGGAGATAGGAGAAGAGAACAGAAGAGATAAATTGAAAAAAGAAGAGAAGAATAGAGAAACGATTGGATACCAGAGGAGAAGAGAAAATTGGAGAAAATTAGAGAAGAGAAGAGAAGGGAAAAAAAATTGAGACCAGAAGAGAAAAGAAGAGACAAAAATAAGAGAAGAGAAGAGAAAATTATAGAAGAGATTAGAAAAGAACAGGAAAGAGGAGAATAGATTAAATAGATCAGAGAATAAAAAGAGAATTAAAGGAACAAAGGGAAGAGTAAATGTATGTGGATGGTAACGAAAAGAAAAAGACAGAATGAGAAAAAAAGAGAAACAAAATATAATGTGAGTATAAAATAATGAGAGTATAGAGAATAAAAGAAGAGAGAATGAGAAAATGAGAGAAGAGATTGAACAATAATAAAAGAAGAGAGAATGAGAGAAGAGAATGAGATAATGAAGAGATGAGAGAAAAAATGGAGAGAGAAAAGAAAATAAGAGAGTAGAGAAAGACAGAAGAGTGAAAAAAGACGAGAGAAGAGGCAATCAGATAATGAAGGGATGAGAGAATAAGTAAAGAGAATAGATAAGAGAATAAGTGAAGAGAATGAAAAAAGAAAATGAGAAAAGAAAGTAAATTAATGAAAGAATAGATGAAAATAAGCAGAGAAATTGTGTATCTCCATGTTTTCGGCCTCTTTTTTTAGCCCATTGCTGATTGTAGCTCCGCCTCCAACATCACCCTGTACATGAGGAAATGATTTGAATAAGAAAGGACATGCAGCTTGTACTTCTCTTTCTCTCTCTCTTTTTTTCTCTCTCTCTCTCTCTCTCTCTCTCTCTCTCTCTCTCTCTCTCTCTCTCTCTCTCTCTCTCTCTCTCTCTCTCTCTCTCTCTCTCTCTCTCTCTCTCTCTCTCTCTCTCTCTCTCTCTCTCTCTCTCCCCTCTGCCTGTGCCATGATTTGGCCGTTCTGACAGAGGTGATTATTATCCAACCAGCTGTCTGTTCAAAATGCCAAAAATGACTCCCAATCATCTCATCCATCTCGCCCTGTGATGTTGCTCTCCATTTGTGGTGCATGTGTGTGTGTGTGTGTGTGTGTGTGTGTGTGTGTGTGTGTGTGTGTGTGTGTGTGTGTGTGTGTGTGTGTGTGTGTGCAGGTGTGTCTCGAAACTAACAACACAGCAACAACCGCCACAAAATCAAATCATTGCTCTGCGCTGAGACTCAGTGCTCACATATGTTCACATTTCTCTCAAATCATTAGCACTGAATCATTCCAAAATGGTAGCCTGCGTCCTACAGAATGCACTACAGAGACCCACTGCTGCTGCTTCCTACAAAAGTACAGACACTGGAAATGGAGAATGTCAACATTTGTACAGTATTAAAAAAATGTTACGTTCCTTGTATCTGGAGACGGTTATTTATACGCTTTAGTCAAAAAGCTTTTGTAAGTAGAAAAGGTACTCGGATCTCGCCGCTCCTCACGAGGCTTTAAATTTGCCTATAATTGGGAAAAAAACAATACAACTATCCTTATTATATAAATGGCAAACTGAATATCACATACAGCACATCCGATTTTTTTCTATATGGTGTTCTGCCAGTTACTGATGCACAAATATTAATGAAGCCATGGAATAACTAATCTGAGGATATCAAATACTAACTTGAGTTTATGCAACAGTTTGTTGTTTTTAGTGCCACATGGCAGACGATGCTGTCGACCTTTTTTTTTTTTTTTATGTCAAATTTTTGATGCTCTTGGATGCACCGGAGCTGCACTTCCACTATTAAAAACACCATCAGCCACCAATGGTGGAGGCACACAATTTTATTAAATGTATTTGAATGTGGTAGCATTAAAAATGGAAGGAATTAAGAAAGAAAGAAAGAAAGAAAGAAAGAAAGAAAGAAAGAAAGAAAGAAAGAAAGAAAGAAATAGGAAAGAAAGGCGGGAAAGAAGGTAATAAAACATTGTGATGTACGCAACTAATTGCAACAATATTATACATTCAGAGATAAAATTACAGAGAGAAAGAGAGAGAAGAGAGAGAGAGAGAGAGAGAGAGAGAGAGAGAGAGAGAGAGAGAGAGAGATTTAATGTCAACACCAATTCTCTTTTCTTCATTTATACATTGTGTGAAAATATTTGAAGTATTGTATGACGTAACAGTGTAGTACAGTGTATTACAGCATACTGTGGAATACTGTAGTATATATAGTGTATTATGGTGAGATTAAGTATATCGTAGTGCGGCCCGGGTTCAATCCCCGGTCAGGGAACCAACCCCAAATCGAACATGTGGATCATGAATACGGATGATCCGCTGTGGCGACCCCTAATGGGAGAAGCCAAAAAAAGTAGTATAGTGGAGTATAGTGTATAATGGTGAAGTATAGTATAGGGGTCCCCAACCTCTGGGTTGTGGATCATTTGGGACCAGGCTGCAAAGAAAGTATAAAAACTTTTTCATGTGTATTTCATTTGCATTTTAAACACTTGCGCAGTTTGCAGAGTGTTTTTTTTTTTTAAATGACCGATTTCGCCTATGCCAATTTTTTGTTTCAGTCAGTTTTTTCTGTGCACCAAAAATAAGCTCCTGCTGATTCTGCATAATATTGAATTGAGTTACATTTTATAAATAAATTAACAATTAAATCATATAATATGTGTACTGGTAATATGATATTCCCGTTATTGTGTTTTTCCCGGTCTTTTAACTTTCACTCATTACATTTCTTACACAAAAATCTGTACTTTCTACTTCTTACATTTTCAAAACAGGTTTGTTACTTTAGTTTTAATCTATTTGGTGAGATGTTCAATATTTTTTCTTCTCATTGCGATTTCAATGATGATACAATTATTAGGTAACAGAATTTGAGGTCCAGTTACCAGCATGACACTAAAAACAGGTAGTAATAATGACTACTTTTTACTTAAGTCCATGTCAGAGCCCAAACATCTTTCATTCAACTTGAGTTAAAGTTGTAGTCAGTAATCAAAGTTTTACCAGAGTCTTTTAAAACATAAGTATCTGTACTTCTACTTGAGTGAAGGATATGTGTACTTTTGCATAGCATAGTATAGTATAGTATAGTATAGTATAGTATAGTATAGTATAGTATAGTATAGTATAGTATAGTATAGTATAATAATGTAGTATATTGTAGTATAGTGCAGAGTCTTAAAATCCTAACATACAGAATATGTAGGATGTAGGTAATTTTATAACAGATTTGCGATAGTTGCAGTATTTTGAGTTGTGGAGTTTATCAAAATGTGCCCCCTCATCTGCTAAAGAGACTGGTCATAGCTCTTCACAAATATTCACTCCTTAACGCTGCTTAAAATGCAGCTTTCACTTGGTATCCCGTCTGAATAACCTTTGTTTCTGTAAATTTAAATTTAGCTACTTTTACCTCCAGCTTTGTTCTCCTGCCTTATTTTGTCCTCTGACTGAATGCTTCGTATCATTCTATTTAACACTAAATATAGAGTACAGGGTCATTATGGGTAAAGAGTGTAGATAAAATCCATGTAGGGTTTGTTTTGACTGTGTCTTTCATGGTTCAATATAAGGAGGTCAAATGGTTGAATCATTTTTAGGAACATTTGTGCAATATTTGTTTAGTTTCCTAACCAAGACAGAAATGACATGATGACATCAATTGCTTAGTAGGTTGATTAGAATTGGGAAATTTACATGTATTTTTTTGTTGCATCCTGTGAAAATTCTATCATGCCTTTAACACATAAGCCGAAAATGTTACTGTAAAAACAGTAAAATTACCCTGTAGCAATACTGTTAACTTTTGATGTAAACTTGTAAAGACCGCAGTGTGTGTGTGTGTGTGTGTGTGTGTGTGTGTGTGTGTGTGTCACAGGCGTAACGAGTCCAGGCTGAAAAAGAGCTCTGGTGTCTGAACGCTGCTGTCACCTTCCCTGCAGCGAGGAAAGGCTTTGCCAAGAGGTTGTAGTCAGGGGAAAACTATTTTTGTTGTGCTGGCTCAAACTGGTCACACACTTTCTCTAAGGTGTCCCTTGGGCTCTGTTACAATAGTGCAAGTGTGGCAGAGAAAAGACTCTGACAGCACAGACACTGTTAGAAAACACAGAGGAGCAAATGGCTCGAAACAGCACGAAAATCAGGCTCATGTCTCACTTGATGCAGCAGCACTTTACTTCAGAGGAGGCAATGGATACAAGTTGTGTTTTCGCTCAGTATTTTGTATATATATATGAGACCCTGGTGAAATAAAAAAAACGTTCATGTTAAGTAATTCAATTATATTTTAGTTAAGTACTTGGTGAATCTACTCATGGAAATTTAGAAAGCAAAGCAATGACTTGCTGTTTTTCAGTGCAGATATTACTAATGCTAAATGCTACTATTGCCGATATTTCCTTACATAAGTTACATAAGGAAGTCCCTTAAAAAAAATAAGGAATGAAAGAAAGAAAGAAAGAAAGAAAGAAAGAAAGAAAGAAAGAAAGAAAGAAAGAAAGAAAGAAAGAAAGAAAGAGAGAAGGCGAGAAGGAATGCAAGAAAGAAGGAAAGGAGTGACAGAAGGGAGGCAGGAACGAAGAAAGGTGATAAGACATTGTGATCTACACAGCCAATTATACTAATATAACAAAGTCTTAGAAAGAGTGAGGGACAGAAAAAGAGACCGAGAGAGAGAGAGACAGAGAGAGAGAGAGAGAGAGAGAGAGAGAGAGAGAGAGAGAGAGAGAGAGAGAGAGAGAGAGAATCTCACCAATTAACTTTTCTTTAGTAAAGCACTGTGTAAAAAATTTGTTAAAGCATATAACAGTGTAGCATAGTAGTATAGTAAAGTATATAGTATAGTATAGTACAGAACAATATATTATATTTTAGTGTAGTAATGTATATGATAGTACTATATAATGTAGTATAATATCCTGTAGTGTAGTAAAGTACTGTATACAGTATAGTGTGCAAAATAAATAGTTTGTAGTGGGGTACAGTATATTATTCTACAATATAGTGCAGTATAGCACAATGTAGTGTAATACAATATATAGTATAGTACAGTATAGAATATTATATTGCAGTTTAGTATAGTACTATGTTATAGTATAGCATACTTTAATATAATAAAGTACTGTATACAGCACAGTATAATGTATTGCATGTAGTGAAAATTGCAGTCTAGTACAGTATATGATTGTAGAATACATTGTAGCATGGCATCATGGTGTAGTATCGCATGCTGTAGTGTAATAAAGCATATAGTATAGTTTATTGTATTTAGTACAGAATATTATTTTTATTACAGTGTAGAATAGTATCATGGTGTATTGTAAAATTCTGTAGTTCAATAAAGTATATAGTATAGTATAGTATGATTGTACAATATATTGTAGTATATTGTTTTGTGTAATAAAGTCTAGTATAGTGTTCTGTAGTGTCATACAGCATATTGTGTAATACGGTAATTTAGTGTAGTATAGTCTTCTGTATTTTATTCTGTAATGAATATCGCATATTATGACATAGTATAAAGCATTGTAATGTCATAAAATGTATTAAGAATAGTACACTTAGTAATCATTGTATATGTATCATGTTGTGCTATTGTGAAGTGACCCCCCTCTCTCATCACATGTACTAGTAATTTTATCAATAAACAAATCTGTTCAATAGCAGTGTTTCCTCTTTCATTCATTTTATATCATTACAGTAGTACTGCTACTATTACTACTGCTAATAATGTTCTGCTGTACACATGAATCATTAGTGTCAACCTAATCTCTCTCTCACACAAGGGTAACAGTGTCAAGTGCAAAATATGTCTGATGAGACACAGTAGCGTGCACACACACACACACACACACACACACACACACACACACACACACACACACACACACACACACACACACACACACACATAAAACAAGGAGTCAAAGCTAAAGCGGGACAGACAGACACATCTTACACTGGTGGCCATTTCAAGGCATTCTCAACCCCTTCAGCATAAGTTGCACTCACTTTTTTTCTTTTTCTCTCTCTCTTACACACAGTGGCATGTACAGACACACACACACACACACACACACACACACACACACACACACACACACACACACACACACACACACACACACACACACACACTTAAGAGGCCGGATGGAACAATCAAGATTACACTGTCATTTGTTTTATTGACTTGCACTGTCAGGTTCTACAAGCAGGTCTCTCTCTCACACACATGCACACAAATACAATCATCTACACTCATTTGTATCATATTTCCTACAAATTTTATAATTTTTTTAATAATGCGTTTTATAAGATTATAACATAACAATGCATTAAAATTATAACATTACAAAACATTAAAAATATCTTAATACAATATGCAGTTGGCATAAAAATACACAGTACTGAGCTTCACATCATAAAATTCGATGGAATGATTCAAAGACTAACAAATGAGAAAATGATATAATTAAGGATCTTGTAAAAATATTATTAAGTAATGTTAATATATTCCATTCCTCCCATTCTCTCAAGTTACAATTATTTTATTATTTGAATCAAATAAATGAATTTGTAATGTTCAACTATAAATTGATATGAACCCAGATTGAATTTCAATATGATAATGTAATGTATTTTTTATATACATATATAAATATTATAAAATATATTCCTTCATGATTATTTTGTAATGCACTGGATGATTACAGATATATGATCTCTATATAGGATAAAGATTTCCTGAGTGCTAGAAATGGTCTAATATGCTGCTCTTTGCTCTGAGTTGTGTTAAGTACTTCTGATATTATCAGTAAAATTTACATAACATTGAAATGTCATTGCAATAAAAACAATTATTATCGAAAAAGCCAAAAATAACACAATCCATTCACAAACATGAAAATCCTGCTTATCTCAAGTGTGTGTGTGTGTGTGTGTGTGTGTGTATTATTGTGATGATTATTAACATGATATTTTTTGTTCCATGTATTTCTACATCGACATATTCGATGTAGAAAGAAATTGCGTAAAGATCGTCACTTTTTCGAATCTGAACACGAAGTAACGACTGTTAAATGACCATCACTGTATCCAGACGCAGTGACCTTGAATCATGACCTCCAAACTGCTCCTATGCTCCTCCTCCCTTTCAGCCCTAAATGCTCGAATTAGAACTAACCGCAATGCTGCTTTCATCATTCCTAACTCCTCTGTCCTTCTCTCTATCTATCTGTCTCTACACATATCCCACCAACCATACACAACTACACAACTGTGCGTATGGGCAAACACACACACACACACACACACACACACACACACACACACACACACACACACACATGCAGCAAATGCACCTCCTACATGTATGAGCTTTATCTCACAAACAGAAAGATTTGCACTGCGGCATGACTGCATTGACGCGATTTTACACGCAGTGTGTGTGTGTGTGTGTGTGTGTGTGTGTGTGTGTGTGTGTGTGTGTGTGTGTGTGTGTGTGCGTGCACCCTTGTGATGCAGCCTGTTTCTGTATTAAGACAAAAAATCTTAGAAGAAACATCTAAAAATTGGCTTTTTATTTGGCTTTTTATTATATTGGACTTGTTCACAATGCAAAAAGAAATCTGAACACCTCTATAAAAATGGACTCTATATTATAATAATGGGGCATCTTGTATATTTGCATATCAACTATTGGTAAAAAATGATTTCATTGCATTTACCTTCTTAATTCTTATGTAATATTAGAACTTATTTTTTTTTCTTGGAAAATGATCCTCAGGAATCAGAAATGTTAAAGGAGAAATATACTCTTGAAATGATTGTTTTTATTTTTGTATATTTATATTACATGCTTTTTGTAACCTTTTTCTCCTTTTCAGTTAAACCCTAGAAATACTGAATGTTCTTGTGTGCGATAACGTGTTCCCATTTCCTCTGAACACGTAGTCGCCTAAGGGCATGTGGTGGTGAAAGAAAATCAGATGTAAAAAAAATATATATATTATAAGATATCTTTATTTCCATTCTTATTTTTATATATATATATATATATATATATATATATATATATATATATATATATATATATATATATATAATTTTATATATAAGAATGGAAATAGAGATCGAGCTCCTCAAACTGATAAACAACAATAATCTCGGGTTAAAAAAAATAAATAAATAAAGGAGATTATTTGAAGGTTTAAAACACACGCGTTACAATTAAAACGCGAAATTATAATGCGGAAAAAACGAAAGTCTCGTTTCCATCCTTTTTCTTGTTCATTTACAGGGAATGATAAAACAAAATTATATATAAGCAATAGTCGGGATCAATTGCTTACCCTATAAATATTATGTCTCAATTATTAAATGCTTGAAAATGATACAAACAATAAGTTTATTTAGAGAATTAGTATTTGTCGGGGAAATGCGTCAGCGCTTTCAATCAAACAATCTCATCATTTATTTTATACAGAATGCAGTGTGTTCGATTAATGCGCACTAAAGGAGAAGTAAAAAAATCATACTAAATCATAGGGTTCGTATCGATTAAGCATTTTTTTGGGGGGGGGCATAAATTGAAGTCAATTTGAGATCATTTTTAATTTTCCGCTCCGGTGAATCTGAGCTCTTGCGGCGCCGTTTGACCCGCAGCAGCTCGGGGCCCAGGGAGCGGGCTTCAGTCCAAACCCGCAGAACACCGCAGACCAGCGACCACCAAACACCTCAACTAAAGCTGATTTCTTTTCACATTTTTTTCCTTTTTTAGACAAAAAATTTTATAGGCCAATTGCTGTGTAGACGCGAATAAAAAGAGCGAGAATTTAATTTAAAGTGGGGTAAGTTATTTTGCACATTATATATATATATACCCACAAAAAACTATGTTGACAATTATGTAAAACTAAAACAAAATCACAGGGTTTTTTTAATCAGCTTTAAGATTTTATTTGCCAAATATAAAAATAAATACGTAATAATTACATTAGATTTTATACAAAAAAATGTCAGAGACGTGAAATAAAAAATGAGAGATTCAATACACATCTTACTGCACCAAAAAACTAAGGGAGAAAATATTTTTTTAGACAATTACAGAGAAAAAATGACTGAGAATGACACACACACACACACACACACACACACACACACACACACACACACACACACACACACACACACACACACACACACACACACACAGATTTTGCAGCACGTTAGATGCCATTCCAATGCACTCAGGCATGCTGTCCAGCCCTGAACTAAACCAACACACATCTCTTCAGCTCTTTCTTTCTCTGCTCTTGTGTCTGTTCCCCTCAGTTCTCTGCTCTTTGAGCTCATGCAGTGGAGGTCAGTCTCCTCGTACTCTACTCGTTAATGCATTCGTATGAAGTGTCCATTCTCGCATGCACTTATGCATATAGATAAACGTGCACGCGATGCCCTCTAAACGACACAAAGTCAGTCCACAGACGGCGGCCCTGACGCCACCCAGATGGCACACGTTCGTACGGGCAGCTTCGTACCAACCCAAAACACACTGCGTATCCGCAGTACGGAAAGAAAGAAAGGTTTTTGGGGGCCGGGGTGGGGGGGGCCTGTAAAACATATATATATATATATATATATATATATATATATATATATATATATATATATATATATATATATATATATATATATATATATATATATATATATATATATATATATATATATATATATATATATATATATATATATATATATTTATTGTAAATCTAATGCATCAGATAAAAGGCGTCAGAGGATACACACGCTTGTTTCTGAGGGTGAGGAAGATGCGACCCTCAAGGTGACGTCTTATGCACCTGTACATGACTGTAGAGGAATTTCTCTTCATCACGAACGACATTAAGTATCAAAGTGTATTTCAAAGGTATGGATTTGAACAATACATTTTTGACACTGTATATACACACATACACACAGTCATACACACATCAACGCAACAGTGACCAGCTTATGACTTACCAATCAACATGTCTGTAGAAGTATTCAAATCAGTCCGAGTTTTTTTTCCCCCTGAAACAAATCACACTAAACAATGTGCACTTTTCGCTCCTCTTCAGTGACGTGCGCTCTCGTGTACCGGTGCAAGAGAACGCCACATGAGCTCAGCACTGCTCCCTCCACTCATCCATCGAGGAGAAAATGAACGAGAAGGGAGGGGTAAAATCATCAGCCTCTCTCTCTCTCTCTCTCTCTCTCTCTCTCTCTCTCTCTCTCTCTCTCTCTCTCTCTCTCTCTCTCTCTCTCTTTCTATCTCTGTTTCTCCTCCTTTCTCTCTCTGTATCTTTCTGCCTTTTAACCCTAGCATATGGATAAATTAGCTGGTTATATTTTCTCCTTTCACGGTGCCTGATTTCATCTAAATAAATTCATGTGTGCGCACCTGTGATATGTGTGTGTGTGTGTGTGTGAGAGTGTGTGGATGGGTGGGGGTAATAACAGCGAGGTTCAATGGGTCAAATCTGGCACCCACTGTTACATTAGCATACCTCTTTTCACCCAGGCCCCTAGCAGGATAAGTGGAGGAGAAAAATCAGGTAAGGTAAAAGAACATGGCGTGCTGAAATCAAACGTTTCTTTCTACATCCCCATCTCTCTCTTTCTCATTCTCATGCTTTCGTCATTTTTTTTTCAACCCCTCTCTCTCCTCTTCATGTCCCCTTCCTCCATTGTGCTTCCTACAGATGTGCTGAATGAGATAATCCTCAGCACCACATTGATTACGCTGTTTTTCAGCTCTGCAGACGCGTATTATCATCGTCATCTCTCAGCTTCTTCTTAATGAACGTGTGCCGCAAAAAATTGTACACAAATTTGGTTATAAAAATGGATGGATATAAAAAAAAATAAATACACATCGGTTTAACAAGATGTTCAAGAACAGGATGCACCAAAAACCAACCATCAATCAAATTAGCTTTTAAAATGGGTTTGAAATTCAATCTGACAAAAGTTTTTTAATTCATTTTTGAAAGTGCCACAGCATTACTGTTATATAAACATGACATTTTTCTGCATCGTACATTAATTAAATTTAAAGATTTATCCATATTACTATACCGTATTCGGATGCGAAAACTCATCTAAATCTAATGAACATTTCTTCCACTTACTGTTTTCAACTGTTCTTCACACAGGAAATTTCTAAAGATCTAAAGCTTTCTCTTAATTTTATCATTGTTACTTCTACCTAAATATTAAAAAAAAAACTTGCTAAATGCTAAAAAAAAGCTAAGATCTTGCAGTTTTGCCCTCTCTGGTACAAAAATTTTTTTTTTTATTATATTGCGAGTTTTTCTCATAAAGATACACTCCATACACAAAGTTTGCGAACACAAGCATAAGATTTGTATGTGTTTTTTGAACGTTTTGCACATATATCCCCATTTGCTGTTATAATAACCTCCACTCTTCTGGAAAGATGTTCCACTAGATTTTTAGAGTGTGTTTAACATTTGTTATCATTCAGCTACAAGGATGTTTTTAAAGTCAGGGACTGATCCATCCCAAACGTGTTTGCTAGGGATGAGGTCAGAGCTCTATAGCAAGCAGGCCACTTTAGATCTTCCACTCCAACTTATGTAAAGCATATCTTCAAGAAACTGTTTTTGTGTACAGGGGCATTGGGTCTCCTAGTTCAGGTGAATTAAAGATTGAATGCTATAGCATCCAAAAACATCATATACAATTGTTTGCCTCCAACTTTGTGGTAACAGTTTGGGAAAGAATTACAAATGGCTGGAAAAGTCTTGTGTCCCAATAATGTTGTCCCTGTAGTGTATATTTAATGAAACATTTAAATGCCTACACCAAGGGTCATTTAGACAAAAACATTATGGGAAAGTGTTTTATGTTACTGTGTGTGTGTGTGTGTGTGTGTGTGTGTGTGTTTGTGTGTGTGTGTTAGTACTTGTGCAGCATGCAGCTTTGGACACAGACACATTAGCAATGACAGATGTGTCCTCTTCCTGCCAACATGCTGCAACAAACCACGCATGCATGCACACTTAACGCACACACACACATGCACAAAAACACACACTCTCACACACACATACAAACACACACGCGCACACACATGCGTGTGCACACACATACATCAATTTCATGTTTCAAAAACCTGCCATATAACAAAGTATTCCACATTTTAATAGATTGATATATCCTTCAGTTTTCAAGTCAGTGTCACAAAACCAACTGGAGAATCTCATCATAACCTCATCACAAATACATCACAGAGCATACTCTCAAAATCCTACCCAATGCCTAACAAGCAGTGTTAATTTTTGTACAGTCTGCTCTGATATGGAGTGACTGTAAAGAGGAATATCGCCACAGAAGCTGCTTTGAGCGGAGTGTGGTGTAGGATCTTATCTTTACTGCTTCTCTCAGGGGGAGAGTTAACACCAAACTCAATCTGGGTACTGGATCAGAGCCTGTGGCAAAAACGACGGGTGCAGTGTGTTGTTTAGTTTAAAGTCCACAATAAGCATGATGCAGAACCATCAGTAGGCATATTGGATGTATTTTAAAGCACTTTGATGGCCACTGTAGATTACATTTATAACATTTACTATATAGAACAAATGGCTGAAAAAATCATGTGTCTCACTATTTTTTGTAGTTCTTCCTCAAACTGTAACCACAAACACCCTTGTGGCTAATTAAGCACAAATCTCCACAAGCACAATTAAGTGAAACATCCTTATAGAAGACTATTAGCGCTCCAATGTACATAAACCACCAAAAGAATACCACCAGTCAAAAAAATCTGTTGAAGGGAAACTAGTTATAAAAGCAAAGTGTTTTATCTTAAAATAAATGTAGAGCTTTTAGAAGAGGTAGGTCTTTAGACGTCATATGAAGACTAGTGACTTCCTAAAAGTTCATTCAAAGATCTAGATGCCAGAACAAAGAACAGCTTTAAAGTGTAAAAAAACTACATCAGGACAGAAGTAAAAAATGTTTGAAGCTCTGTGACCAAAAGAATGCAGGAGGCAGCATTTTTTCGAAAACATCCAGCGAGGCACCTAGTTGAAAGCAGTCGCCTCTATACACAGTCTCATTTGGAGCCATGATTAGTTTCTGTCCAAACAAACAAAACTTCCCAGTAAGTCAGTCTACTTATGATTCAGCTCCCTTATAAATATTTCAGCATGTATATAATAAAAACTCATCGTCGTCCGCTATCCCAGAGTGCAGTGGAGTGGATGACATGTGATTGGCAGGTGGGCACTGTAGGTGATTTTCCCCAGCAATAACATTAGGAATCTATTAGATGAGAAGTCTGGTGCAGAAAGTGGCATTTAGGTCTGTATTATGATGTTGGCAGCCATTGGAAAGAAACCTTTTCAGGTGAAAATGGAGGTAAATGAAGAGTCCTGCCAATCACCTGAAGCCTTTATTATTTAGGTTACAGTAGTGCACATGCATTTGGATTGGAGAAAAGTTTTTACACATTCAAATATATTACCCCTGTGACTAGCGCACACAGACACACACACACACACACACACACACACACACACACACACACACACACACACACAGACACACACACACACAGATTGATATCAGTAATCAGCAACTACATCCCAATACTAATCTGATCCTTTTCCAACACAACATGTATGTATGTATGTACACACACAAACACACAAACACAAACACACACACCCTAACTGGGAGAATTGCGAAATATAGAGTACAGATAAGAGCACCAATCACAGTAGATTATCATTAGAGTACAGATTACAGTAGAGACATGATTACCATTAGAGTACCAATAAAAGTACAGATTACCCTGTAGACTTGATACTATTAGATTACAGATTACAGTAGAGATTACCATTAGAGTACCAATAAAAGTACAGATTACCCTGTAGACTAGATACTATTAGAGTACAGATTACAGTAAAGACTAGATTACCATTAGAGTACCAATAAAAGTACAGATTACCCTGTAGACTAGATACTATTAGAGTACAGATTACAGTAAAGACTAGATTACCATTAGAGTACCAATAAAAGTACAGATTACCCTGTAGACTAGATACTATTAGAGTACAGATTACAGTAAAGACTAGATTACCATTAGAGTACCAATAAAAGTACAGATTACCCTGTAGACTAGATACTATTAGAGTACAGATTACAGTAAAGACTAGATTACCATTAGAGTACCAATATAAGTACAGATTACCCTGTAGACTAGATAATATTAGAGTACAGATTACAGTAGAGACTAGATTACCATTAGAGTACAGATTACAGTAAAGACTAGATTACCATTAGAGTACCAATAAAAGTACAGATTACCCTGTAGACTAGATACTATTAGAGTACAGATTACAGTAGAGACTAGATTACCATTAGAGTACCAATAAAAGTACAGATTACCCTGTAGACTAGATACTATTAGAGTACAGATTACAGTAGAGACTAGATTACCATTAGAGTACCAATATAAGTACAGATTACCCTGTAGACTAGATAATATTAGAGTACAGATTACGGTAGAGACTAGATTACCATTAGAGTACAGATTACAGTAGAGACTAGATTACCATTAGAGTACAGATAAAAGTACAGATTACCCTGTAGACTTGATACTATTAGAGTACCAATATAAGTACAGATTACCCTGTAGACTAGATACTATTAGAGTACATATTACGGTAGAGACTAGATTACCATTAGAGTACAGATTACAGTAGAGACTAGATTACCATTAGAGTACAGATAAAAGTACAGATTACCCTGTGGACTAGATTACCATTAAAGTACAGATTACAGTAGAGACATGATTACTATTATAGTACAGATTACAGTAGAGACTAGATTACCATTAGAGTACAGATTAGATAACAGACTACATTAGATATTAGAGTAAAAATGTAAGTACAGATTACAGTAGAGTTCAGAATGCCATTAGAGTACAGATTAAAGTACTGGTAATAATACAGATTAAAGTACAGAAGACAGTAGAGATTACAGTACAGATTGTAGAACAG
>NC_139590.1:6396950-6454450 GCF_946808225.1 Silurus aristotelis
GAGAGAGAGAGAGAGAGAGAGAGAGAGAGACAAAACATCCTCTTTAACAGCCAGTCAGTATTCTGGTTTCAGAGGGGGGGCGTCACCGTCTCCATGCCAAGCGTTTCCGTGGTGAGCATGTTCCGTTGCTATGTAATTATGGTCCATTCGCATGATAGCTTGCACCTGAAGTGGGTCTGACTGCTGTGTTTGTGTGTGTGTGTGCGTGTGTGTGTGTGTGTGTTAGAATATAAAGTAACCCAGCCATTTGTAAGCAGGCAGGCAGGAATCTTGAATGCTCTATTTGTATGCTGTATGCACAATATAAAGTCATAGGGTTCTATAGACGTGTCAGTAAACATTTGTACTTGGTGTTAGCATGCCCGCTAGGCCACTAGTGAAATTTCTCAGGAGACATACATAAAAAAAAAAACATGAAGCATGTGATATTGATTAATCACTGGACAAAAGCATGGTGATGAAAAAAAGATCTTTCAGTGAAAATAGTGCAAATCTTCATAATTCTGTGTGTCCTCAAGTGCCATTAAGTTCACAATTCTCACAAAACTCCATTACATGAAACATTTTAGCCATAGACAAACCTGGAGAAGGGGGGTGCCAGTGAGCCCCTTTAAATTATTAATCAGTTCTTATGCTAAAGTTTAATATACAGTAAATGTCTGCATATTTTAATTCATGCAATTTTGCATTGATTATTAAATGTCTTTAACCTTTTTTTTTTTTTAAATAGAAGGATGAGAATGATTTGTATGGTGTAGGGGTGGAGCATTGTGGTGGGCGGGCGGAGCCATTGTGGTGGTGACAAGTAATCTCACCTAGGGTGCCAAAAAAGGCTATAAACGGCCTGTAGAAAGTACAGTTAGTCCACGATTTACTATAAGGATGCGTTCTGATGACCCCATGCAAGTCGAGACATGGCCTGGCATACCCAGGAGTCTTAAAGAATGGTGATCAATATGGGGTATCATACTGTAATTTGTTAATAATATTTGTTAATAATTACAGTCACAGTACAACAATTTAGCAAAACGGAGCAATTTACAATGCCGTACTGTATAAACTATGCAGTATATATGTATTTGGAAGCAGGCGAGAGGACGAGCGCCTCCGAGGAGAGGGTGGAGCATACGCTGCTACATTGGCCTGCCATGTGAAATTAAAAATATTTGTACAATTTTGTTTTATCGCTATCATCATCATCATTATAAGAATGCAAAATTTAATGTTTACTTGGTGACAATCTGTAAATCAAATACTTTGGGATGTGATATAAGAGCAAGATGGTAAGTTGAAGTTAGGAACTGATCCCTGGTGACATTTGTGACTTGTAAATAAACACTATAGAAGCAAAGAATAGCCCACAATATATTTACAATGGAAATAAATCCGTAATCTGAGCACCTGCTCTGTATTTTTCTCATGGGAACGTGTTCAAGAATAGACACGTTCTGTGCGACTGCTAAAACAATGCTTGATAAAGATACATATATCACAGAAAGAGAGTGCGCACTAAATACATCACACTATTTGAATATACATATGTGTATAATTTGAGGCTTCATGGAATTTGTTCTCCATTCAGACCTTTAATAGGAACATTGCTTAAAGCGCTTGACCAATAACTGAATAAATGTAATCACTATGATTGGCAAAAAAATAGAAATCCACATCTGCGCTGCTCTGTTGTAGATTCTTGGATACATGAGCTGGACAAACTAGTTTTCTCAGTGCGGATTAGGAAAAAAAACAAGAACAAGAGGCTATTTGGGGAAAATGTAAAAAAAGAAAGCAAGACTGAAATCTGAGGTGAAAGGTGAAACCGGTGCTTAATTCTGCACAGGGTTTGAACACGTCCTCCAGGAAATGTTCCTACTGCCGAGACCTACATCAACACCATTATTAAACTCTCTAATACTGTATGTTTTTAGTTCTCAGCCTGAGGCTTTAACTTACAATGAACAGGTCGAACCCACTGGCATTTAAATCACAACACATACACTAGTGTCCTACCTGTGCTTCTGCCCTTCATGTGTTTCAGTCTCTTCTGGTGGGTTTTGCCGTTGTAGTGTATCTGCGCCTGTGCGGTCGAGTTCAGCTGAATGTTACACACTTCGCAGACTGTGTATGATCGGTATTTACGTTCCTGCTTGGGACGAGGGTTCAGGGGCGGGGTTTTGTGTCTCTGAATATCGGCCTGGTCGGAAGGTAAGGCATTAAGTCTGGTTTCTTCGGTCAAAGCTTCAAGTCCATCGGCGGCGCTGTAGAAATGCTTCATTCCTAAGGGTTCACACACACACACACACACACACACACACACACACACACACACACACACACACACACACACACACACACACACAGAGACAGAGACAGAGACAGAGACACAATGTGATTCAACGGAAAATATATGATGCTATGCAATTCAACATGGTACGGATAGTTTTTTTTTCATTGGTTCAAAAGTAAATCATAAATAACATAAATAATAACTTAAATGCCTTCTGACCTCTAACGCATGGCCCCTTTACAAACAGGCCTTTGTAGTGTAAAAAAAAGAAAATAGATTAAATAAATCCAGAAATTCTTTTCCTGTCCTGTCCCTAGGTAAATGCAGTTCTACCTCTGCCATGTTAATCTTTTTTCTATGTGAGTCTCAGAACAATCCATAGTGTTGTAATACCTCATTTACATTTACATTTGCTGCATTTAGCAGACGCCCTTGTCCAGAGCGACGTACAAAAGTGCTTTGAGTCTCTAGCAATGAATAAATCTACACTGGTACACCAGATTACAAACTTAATATAAATATAACTCTTGAATTCTACAAAGCAAACTTTGTAGTTCTAAAAAAAAGTGCTCATTTAAGCAGCGGTTGTGCTGAGAGAACATGCTTGAGAAACAGTTTGGTGAGGAGAAATGAATCTACATATAAAATATTGTTCACAACTTCTCGGTAATTTTCAAAATAATAAAAGTATAGCGCATCTACTAATAATTAAATAAATAAATTCGTTTTTAGCGATGCAAATATGGTAAAAACTATACATCACAATACAATTGCCAGGTATATATATATATATATATATATATATATATATATATATATATATATATATATATATATATATATATATGGTGGCAATTGTATTGTGATGTATAGTTTTTACCATATTTGAATGAATAAATATTAGTATTAGTATATATATATATATATATATATATATATATATATATATATATATATATATATATATATATATATATATATATATATATATATATATATACTTCTGATAACCGCTAGGTGGAGCCAAACTTCACCACAGCCAGCGTTCCTCTGATTGTTTGCATCTGTGTGTGTGTAAGTGTGTAAGTGTGTGAGTGTGCGTGTGTGTGTGTGAGTGTGTGTGTGTGTGTGCATGTGTGCGTATGTTTGCTTTTATGCTGCAATCAATTAGAAGATCAGTGTGAAAGTAAGCACTTGTACCTAAATGTTGTTTTGGTTCTGGAGAGGGGAAAATCTATTTTTTATATATTTATATCCATTTATAATTATGCTCTTTTACTCTCCCTCCCATACACATCCACCCACACTACACACACACACACACACACACACACACACACACACAAACACACACACAGCCTCCTTTCACGTTGTGTCTCTGCTGTGTCCCGAGCTTACGCAACTCTCTAAACAAGGAAAAAATGTTCAAAACCGCTGCACACAATCACACATCTGTGTTAGGTGGCTGCTGCTGATGGTTCTGGGTGGGTGTGGTGCTTTCCGACAATGTTTAAATAAACTGTCGAAAGGTACTACAAAACTTTTCTTGTGCACCAAATTGTCCCATTAATCTAATGTATAAATCAGACTTGAGCCTGAATTCTTATACATGAACAATGACAGGTGTGAATACAGCATCAGTGTTGTTTTTCCCCGCAAAAACTGATACAAATGCTTTTCACCTAGTAAATAAAACTAGATAACTCAAGGTTCTACTGGTTTTACTTCAAGCTTGTCCACAACCCCTTCCTAACATACAACGGCTAACAATAAGACCTGAGTTCTTCTGCTGTAAGTTTGAGTGTGTGTATGTGTGTCAGGAGGTCAGGGAGGGACAGAGATTCCTAAAGCTGAACATGTCCACCGCATACTACCTCAGACCCTCTTTCGGTCTGAGCCCACTCACACCACATGGACATCCATCAATCTGTATAGTACTATGCTACTGAAAGTGTCCCATATAGAGCCCAGGTGCATTCACCCCCCCCCCCCCCCCCCCCCCCTACACACATGTTATGACAAGGGCAAGGATGAAGATGGATCTGTTAAACTAAGATGTTCAGAGCTCCACAACAGCTGAGGCAACTATCACAGCCAGATAGACAAGCAGAAAAGTGCATCAACAAAAAGTGAATCCTTGCTGAATGATCTGCAACACATCAGTGTCAAAAGCAACCTGCTCAGAAGAATCCTTCACCCTATTGAACACCTCTGGGATTAATTGGAACGCTGACTGCACCCGTCTTCTCACTTACCTGACTTTATTAACACCCTTGTTGCTGAATGAGCACAAATCTATTCAAGCACACTCCAAAAATCTAGTGGACCAACTTCCCAGAAGAGTGAGGAATATCACAATGGCATGCGGATTACACGTGGAATGGGATGTTTAAAAAATGCATAGAATGTTATGGTCTGGTGTCCACAACCTTTTTTCATTTTTCATTTTTTCATTCACATTTATGGCATTTTTTTTTTAACATTACATTTATACAATTATTATTTATTTATAATTTATTTATTAATAAATTATAAATTAATAATTTATTTATTATAGAGTTTCATTTATATATATATATATATATATATATATATATATATATATATATATATATATATATATATATATATATATATATATATAATAGGGCCTTGCTCAGGGGCCCAGAAATGGAAGCTTGGAGTGGCTGGGATTTAAACTCATGACCTTTGAATCCAAAGTACAATGCCTTAAACACTAACCTACCATCTCCCTATCATCTGATTTTGCCCTACTGTAGGCTGTACATAAATAAACCACGCTCTTGTCTTGACCGTGCTGATCACATGACTATTACATTGTCTATTGATATGGATTTGTTTGCTTTTGTTTTCCAAAGCTCTGAACTGCACTTGCATTGTTAAACTTGAATGAGTAAGTGTGATGCCAAACTTTCAGTTTCAGTTTTTGTATTTTTATTTGTTACTATTTAAACCTATGTAGTGGATACTGTCACCCAAATGAGGATCGGTTCCCCTTTTGAGTCTGGTTTCTTCTCCAGGTTTCTTCTTCCTCTTATGAGGAAGAAACTCAAGGTTTCTTCCTCATAACATCTAAGGGAGTTTTTCCTTGCCACAGTCGCCACAGCTGCTCATCAGGGATAAATGCACACCATTCACCTTGACTGTTGATTTCTGTAAAGCTGCTTTGAGACAATGTCTGTTGTGAAAAGCGCTATACAAATAAACTTGACTTGACTTGACTTGACTTGACTTGACTTGACTTGACTTGACTTGACTTGACTTGATTCAGATTTGTCTAATCTCAGAGCGTCATCTAAACCTCGGGAAACTGTATTTTATTTTTACATCTTCACACAAAGTGTTACCTGAGCACTTGCTCTTACAGAATCACATGAAGGATGGTGATAGTAGCAGTGATCAGTGGTGTAAAGTATTTAAGTAAATGTACTTTGTTACTGTAAGACTTAAGTCATCTTTGGCTACTTTCTAGTTTTACTGAGTATCAAAGATATGAGCAAGTTTTACTTACTCTATCCAACTACATTTAGGATTCATTATATATTCATCATCCTCCACTGTTACCAATGAGATTTTAGTTGAAGATGTTATTAAGGCTCTCCAAACACACTACAAAATCTAGTGGAACATCTTCCCAGAAGAGTGGAGGATATTATAATAGCCAATGGGGACTAGATATGGAATGGGATGTGCAAAAATCATAAATCTCATAGTCAGGGTTCCACAAACTTTTGTCCAATTTGACAAAAATAGTCCTTCTGCTGTCGCATCACTTCTGGTTTTCCCATACCCAAAAAGCGAAGCCAAACCAGGACAAATCCGAGGACGTAAATTCTAAACAAGGGCAGAGGGAATCCTGCTCTCTGAGTGAAATATTGTGCTCTTGAATATTTTTGGCAGAAAAATCGCACCATTGGTGTTCCTCAGCTAAAAAACATAAAATGCTTCATGTCATGAAGTGTGTGAGCAATCTGTCCTTGGAGTGACATGATAATGAACTGCAGCTTGTCTGGATTTAATGGGTTTTTTTCCCCAACACATGTTCTAGCCTTCAGCCTAAAAGCTGAAAGAGGAGAGCGGAAAGACTCGGAGGATGTTTCAGCTCTAATCTATTTGCTGGAAGCCGCTGGCCCTACAAATGAGGTTGGATATGTTTGCTCAGGATCTGCATGTTTGTGAGTGTGCGTCTCAAATCATTCGGGACGAGAGGAAATTTAAACAGCTGCCGAATGTTTGATAGTTTTGCCCATTCATGCTATAACAAGCACTTCTCTGTGCTGGTGTTTGCTCAGTGTCCAGCTCTGCATACTTTTTCTTTTTATTATGGTTTAACCAAATGGATTAACTGATGTATGTGATATTAAAATAATTGCACGTGACTCTGAAAACACAGGAAGCTGTGTTTGTAAAGATGATGTTTAATCGGTTTGTAAAAAAACTTTCCGCACTTTTATAATGCAACATACTTATTAGAATATTTATAAAATTATTACATTTTCTACCAAAGCATACAATTAATGTTTTTTATTTGTACAGTAATCATTTACATTTACTTCATTCGGCAAATTACCTTATCCAGAATGACTTCATTCTGCTCATCTGACAACAACGAGCTCATTCATATGACTGAGCATTTTGAGGGCCTTGATCAAGGGACCAGTAGCAGCAACTTGGTGGTGGGATTTGAACTCATGACGTTCTGGTATGAAGTCCAACATCTTTACCACTGAGCTACCCCTTCATCACATCAGTCATCCCTAAATATAAACTCTCTCATTTTTTCATGTCAAATCTTGTTTTACAGATAAAGAAGAATTTAAAACTGAAGCCAGCTGTTGACATTTCACCATAAAACTGATCCCAGCACCTAATAAGGAATCCTGTGCAATCCTTTTTTTCTAGTGTGTGTATATATATTATATTGTTATTAAACTTTTTTCTTACTTTTTAGTTATACTATACTTTTATTATACTTATACTTTATACTTATTTTATTTATTTAACTTTATTTTCATTCTTATATTTTATCTCTATTTTTCATGTTTACATGTTGGACATGTTTACATGTTGGTCGTATAAAAGTATAAAACACAAAACAGTGTAAGACAACACAAGACACAAAATAGTGCCGCCAGTAAACCTACTGTAAACCTATTGTATATTACACAGTGCAGTGTGTAAAAGAGAACTGAGTACAGGAGTGTAACTTGTAATTAACAAAATGTAAACAAAAAGGTTTGTGCAAAACAGCAAACGCACTTTCATAATTTAAGAATTTGATAACGCTTTAACATCATGTTCGTAAAAAAACAACAAAAAAACCCCCAGCAACAACATATTGTCATATTCTGTCTCCCTGTCCCTTTCTTCAGAGGTTTAAAGAGAACCTGAAAATCATACTTTTGTAAAAGTATAGATCCTTTACTGCAAGACTTACTCAAACTCAAGTATCACCAATTCCAATATGACTTGAGTAAAATTTTTATCAATCATGTTCTAATTCGAACAGTACTTGAATATTTGTCTCGTGCTGAACGCAGACCCAAAGATGCACTAGTCCTCAACACCATGACACATGTTAGTGAAAAGCCAAAAACAGTTGATTTGTGAGGTTTTATTTCCTAAAATACAAATCAAGCAGAAATCACCACAACAGCCTCTTCAACATGCCAGAATGAAACAAAGTCAATCAAACAAGTCGATAGTAGTAACAAGTAGTGGAGCAATCTTTCAAAAAGGTATTTCAATTAACAAATAAAATGACAGTATCGTTTCACAAAGTAGAAGAACTATTAGTATTCAATAGACAATTTTTTTTTTTTTTTACAATTTTATATAAAGTAAAACCAAATCTTGACAGCTGACTGTGATTTGCTACACCTCCCAGTCTCAGAGAGCTGAACAAAAGCTGGAATTTATTCAAGCCCTTTTTTTTATTGCAAATAAGGCCCAGCAGTGCTAAAATGTCTCACACAGGTAGCAGATTTAGGTTAAGCCTTAATGACATCTTTAACAGATGTGCAAAATCTTAAATCTTAAATTTAAACTACATTGCCAAAAGTATCGGGTCACCTGACCTTTCCTGCTATATGTGGTCCTTTTCCAAACTGTTACCACAAAGCTGGAGGAACTCAATTGTACAGGACGTCTTTAGATGCGCTGTAATAAAATTTTGCATTCACTTGAACTTGGGAACCCAAACCTGTTCCAGCATGGCAATGCTACTTTGTACAAAGTGAGTTCCTTGAAGATCTGGTTTACATGCTTTGGAGAGGAAGATCGTGAGTGTACTGCTATAGAGCTCTGATCTCATCTGTACTGAACACTTTTTGGGATGAATTGGAATGCTGACTACACCCCAGGTCTCCTCACCTAAATCAGTACCTGCCTTTCGTAATTCCCTTGTGGCAGATGAACACAAATATTCATAAGCAAACTCCAAAGTCTAGTGGAACAGCTTCCCAGAAGAGTGGAGGGAATTATATATGACCAGGTGACCCAATACTTTTGGAAATATAGTGTATATTGAATTGAGTGTATAAGTGTAGTTGAGTAGAGAGCAAAAGTTGCATATATCTTTGATACTTTGAAAGTATCCAAAAATGACAAATACAGTAACTATGTACATTTACTCAAATATTTTAAACCACATCCAATCATGTGCATCTGTAAGAGCAAGTGCTCAGGTAACAGTTTGTGTGAATTTTCTTTATTTTTATTTTTCAAATACAGTTTAATGGCCATCAATGCTCTGCTGTATGACAGTATGAATCCAATACGTATGTTTTAAATACAAAAATGAAAAACAGAAACTGAAAGATCGACAAGGTGTACAGTTTACTCATTACTCACAGGTTACTGCAATGCAAGTAACAAGTGCAGTACAGAGCTTTGGGAAACAAAAGCAAACAAATCCAAATCAATGCAATGGACAGACTAGACTATGGCAAAACCAAGATCAAAAATAAAATAGCAATCAAAAAGGTTTGTGAAAACCTGACCATAAGATTCATGTGCTTTTTGAATTTCGCAAGATGCTCCACTAGATTTTCTAGTGAGCTTGTTGAGATTTGTGCTCATTCACTCACAAAGGTGTTAGTAAAGTCAGGCGCTGATGAAGGTGAGATGAGGAGGCCTGGGGGTGCAGTCTGTGTTACAATTCATCCCAACATGTGTTCAAGAGGGTTGAAATCAGATCTCTATATCATGTAAACAAATCTTCAAGGAGCTGGCTTGCATATAAAAGCCTTATACAATTGTGTACCTCCTACTTTGTAACCGATTGGGAAAGAACAACATATGGCTTGAAAAGGTGTCCCAATACTTTTGTCCATACAGTGTATTACTTCACATTATTTTTATGAATGAGGGTCCTTTAAATTCTGTGCGCACACAGATGTGTGTGTGTGTGTGTGTGTGTGTGTGTGTGTGTGTGTGTGTGTGTGTGTGTGTGTGTTCTGGGAGTCTGGGTCAGTCATATTTGTAGACTGAAGTGGTCCTGGGAACTAGAGATCCCAACTGGCTAAGATCAGACAAACAACATATAACGATAACAGCAGCTGTGTGCATCACTTGATTGAATCGTGGTTCAACACGACTTCTATTAATATAAAAAATATTTATATTCAATTCAAAAATTAATAACAGATCCTTTCATTTTTAATTGTGTTGGCAAAGAAATATAATGGAATTATAATAACACATAATAAAACACATATAATGGCATGTGGTATAATACAATTTTACATTCACTTAAACTTGATGGCCGATATATGATGGCAATTTTTTTTGACCGATATGTTTGGACGATCCCCCATACTTGATTGAAAAAAGCTACACGAATCCGTTAGTAATGATCGCGACAGGTGTAAACAGTGATTGGTTTATATATTTACAGTTCTAGCTCTTCCGGTTTCCCTGTTTGGATGCGGAATACAGATTACTGCCACCTGCTGGTATGGGAAAGTTATGTTCCCTAACGCAAGCACAGAACATAACATGCACGGTTTGGTGAGTCAGATACGCCTGCCTAATAATCGGCCGCCTGATCAATCCGTCGACCTCTAATAAACGGTTATAAAAGATTATATAAGTTTGTTCCTCATAACTGTAAGTGTGTCCCTGCTGAGCGAGCCAGTGGTGACTGTGTCAAGAAAAAACTCCCTAAAGATAGCATGAGAAAGAAACCTTGAGAGGAACCAGACTCAAAATTGAATGCAACCTGTGGTCCTGAGACATTGTAGTAGACTATTGATGTTAATTACCGTCCAAATTTAAGCTTGAAGTTCTTGATGCTAGTAACGTATACTATTAAAATAACACACAAACATGCATGACTCCTCTGATGGACCGAGGTGAAGTGACCTTTACTGAATAACACTCTTAAACACATAGCTCAGTGTAACGCACTCAAACTCTGGCACTGTCACATCTTCACTGTGGTGCTCCATTAATCAATTCCATTACACCACAGAAAACACAGAAAGTGTGTTATTACACAGGCATTTAACAATTATTCCACCGGTGTGAGCAGGAATCAAGTTGTTCAGAGGCTACCTATGCTGTCAAAAACAAAGGAAAACATGCTAAACACTTAGCTTTATTACTTTATTAATTATTTATCTAAATAAAATTACAGTATTTTCCCATTTGGGAAACTGCATGTCAAAAAAAGACCCACAAATTCTAACAGTGCACGTGTGCTAGTGTAAAAGTGTGTGTGTGTGTGTGTGTGTGTGTGTGTGTGTGTGTGTGTGTGTGTGTGTGTGTAAAAACGCTATATATTAGAGTAGTCAGTGTGCAGCTTGTATAGCAGTACAGATTTACTGTCCTCTGAAAATAACTCATCATACAGCCATTATTGTCTAAATAAACGGCAACAAAAAAGTTGAGCTATTTTATGAGTTGCTCAGTAGCGCCTGGTTCCATAATCTCAAATGACTGTATAAGACTGTAGGAAAGACATAACTCATAATCACACATTCCAGTGCTCATGAAATTAGTTCTCACTCTCCAGTGCTCTGTATTGTTTAAAGACTTTAATCACCCAAATGAGAATGGGTTCCCCTTTTGAGTCTGGTAGCATTCAAAGGTTTCTTCCTCATAACATCTAAGGGAGTTTTTCCTTGCCACAGTCGCCATGGCTGCTCATCAGGGGTAACTGCAAGTTAAAATTTGTGGGTATCTACAGTGGGACCGAATGTTCAGAAAATTTTAAACAAAGTTTTCACTAACAAATTTTATAACATTTTTAAAACACATTATTGTATTAAAGTGACATTAAAGTCTAGATTAATTCACTAAGGTGCCATAGGGCTGCAGGGGTGCGTTCAAAAATCTTAGGAACTCGCGAGCTCTGGGGGGACCACTGTACACCCTAAGCTGTACGGCATTTAACCATGCAAAGCCACAGGTACTATTAATTATGTTTATGCTTGTATTGTAAAGTAGTTAAAATGTGGTGCTTTGAGTAAAATTCTCTCATACTGACCACCTAATGTTCCACATGGCCCTGATACTGAATTACAGTGGAACCCGGTTATGTCGATGTCCTAGGGCAGGGGTGGCCAACCAGTCAGAGACAGAGAGCCACATTTTTTACTTTGTTACTGCAAAGAGCCACATCATACACATGGGCACACATGAACATCACCCATCCCTTCCTCTCACACACACACACACACACACACACACACACACACACACACACACACACACACACACACACACACACACACACACACACACACACACAACTCTGCTCAGCCAGATTTATTGTAAATGTCACACACCAACATAATGACAGAAAACACAGACTTTGTTTGTGTTGGGTTTTTTTTGTATGTGCGTGTTCACTTCGCTTGACTTCAATACGGTATTTTCGTCAAATGCGCATGTGCGTGAGATGAATATACCGCAAAGTTTCCAGTAGGGGCAAGATCATTTAAATCTTAAAAATACCGTGTTGAACTCAAGCGAAGCGAACACGCACATTAAAAACAAACAAACACAAACTTCGATATGTACGTAAGAGCCGCATGAAACCAGCCAAAGAGCCGCATGCGGCTCGCGAGCCGCGGGTTGGCCACCCCTGTCCTAGGGGGTCGCCAAAGAGCATCGAGATAACCGATGATCGAGATAACCGAAAACCAATATGGCGGCAAAATATTAACGTGCTTGAAATTTCTTTATGTACTTGATGTGCGTTAATAAATGAGAATGTGCATGCACGTGTTTTTGGAGGGTTTTTTACACAACAGCGTTGCCGCGATTTGTTTGATGAAGGCATGTTATAAAAATACATACAGTACATGTTTGTTATCTGTCAGGAAGGGGGCGTGGCAGGTGCTTTCTCGGCCGCTTTCTCTGAAGCTCCCGGCTTCAATCGCGCACATATGGTGCTCGTTTATCATCATCACCAGCTCCTATTTAAACTTCCACACTCTCACTGTCCGTTATTGTTGGTATATGTTGGTTCACGGCGGGCGTTGTTATCGCGCATGCGTATCCCGGTACGTGTCTTCCCACCGGCCCTCTCTCACTGGCTGCGCTTTTCTTCCAAAAACGCATTGCGGATTCATCCCCCCGATCCTGCCGGTGTTCATTCTATGCTTTTGCTGCTCATCCCACGTTCCTACCAAGCGCCGCGCTTCTACCAAGCGACATAACCGATAAAAAATGCTTAGACAAAACGAGAATTTGGCGGTTCCACTTCAAAAACGTCGACTTAATAGGGTTGTCGAGGTAACAGAGGTCGAGAAAATTGAAGGCACACAGTTGTACAGGTTGTCTTTTATATTTTGCTGCAGAGGTCTTGTTTTATTTCGTTTCACTTTTAAAGAACAAACCTTCTAAAAATAATTCAAGATTTTCTCTAAATCTTCTCTATACAGACTCCAAAGATAACATGTTCTCTCTGTGGTGTGTCCTTAGTACATTTTTCTCTCTCTGACCCAGGCTGTCTATGTGATCTGGGATTGTGTGTCTTTCTGTGATTACATGAGGTTAAAGAAGGTTAAATAATTGCTGAGCTTAGTGTGTACAGTATGTGGACACATTTTCCATCACATTTGTACTTTTTTTTAGCCTTAATCCCTCCAGATTACTCACTCAGACCAAAAAACACACTGTGTGTGTGTGTGTGTGTGTGTGTGTGTGTGTGTGTGTATATATGTTATGTGTAGGCCTCGTTTAAAAGATATGTTTTTAATCTGCACTTAAACTGGGTGATTGAAAGGGCATTACTTATAATCTTACACTTCAGTGCTCATGTTAGTTCTCACTCTCCAGTGTTCTGTATTGTTTAAAGAATATAATCACACTCTTGATATCATCCAAATGAGGAGTCAAATTGAGTCTGGTTCCTCTCAAGGTTTCTTCCTCATAACATCTAGGGGGAGTTTTTCCTTGCCACAGTCACCATGGCTGCTCATCAGGGATAAATACACATCGTTCACCTCAACTCATAAATTCTGTAAAGCTGCTTTGAGACAACGTCTGTTGTGAAAAGCGCTATAGAAATAAACTTGACTTGACTGTACACCTTAATGCAGTTATCCAATCAGCCGATCATGTGGAAGTGGTACGATGCATACAGTCATCTAGATACAGGTCAAGAGCTTCAGGTAATGTTTAGATTAAAGATTAAAACATCATCATTGAAAAAGGTGTGATTTCTGGGAGTTTAAGCGCTTACATGGTTCCAGGTACCAGATAGTCGAATGGAATAGAATAGATGTATTTACTTGTCACATGTAGAGTACATGACAGTGAAATTCTTTTTTCACATATCCCAACGATTTTAAGAAACTGAAGTTAACCCCTGGATGATAAAGCAATCCTGGAGCTCTAAGAGTTAAGGCCACACTCAGAGGCCCAAGAGTGGCATCTTGGCAACACTGTGGCTTAAACCCATAACTTTCCGATCAGTAACCCAGAGCCTTAACCACTGAGCTACCACTTTCCTGCTACCTAGTTTTGAGCTCCTAGGATTCTAGGTAAAGCATCTCAGAACACATCAAAAGTTAAAAAAAGACCACCATGGTATCTACTCCTGTCATTCAAGAACAAGAATCTGAAACTACCATGGGCATAGATTCACTAATCCCCTGGACAGCTGAAGACCAGGAACAGACTTGGTGATATTTCTTTTTTCTTTCCAATCTTTAACTGTCTAGTTAGGCTGAGCCTGTGCCCATGATAGCCTCAGATTCTTGTTCCTGGCTGACAGGAAAGTGCAACTCTGGATTTAACAAGCAACTTATTTTAGCATTGTCTTTTATCTGAAGCTCATGAGTAGCTCATATTACATACATTCTAGAAACAGTTGGCCACATCCTTCCACAAGGAAGTGTACATCATTTTATGCACACACATCTAAAAGTAATACACACCACTAATCCCACACCAGCAGGAATCCTACATGTTCAACTGAGTGTATTAAGCTAGCACTTTATTTCTGTTATAAAGACATCAGGTCAGACGGCGCCAAAACTTGTGTGCATATGTGAGTTTACGCAGATTTTTTACTACGACTGACTGTAACTGCGTGTACAAAAACCTTCACACACTGGCTGAATTTTCCCTACAAAACACTGACCGATTCAGTAAAAGTAGGAAGAAAGAAAGAAAGAAAGAAAGAAAGAAAGAAAGAAAGAAAGAAAGAAAGTAAGAAAGAAAGAAAGAAAGAAAGAAAGAAAGAAAGAAAGAAAGAAAGAAAGTCCAGCCTACCTTTTTTTGTACAGCCTCAAGTGTTGAGCGTAATGATATTGTTCTAAAAAAGTATGAATGACAAACTTTTTTTTAAACCTCATGACCTAATCAGGAAATTGTGGAGTGAGTGACAGAAACAAACATGGGGGACTAAATGCAAGTGAAGAATTGTTAATCCTTCTACATAAATATTTCCCATTCACTTGACAACGACGGTCTGAAAAGATTCACATTTTTAATCCCCAAAATACTTTTTCTTCACAACATGAGGACAAAATGTATTGAAGTGATAATTAATTGTGTTGAAGAAACACTTTCATAGTAGAACACTTGGGATTAAACACACACACACACACACACACACACACACACACACACACACACACACACACACACACACACACACACACACACACCCTCTTCAGTACAGAGGGTTAAGTGTGTACATCACATAGATTTCTCCACCCCATAAATTGACCCTGCTGTGTCAACACAAAGCCTTAAATAAAAGCCCTGTTGGGGTGTGTGTGTGTGTGTGTGTGTGTGTGTGTGTGTGTATACGTGCAAAGTCATTAGAGGGTTACACAGTACAAAAGCCTTATTTTACATGAAACTTTCCACCTGACTGATTGAGTCAGTTTTGCAAAATACAGAGGACCTTGTTAAACCTCTCTCTCTCTCTCTCTCTCTCTCTCTCTCTCTCTCTCTCTCTCTCTCTCTCTCTCTCTCTCTCCTAATACAATCGTTCTCTTCCTCCGTTATTCCTTCACTCAGTCTTTCTCTTCTGCCATGCTTGTTAAATCTGAAAAGATAACCATAGCAGAACAGATCTCATAAAAAGCAAATACAGGCGTACGCGCTCACACAGAGCGGCGTGGATCTGTATAACCTTTATAAATAAATGTGTTCGGTGGCATTTACACTCTGACATCCCGCAGCTGCTCCGTACAGATAGGATCGAGATCGAACTCTGAGATGCTTCCTCGAGCGTGAGAGCAATCATCTGCACGTTACAATGTTAAAATGGAACAAATGGAACACTGATGCTCACTAAAATCCTCTTAGAGCTGTGCGAGTCGGTACATTTCGCGTCATCCCTCAGCAGAAACCTTTAACAGAGGCACAAAAACAGAACCTTGACCTGATCATGAACAGATGATGAGCTGTCAGCTGACCTCCAGAGAATGGAATGTGAATATAGACTCACACTGTGCCTGACACAAACACACCTTCAGAGCGGAGGTGGGGAAGGGAAAAGGATTCAGACAGGTTAGGGTTCAAATTTTCTTCTCATGCAGTGAAAAAGCAACCTGATCAACAATGATGGTGGTTTTTATATTATATATTTTCCATACACAGACCTATACATAAACTATATGGACAAAAATAATGGGACACCTGACTTTTCCGACCTTATGTGGTCCCTCCTTAAACTGTGCCCAAAAGTTGGAGACACACAATTGTACAGGACATCTATGGATTTGATAGCATTAAATTTTGCCTTTACTTAAACTAGGAAGCCCAAATATGTAACATAAATTAGGCAGATCTTTACACAATATTGGATTGTGTATAAATGTAGTTTCATTCGTTTGGAAAAGGAAGTAAAAGGAAACTGAGTATGCAGGAAGTTAAATGTGGACCTAACTGTTAGACCTAACTAAAACCCTTGTGTCTGAATGAGCACAAATCTACACACCCTACAAAATGTAGTGGAACGACTACTTAGAAAAGAGGAGGTATTTATAATAGCAAATGAGGACTAAATGTGCAATGGGATGTTCAAAAAGTACATAGAATCTCACGGTCATTGTCCACAAACCTTAAAGTGAACATACGTACATGCACACTATTGTACTACTGCACAATCCTTGTGATCATAATTACGAATAAAGCCAATTAACACTAGGCTAAACCTGAAATCTAGCATTAGCTTTAAAATTAGTAACAAAAATGAACCATTTTATCTGTTTTAGTTTATTAAATAAAGGTTTCTTCCACACAGGGACCAGTCACACGATATTTGTATCCTCATGGATGGACAATTTGGTCCAAGATATAAACACACACACACACACACACACACACACACACACACACAGATATACTTATCAGGTCTTCCACATAACCCTGAATATTTTCAGATTTCGAATTCACACACAGGAATCCCAGCTCACTCGTCTCGATCTAAGAAGTATATATTTATCCTACATATTCGTTCTCACTGCAAGTGCTTATGTAAGCAGATATAACAATACACACTAGCGCTATATAAAAAGATTGACAAAAAAATGGAAAAAGGTTAAGAGAGAGTGGGCTGGAGAACACGACATAGTTATGTGCAAAGTTATGTTTTATTCAAAAACTGATGTGAAGCAATGTGTATGTAAGCATTCTACAGAGGGCATTCTACAGATCTCTTCTTGGCTCTCTCTATCCCTTCTCTCTCTCTCTCTCTCTCTCTCTCTCTCTCTCTCTCTCTCTCTCTCTCTCTCTCTCTCTCTCTCTCTCTCTCACACACACACACTAAAACACACAAACCCCAGCATGTGTAATAAACAGAGATACCACACCTATCTCTGATACATTAAGTGTCTTCCTTCCTGCACAAACATAGCATCAACGAGCATGGTGCGCAAAAACCTGGTCATGTGACCTTGTGAACGAAATTGGGATCAATGAAATATGAATTAAATGAACATAGACGTTATGGACTAAAAGTAGTGGGACACCCAACTTTTCCAGCCATATGTGGCTCTTTGCAAATCGTTACACAATGTTGAAGGCACTCAATTGTTTAGAATGTGTTCTGGATGTGGCAACAGAAAAATTTCCTTTTGCCCAAACCTGTTACAGCATAACAATGCCCCTGTGCACAAAATCAGCTCTATGAAGATGCTTTACATGGTTGGAGTGAAAGATCTTGAGTGGCCTGTTATAGAGGTAGTAGATCATATTATTAGAAAATTTAATATTAAATGTAAAACACCCACTCACACTTACACACCTGTATTACCCATATAGGGTCTAATAAATGTCAACACACGTTTACTATTTTTTTTCCCCATTAATTTAATTGAATTTAATCAGTGTAATTTGTTCCAAATTATTTGCTTACTTAATGTAATCAATATAATAGGGTCCCCTGGTGGTCTAGTGGTTAAGACGCAGTGCGCTCACCGCTGCGACCCGGGTTCGTTCCCCGGTCAGGGAACCATCCCCAGCCACTCTCAGTGCCGGTCCCAAGCCCGGATAAATTGGGGAGGGTTGCGTTAGGAAGGGCATCCAGCGTAAAAACATGTGCCAAATCAAAAACGTGCGGAGGATCTGCTGTGGCGACCCCTAACGGGAGAAGCCGAAAGAAAGTTTTATTGTAATCAATATAATAAAAAAGTATTGCATTACTTTGATTTATCCTATTTTTTTTTTTTTATATATTATAAAAAAATTATTTTATGTATTATTTAACAAAGCAGGCATTTTATTTAAAATTGTTTTAACAACAAGCCATTTTATGTTGCATTTCTTACCCCTAACCATATCGAAATTGAACCAAACCTTGAATTTGTTACACCCCTAATATATATAGCCAGAGAAGTGTCTGGAATATTTATATGTACAGTATATATATATATATATATATATATATATATATATATATATATATATATATATATATATATATATATAAATCACTGCCTCTCTACTAATTTGTGATTTTTTTACCACACATTGAAAGATTCCTAGAATGTGCATATGTGCTATATGGGCGAAAGTGTGTGACCACCTGACCATAACAAAAGTGTTTAGTTGGATTCAGTTCAGGGCTTTGTTATACTCTTTCATGGAACTTTGTGCAAAGAAGCATTGTCATGCTATTTTAGCCCTTATATTTCCAGTGAAGGAATCTGCAAAGTTAAATCATACATCATACAAAAGTTACACTCTATTGCCAAAAGTATTGGGTCACCTGGTAATAAGTACGGTATGTGATTTTTGAGCATTGCATTTCACATTTAGCCCCAATTTGCTTTTATATTTCCCTCCTCTTTTTTGGAAAGATGTTCCACTAGATTTTGGAGTGGGCCCGGGGTGCAGTCAGTGTTTCAATTCATCCCAAAGATGTTCAGTAGGGATGAGATCAGAGCTCTATAGCAGGCCACTCAAGATCTTCCTCTTCAAAGGATGTAAACCAGATCTTCAAGCAGGTCACTTTGTGCACAGGGGCATTGCCATGCTGGAACAGGTTTGGGTTTCCAAGTTCAAGTGAATGCAAAATGTTATTACAGCTCATCTAAAGACGTCCTGTACAATTGAGTGTGTCCAGCTTTGTCATTGCCTAGTAAATATCTACCACTGATTTGACTCTGATAATGTAAATGTAATACTATTTTCGTAACACTTAAAGGTGACCGCGATACAAAAGATTTGAAAACCAATGATCTAAATATAGATTTAATGTAATAAAAACTGATCCCTGATTCTTTGCTTCTTTTACATTCCTATGACATCACCTACACTCACTGAACCCTTCCTAAGGAACATTAACACTTAGTAGGAGATCCTATTTCTTTCAAAACCCCCTCAATACTCTTTATGGCATGGATTTCACAAGATGTTGGCAACATAATTTTGAGACTCTGGTCGTTGTTGACGTAATTGCTGCGAATTTCCATGTTCATGCTGTGAATTTCCTGTTCTACCAGATCCCAAAGATGTTCTATAAGGAATCCAAAAATCGCTGTCATGTTCATAAAACCAGTTTTCTATTAAACACAAGTGATGATCTTCGACTAAAATGAAATGCAAATGACAGTGAAGGTATAGTAGGTGAGATTGTGGTCTATGATTGGGGACAGAAAATGCCACATAAAATAGATTTCTGTGGATTGCAATAGACTCCCTTTGAAGTATAACAATATTACCAATACAAAGATAAAGAGGGAGTAAAAGAAGAAGAAGAGAAGAAAATAAGAAACCCTATAGGGTGCTTGGCCCCCTAATTAGTTTAGAACACTTTCAGAAATAGAAAGGATAGAATATTTTTGCAGAAAACAAGTCATATTGTGTCTACCATCCTTACAAAAACACACAGTAAAAAAAGCACAGTCATAGACAAAAAAAAGAAACAGATATAAAGAGAGAAAGAGCGAAAGAAAGAGAGGCTATGATCGAGCAGAAATACCACTCGAGGCAGCTGATAGCTATCATTAAAGCTACACATAAAATCTGCAATATTCAAATGTGTTCAGCCAACCAATTGATGACATTAAAAATGGGTTGAATTAGCAATAAACCAATCATATAAGCCCTCACCACTGACAAATTCCAACCGAGAATCTTTCATAACAATCGCCGCAGCTTCGGCCTGCAATAACTTCAGACGTTTGTTCGCTGACAAAAACATGGCTTCCTGAGAAAGTTAATGTCTGAAACGTTCCTGCTGCGTCGGTTTGCCTGTAGAGAAATCGTGACAAGGAAATTACAGAATTTCTGTGGACATCCAAACAGAGCCATTTCTCATGTGGTCTGAAATCTGCCATTTGTCCTGACAGAGATGGATTCGCTGTTATAAATTTGCAGTGCATTTGATATGATAACGAAATGGCCAGTCTGTGTTACAACGGTTAGTGTGAGCCAGTTTTTGTGGATGTCTCTGAGCTTTTTTATGATCCATGCCATTTAGATTAGGGATGTAACCTAATATAAATATGTTAATGAACAACTAATGTAATACATGGCATTTACCATTTGTAAATGGTTTGCTCTAGTAGTCTGACTGTGAGGTTTGTCTCTGAGCTAACCGAGTCTCAACGTTTATTGTTCAATTTCTGCAATATGGGCCTGGGAATATCAGTCAAACAGACACCAGGACTTGTATGAAAGATATCCAAAGTTTACAGACAGAGAATTCACAAATAGGCCTCTATGACAAACCCAAGTTTATTGCTTTTCATAACAGTACACAGTGGTGGACAAACCATGTACTTCAGTAAAATATTACTTCAGTAAATGTGCTTCCCTTAAACTTTCTAAAAGTATTTGCCTTCAAATGTACTTCAGTATTCAAAGTACTATGATTTATTATGGCTATAATGTTCCTATGATCATTTTTGTCACAAGACTCTTACTTAATCAAATGAATTCATGTGAAAAGACTTTAAAGTTACTCTCAGCACACCAATCTATTAATAGAACGTCAAACATTGATTGAAGTTATTATGAGCCGAAAAACCTTCCTTTTAACTACTTCAACAAGTCATGAGTTTCTTTCATCATTTATTCCTCTCAAAATGTTCTGCTTGCTGTTGATCTGATGCTGAACTGTATGTTCATGCTAAATAAATACCACCAAGCAGAAAACTCTACCCTGATTGGTCGCTTGCTGTGTGTTTGACCACAAGTTTTTATCCCCTCATAAATAAAAAGGAACGACTGATTTCACAAAATGCAGCTGATTAAAAAATAATTTGTAAAAAGTCAAAAGATACTTGACTTTGAAATGTAGTGAAGTTAAAGTAAAAGTCTCCCCAAATGGAAATAATTCAGTAAAATTAAACGAGAAAAAGCTGCTTAAATACAGTAACAAATTACATTTACTTTGTTACTGTCCACCACTGTCAGTATATGATAAACAAAAACCTTGTTAAAGCTCATACTGTTCTTGTTATAAACCTAAATATCTATCATTACATACTGTTTGACAGTCGTAGCATGACAATATGCAAGGAAAGACAATAAAAATTAGTCTCAAACTAGATAAATTACTCCTGGTAGAATAACTGAATAAGTGATTTAGAATATTACCTAACATTGCCCTTTTGTATTCTGAAAGAATAACGTTCTATAGGAATAATTAATCAGAGTAAAAACCATCAGGCGCACAGGGGACCAAATGTCGCTAGATTTTCTCCTTTATTGACAGAGGGTCAGTAGGGAGAAAAGTAAAACTAACCACTCTACTATGTTTCTGTACAAACTGACCCGACATTTGCAAAAGAAAAGCTTTCATTAAAAAAGCTGCTGCTCCTAAGCCTCTACACAGACTTCACAATGTCTTCAGCAATATGCCTTCTGGGGTCGCAAAAATAATCATTTAATCAAGTTGAAAAATAAATCCCACTTGTTTTACCATATATTATATTATGTTAATACCATGCTAAACAATTAATACAGGCGTTTTAATAAAGGACTCTCTGAGCAGCTTTGTAGCAGTTGTAGCTCAGAGGGTAAGATGTTTGACTTCTGAAAGAAAGGTGATGAGTTCATATCCCAACACCACCAAGCTGCCACTGTTGGGCCCTTTAGCAAGGCCCTTAACCTACAACTGTTCAGTTGTATATAATGACAAAAATGCAAGTCGTTCTGGATAAGGGGGTCTGCCATATGCCATAAATGTAAATGTAAATGTACTAGATGTCTGAACATTCTGGAAATGTAACAAATCCAAAAGCAAAAATCTCCATCGCAGTGTTATTGGGCAGATAATGTTGTCAGCTATAATGAATCCCTCTATGTATTGAGGGAGAATTTCCTCAGGCCTTCTGGATGAGACCCATTACAAACCTAAGTGAAGCAGTTGAGGATGAGGAAGTGGTTGCAGAACCTTCTGGGTTAGATCACGCCCACTATCTAATCACTGCCATAGATATTGGTATTGTATTGCTTTGCTAATACAGATATAAAATATAGTGATTAATTGTATGATGTTAGACTTAAACATTTATGTACATATATCATTCATACTAATTCTACACATGCTCAGTGCTCCAAATGATTTTTTTGTTGTTGCAGGAACTAAATTTCAGGCCACAGCCTGCTAATAAGTGTAGTGATCACAGTACACCATGCCTTATTTCCCTTCAGCATCGCAGCTTCTATGCTTCAGATTAACCTCTGTCATACCAATGTGGCTGGTTATTATGTTTGCCTTCATAATTGCTTTTAAGTCATGCATGACATATAAATGAAGCCAAGAATGTGTGCCAAGGACAAAGGCAGAGGCAGGAGACAATTAAGGGGCCATTAAATGGGACATGCTAATGCTATTTAAGGAGAATGAGAGAGAGAGAGAGAGAGAGAGAGAGAGAGAGAGAGAGAGAGAGAGAGAGAGAGAGAGAGAGAGAGAGCGCAAAAGAGAGAGAAAGTGATCAAAAAGGAGATCAGGAGGTCAAGTAAGAGCGAGAGCATTAAAAGACAAATCAAGCGTGAGAGACCGTGAAAAAAAATGCAAATGGGAGACACTTGTTTCAAGCAGAAGAAGTAATAGTAACAGAAGTAGCAGTAATATTAACAGTAGCAATGGTAGCATTAGTAGTCCAGTAGTAGTAGTATTAATTAGAGGACGGCCGATTTAACCGATACCGATGGCTAGGTTGGATCAGACTTGCAGATAATCAACCGATTTTTAAACTAGTTCCAATACTTCCAGTACTTCCAATAAACAGTACGTGGTGTCAGTGATTCGCCTCTATATAATGCAACCTGCGAAAACATGCAAAAATCAGTATGAATCTTTGCTGATAGTTCCAGCAATCAACTATCGGTGCCGATTAATATGCAAAACCGATGAATTGGTCGAAATGATTACTACTAACATTAGTAGTATTACTACTATTAGAGGTAGTAGTAGTAAATGCAATAGTAGTAATAATAGTTGTATTAGTGGTAAGAATAGTATAAGTAATGGTTATAGTAATGGTAATATACTGTAGTAGTAGTAGTAGTAGTAGTAGTTGTAGGAGTAATAATGGTAATAGTAGAAGTAATGTTAATAGTAACATAAGAAATAGTTATTGGAGTAGTATGTTTAGTAATAGGAGCAGTAGTAGCTGAAATTGTAGTAGTTGTAGGGGTAATAATGGTAATAGTAGTAGTAATGGCAATAGTAGTAATATAAGAAGTAGTACTTGTAGTAGTATTTATAGTTATACAAATAGGAGTAGTAATAGTAGTAGTTCTAAGGGTAATAATGGTAATAGTAGTAGCAGTGGTAGTATTGTAAGAAGTAGTACTTGTAATAGTATTTGTAGAAATAGGAATAGTAGTAGCTGTAATAGTAGTAGTTGTAGGGATAATAATGGTAATAGTAGTAGTTGTGGTGGTGGTTGTAATAGTATTAAAAGTAGTAGTAGTATGAGTAGGATGGCTGATCTAATAAATGTTGTATGTCATCTTATGTTATGGTCCTTAGAACTTATAGAACCATAAAACAAAAACTGAACATTCCATGTTAAACTGACTGGCACAATGCATTTCTTGTAAATAAAGGATGTCATGTGCATCATAACTTGCAAAACTCAACCCAACTTGCATGTACAGAAACACAGCTCAGATTTGCCTTGGATATTGGTTTCTGTGTGTATATATTACACATTGATGTAATCTGTTTCTTTCTTAATTTAGTCCTCCTCAACACTAACCAGCTCTCCACTAGAAAATGCCAGCTACCAGCCAAAGAGCATGAATGCCAACACAGTAGTATGAGCCATAATACTGTTTTGCTAGCATTTTTTGGCAAAAAAAAAAAAGAAAAAAATATATATATACTGTATATGTATCCTGTCTCAAGGATTGTGGTGTGATATTTTTTGCCACATCACTCATCCCTTAGCGGGTCTGGCCTCTGAAATATTTAATTATGAAACAGAGTCTAAGGAAAAACTCCCTTATGCCTCTCATCCTCATATAGAGACTTCTCTATACTACCAGCCCACACACTAACACTGACACACAGTTAACCAAGAGCATCGCACCAAATATTTTTATAAAGCTTATAGAAGCACCCACACACACTTCACGGCTTCGGCAGCATACTGCAAACCGGTTTCGACTTTTTTCTAAAGCTAACGCCCTTCACCTTGCCTCCTTTCCTCTCCGAACAAAGCGAGTGTGACTCATGCAGCAGTGGCCCAATCTCGAACAGCCGGACACAGATAGGGAAAGTGAGAGAAAAATAGAGTGAGAGAGACAGAGAGAAAAGCGGGAAAGGAGAAGCAGCAGACGGATGTTCAAATCTAGGATGACCCTGAAGTGAGTCAGCTCGGTCCAGACGTCACTGCCTCCTCCAGGGCTGTTTAAGAGGCGCAGGGCCATGCGGGCATCTCGAGTGGTGGGCTCAGGGTCGGGCCGGGAGCTCCGTAGGAGGACGTGTTCAGAGAGTGTGTGAGTGTGTCCTTGGAAAGGCTCATTAACGCTCATTATTAACAGACCAGGGCAAATTCCATGCAAATGTCAACCATAGCAGCGAGAGAAAATAATGTTGGGAGCAAAAAATACCTTCTAAAAAGTGCCCACTCTGGTCTATTATTAACTTTGTTAATTTTTAGTTTATTCTGATCGTCAGTGCGGTGTTTATTCTGTCTGTTTCAGGGAAATCTTCAGACTGACAAGAGCTCGAGTTAAAGACATTATCCATATTCTGTTGAGTTCAAAAGCTGTCCATTCACAAAGTATCATACATCATCATTATCAGGATTATTAAAGGAGTTTAAGGAGAGGTGAAGTGGTAGCTTAGTGGTTAAAGCATTGGACTTTGTATTCAAGTTCAAATACCAGCCACAGCAAATTGCCCATCCTGCCTCCCTGAGTAAGGCCCCTAAAAAATTTAAGATGCTCTGGATAATGGTGTCTGCCAAATGGCGTAAATGTTTAAGGCCAGAAAAAATCATGAAGAAATTTCTGAGTGGAAACATGTCATTCAAACAAAAAAGTATCTCAGAATGCACGCTCATGTACACTCAATGCACACACATGTACTCATGCATTAAACACAAATATCTGTACTTTTTACATACTCCTTACAGTTTCAAAACAGGCTTTAGTTCTAATCTATTTGGTGATGTGATCGATATTTCTTCTTCCTATTGCGCGCCGTTTTCAGCCCATTTCAGCCGTTTTTACCACTAATAATTTCCTGGCTCTCACACACCACAGATGTAGGCTAGTTTATGAAGCGAACAATGAGCAGGGCAGAAGGAAGTCTGGGGTATGGTAAAGTGTATTGAATCCATCAGATTCTTTGACACTCCGGTAGCACAGCTGATTAGTGACTCTATCTATACATGAAACTCTATAAAGAGAGAGAGAGAGAGAGAGAGGGAGAGAGAGAGAGAGAGAGAGAGAGAGAGAGAGAGAGAGAGAGAGAGATTAGGGGAAAAAGAGAGAGAGTAAGTGAAAGATTAATGTTGTTTACACACATTGTCCATGTCGAGTGTATCTGCATGTATTATAAGGTGGATTTTTGAGACTAAATAGCTCACAGGCATCTGAGCAGCGTGTCCAATTCAATAATTAAGTATCAAGATAGCATAGCATGCAGAGTGAACTGGATTGATCAGGAGAAAGAGCTGGAAAAATTAGAGAAGGAGGACTAGGTGGACACACAGAGAGATGAAGGAGGAGGAGAACAGGTAGAAGCAGAAAGAAATTCCCAGTTTTAATGGCAAATTTCAACACTGATACTGACAAAGATAGTGAAATTATGCCAAAAATTTTCCAAGCAATTGTTCCACGTAAACGCTACTAAAATGAGCACGTTTGAAATTAGAGTGGAAGAATGACACTCAGATGGGACTCTGGAAGAACCTCTGGCTACTCTAAAGAAAATCCAGTTTTCGTTCCCCACCTAATTTACACTTTCATCCAAACAAGCCTTTCAGAAAGCCACTCTCGGGAAACCGAACCATCCAAACTCCACCTCCACCAGTCAGTAATTGAAATAGTAAAGCTGTTAATAATTGAGGAGCGAAGACGATCATTTCATTTTCTCAGCATACACGATATAGAGAAGAAGCACTGCAACACCTAACTTTTATAAGATAAGTGGTTCTTTTCCTTTATATAACTAATATAGGTTATGTGTTTTTTTTTCCTTTATATAACTAATAAATAAATGGCTTAATATCTGTTGCTGTACAGTTTTATGTGAAGTGTGCAATCTTTTGCACTTGACTTTTTAATAAGATCTTTCACTGGTTTTTATATTTAAAGCTACTGACACAGCCCTTGGATTCTTATTTTTATCGAATACTAATCACAGTTAATATTATGTCCAGAGATACAAAGCCAAACACAATACAGGCAGATTATGTACATAATGCTTTAGTGGTGGCTCTATACTGTAAGTTTATAAAATATGCTATACAGACAAATTATTTGGACATCTACATTTTTCTGCCATACTGTACGTGGTCCCTCTCAAACTGTGCACACAATTGTATTGGATGTCTTTGGAAGCGGTAGCATGAAATATTCCCTTCTATTGAAGTAGGAGACCCAAACGTGTTCCACCATGACAATACCCCTGTGCACAAAGCCAAGATATGCTTTACATGGATTGATCTGGAAGATCTTAAGTGGCCTGCTATAGAGAATTGACCTCATCCCTATTGAAAACTTTGGGATGAATTGGTACACTGACTGCACCCCAGGCCTCCTCACCTCACCTACATCAGTACCTGACTTTACTAACACCCTTATGGCTGGATGAGCACAAATCTCCACAAGCTCACTCCAAAATCTAGTGGCACATCTTCCCAAAACAGCAAATGGGGACTAAATGTGGAATGGCATTTATAAAAAGCATATGTTATGCATGTTTTACCTGGAAAAAATATCTTTATTTCTCTAAATATAGTGAAAAAATGGAAAATCATTTGGGGGTGTTTTTTTTTTTTTTTTTACAATTAATTTACAATTAAATTAATTAAATTAATGAATTAAATGTAAGACAGACAAGTTAGCCATTAGACTATGAGATTCAGAGTAATCTTTAAAAAGAATGCCAATGCCTTCATCCTGGTCTTCACTCTGCCATTTGACTATACAACAAAAAAATTGCACTTTTACGTAATATATATAATTTATACTTAACAATAATATATTAAAATATAAAACTGTTGATTATTCAAAATCCAAAATCACTTTGCAGCTCTAAAGAAATGAAAAGCAACTGATTTACCAATAGGGGCATGCAATATACAGTGAGGAAAATAAGTATTTGAGCACCCTGCTATTTTGCAAGTTCTCCCACTTAGAAATCATGGAAGGGTCTGAAATTGTCATTGTAGGTGCATGTCCACTGTGAGAGACATAATCTAAAAAAAAAAATACAGAAATCACAATATATGATTTTTTAAACTATTTATTTGTATGATACAGCTGCAAATAAGTATTTGAACACCTGAGAAAGTCAATGTTAATATTTGGTACTGTAACCTTTGTTTGCAATTACAGAGGTCAAAGGTTTCCTGTAGTTTTTCACCAGGTTTGCACACACTGCAGGAGGGATTTTGGCCCACTCCTCCACACAGATCTTCTCTAGATCAGTCAGGTTTCTGGCCTGTCGCTGAGAAACACGGACTTTGAGCTCCCTCCAAAGATTCTCTATTGGGTTTAGGTCTGGAGACTGGCTAGGCCACGCCAGAACCTTGATATGCTTCTTACAGAGCCACTCCTTGGTTATCCTGGCTGTGTGCTTCGGGTCATTGTCATGTTGGAAGACCCAGCCTCAACCCATCTTCAATGCTCTAACTGAGGGAAGAAGGTTGTTCCCCAAAATCTCGCAATACATGGCCCCAGTCATCCTCTCCTTAATACAGTGCAGTCGCCCTGTCCCATGTGCAGAAAAACACCCCCAAAGCATGATGCTACCACCCCCATGCTTCACAGTAGGGATGGTGTTCTTGGGATGGTACTCATCATTCTTCTTCCTCCAAACACGTTTAGTGGAATTATGACCTAAAAGTTCTATTTTGGTCTCATCTGACCACATGACTTTCTCCCATGACTCCTCTTATCATCCAAATGGTCATTGGCAAACTTAAGACGTGCCTGGACATGTGCTGGTTTAAGCAGGGGAACCTTCCATGCCATGCATGATTTCAAACCATGACGTCTTAGTGTATTACCAACAGTAACCTTGGAAACGGTGGTCCCAGCTCTTTGACTGGTCATTGACCAGCTCCTCCCGTGTAGTTCTGGGCTCATTTCTCACCTTCCTTAGGATCATTGAGACCCCACGAGGTGAGATCTTGCATGGAGCCCCAGTCCGAGGGAGATTGACAGTCATGTTTAGCTTCTTCCATTTTCTAATGATTGCTCCAACAGTGGACCTCTTTTCACCAAGCTGCTTGGCAATTTCCCCGTAGCCCTTTCCAGCCTTGTGGAGGTGTAAAATTTTGTCTCTAGTGTCTTTGGACAGCTCTTTGTTCTTGGCCATGTTAGTAGTTGGATTCTTACTGATCGTATGGGGTGGACAGGTGTCTTTACGCAGCTAACGACCTTAAACAGGTGCAACTAATTTAGGATAATAAATGTAGTGGAGGTGAACATTTTAAAGGCAGACTAACAGGTCTTTGAGAGTCAGAATTCTAGCTGATAGACAGGTGTCCAAATACTTATTTGCAGCTGTATCATACAAATAAATAGTTTAAAAATCATATATTGTGATTTCTGGATTTTTTTTTTTTTAGATTATGTCTCTCACAGTGGACATGCACCTACGATAACAATTTCAGACCCCTCCATGATTTCTAACTGGGAGAACTTGCAAAATAGCAGGGTGTTCAAATACTTATTTTTCCTCACTGTATATCATCTGTGAATATTTCGTAATTGTTGTATTAACGACATGCAAAATCATATTATGGAGTGTCACTCATTTTCAGTAACCAATCAAAAACTGCATAAAGTGTTCACATAGGAGTGGTGGCTCCAGCGGTTAAGGCGCTGGGTTGCCGATCGGAAGGTCTGGGATTCAAGCCCCGGTATTGCCAAGCTGCCACTCTTGGGCCCTTGAGCAAGGCCCTTAACCCTCTATGCTCCGGGGGTCCATTACGAGGGAAATATCAAGGTCCGTGACGTCAGAGTGGTGTGGGGCCGCCTTCCCGTGGGCTCACCACCTGCAGGAGGGACGGTCCTGTGAGGATTGGGCAGCAGTCGAAGGCGGGGGCCTGCTTAGACTGCTGCCCCCGCGACCCGAATTACGGATAAGCGGGAGAAAATGGAAATGGATGGATGGGTGTTCACATAGCATAGCACGACAGATTGCAGTGTTTGACAGAAGGTTAAAATGAGCAAAGAAACTTTGAGAGGAGAAGGTATCACCAGCAACCTCACAATCCACTCAAGAATTAATTCTTAGATGTGGATCGTCATTACTAGAATGGAGGTGGTCATGGATGGGCAGTAAACTTGTGTTTCAAATATTAAATAGGATTTTGTCATTTGTATTTAACAGGGTTGATAAAAATCTTTTGTATAAGAAATACTTTAGAGTTTTGTATTAAAAAAAACCTGTAAAATACTTTGTAAGAAGTATATAATATGACATCATAATAATGCGGCCTCTGATTGGTGCCTACTCAGTATTTTGCCCAGACTTATTGAGATCAGAACAGAAAATTTATCCATATAAAAGAAGGTGATGAAGGTAAGAAATGTGCAGGCTGCCAGCTTTCAAATAGGTGTCCATTAATTGATCATTTGTTTGCCAAATATTGTATTCTAATTGAAGTATCTGTTTAGTAGGATCACGATTTTGCAAGTTATTGCATGAATGACTGCCTGACACATAATATATTAATTTTATTTATTATTAACATTTAAATGATTAATTAGTTAGACTAGTAAACTAGTTGCTATGAATACAGGTGCCATCAGTTATGTTTTAATGAATGTCAGTGTTGATGAGGTAAAGTAGCCTTTCGTTGGCAAACACCAAGTAACTAAAATAGGATACAAGTATGAGTCATTCATAAACTGTTAAACTGTTGGTTACTATAAAAATAATCTTCATCTGGGAGATCATTTGATCTGTTAACTGGTTGCATATGTCAGATTTAATACATACACCAACAGGCATAACTTTATGACCACCTGCCTAATATTGTGTTGGTCCCCCTTTTGCTGCCAAAACAGTCCTGTTAACAGCATTAACAGCACTTCTTCAGCAGTTTGATCTACAGAAGCTCGTCTGTTGGATCGGACAACACAGGCCAGCCTTCGCTCTCCACATTGCATCAATGAGCCTCGGCCGCTCATGACCCTGACGCTGGTTTACCACAGTTCCTTCCTTGGCATGCTTTTGATAGATACTGACCACTGCAGATGGGAAACATCCCACAAGAGCTGCAGTTTGGAGATGATCTTACCCAATCGTCTGGACATCACAATTTGGCCCAATTCGAACTCGCTCAAATCCTTACACTTGCCCATTTTTCCTGCTTCTAACACGTCAACTTTAAGGACAAAATGTTTACTTGCTGCCTGATATATTCCACATACTGTATTAACAGGTGCCATGATGAAGAGATAATCCGTGTTATTTACTCACCGATCATTAGGTTATAATGTAATGTTATGCCTGGTTGGTGTGTGTACTGTATGGTACATGGGTCTTCCACCCAGGGTCTGAGACCCCCAGGGGGTCTGTGGCAGTACAGCAGGGGTTCCGCTAATTAATGTATTATAATTATTACATTAAAGTTCTATTAGACTTAAAGCTGATGTTCATGTAGATGTATAATTGTCCAACTGACAGTAAAATTTTATGTTAAGTAAAAATTTGAAAAAAAGCTGATAGTATAATAGTCCACCTGATAGTAAAAGCAAATCGAATAAAATAAAAGACAACTGTGAACAAATTATAAACTGATTTTTATTGCAAAGGTGTCATGTGATTGTGGGGAAAAACCTGAGAGTGAATAAACAACCAGTCAGACTATAAAACAGACACATTACAACCTTGACAGGTTACTGATGAGTGCTCTGGTGTACATGTCCACATAATTGCTTCCAAAATATTGCCTTTTTCATGGGCTATGTTCCTCCGAAACTCCTTACACTGCACATGGTTCGGAGAGATCTTGCAATCGAATTCCTGACGAACGACAGGGAAACTGTGTTCAATTTTTCCCTCCTCGCTCGAGTGCCACTTCAGGCAGTGTACTCATACATACGATAAATATTTCAAATATTTTAGTTAGCTGTGTGTGTGTGTGTGTGATCCCGGTATCTACAAGCCCAGTCATACAGACCTTTGCTGTAAAAAAGGTTGTTTCTTGCCTACATGGATATGAATGAACAGATTGGCGCGCACACACACACACACACACACACACACACACACACACACACACACACACTAAAATGCTGATGAGGTAACAGTAGCTTCTTTCATACCTTCATACAAGGAATTAGAGAGAGCACTGGTGTACCTGCTCTCCCTCACTCAGCCCTCTATTCATGTGTGTGTTATTTGTTTGTGTGTTTCGTGTCCGCTCGCGGCTTACACAGACACGCAGTGTTAGGCACAAATAAGCCACACCGGTTTGACGCATGTGGTGTGTGTGTGTGTGTACATGACCAACACCCATCGCTTTTAATCTGAGCCAAAGTTGGATTCTTTGGCTTCTCATACACACAAATATACACACACACACACACACACACACACACACACACACACACACACACACACACACATCACACACCCATCACACATACACACCTTTGAGTCCGGACGCTCAGGCATCAAAACACTTGAGGCTGTGGAGGTCATTTGGTTAAAGGGTGTGTGTGTTTGTGTGTGTGTGTGTGTGTGTGTGTGTGTGTGTGTGTGTGTGTGTGTGTGTGTGTGTGTGTGTGTGTGTGTGTTTTAGGTGTGTAGAGGGCACAGTCCCCTCTGTCTGCCAGGGAGAAACAGAGGGGCCATAGTGCTGAAACATTAGCTGCAAGACCTCAGGGTCGCCTCCTGCTGACTCTGTCCTGAGCTCCAAAAGGAGGGTGGCAGTGTGACGGCTGCTGGAGGAAGTCTACTACAGAAAGGGGCAGGTGGTGCAGCATAAAGCCTTATGCAGCTGTCGTACACAAAGCCGTCATCGCCCTACATACACACACAAATCATACTTGTGAGATTTTTATGAGTGTCTCACACGGCAGTGACAGGAATTTAAGGAAACCGACTGACTCTGATTTGCTGTGTTAAAGGAAAAGTAAGTCAAGGTAGCAAAGTACTTCTTTCTATCTATCGGATGTGGTCTTCACCCCCAGTTCTCAACTCTCATCCTCAGGGCTCGATGGATTACTAAATGGTCTTTATATTATTAAATGCTGTTTTTTTAAGCAACTTTTTAAAAACATTTTTTCTTCTCTTTTTTCTTTATTTTCATTGTGCAGAGTACAAGTACATGACCAATGAATTGCATTATGCAACTGAAACTAGATGCAAATTGGTTCCTGAATTGGATCGAAAGGGGGAAAGATATTCTTCAAAAAATTCTCATTTCATTTTACTCTTTTATTTTATTCCTGGTATTCTTGTCAAGTCAAGTCGGCTTTATTAGCATTCCAACCATAAACAGTGCAGCACACAGTAAACTTTTACACAGTATATATATACTGTATATAATTATATTTATATATTATTATAATTATTATTCACACTCATATATTTATTTATTAAATCTAGCTTAGTATCACACTGTTGTCTTCTTGTCTCTGGAAAAGGGGCTTGAAATTTTCCACGGACTAAACCTGTGTGTTTATCGCCAGCTTTAGTCAAGTCAAGTCAAGATGCTTTTATTGTCATTTCAACCATATATAGCTGACGCAGTACACAGCGAAATGAAACAACGTTCCTCCTGAACCCTGGTGCTACATTTAACCACATAAAACAACAGAAAACACAGAGTTAAGGACTAGTATGTGTCCTCGTCACATAAAGTGCATCATGTGCAAACTGGTGCAAACAGTGCAAGACATCACAAGACTGTATAGGACAAATACACAAAACACAAAATAGCGCCACCAGTAAACCTACTGTATATTACACAGTGCAGTTTGCAGAGAGAACTGAGTACAGGAGTGTATCTTGTAATTACCGTATTTTCCGGACTATAAGCCGCTACTTTTTTCCATGCTTTAAACCCCGCAGCTTAAACAACGAAGTGGCTAATTTATGGATTTTTCCTGGGTTTTTCTCAGTTTCACAAACTTCAAGCCGCCAAAAAACTGAGCCCCGTATCATAAGACCAATGAAATTGCCGAACGGGTTCAGGTGAACCAATGAAACTCTTTATATTAAATCAGATGCGCTCAAACTGAGTCGGGCCGCACCACATCATAAACATGGATGATGTTCCTCTGACGTTTGACCTGCCGCTCACTCGGACTGTCTACAGGAAATGAGAATCATTCGTCACGCTGAAAACAACCGGGCATGAAAACACACACTTCACCTGTGTTCTGAGCTGCACGGCATCAGGAGAAAAGCTTCACCGATTGTGATTTTTAAACGCACGACGATGCCAAAAGAAAAACTCCCGAGAGAAATAGTTGTGAAAGGAAGGAGGAAGACAGTGAACAATGACTTTCTTGGTAGGCTACTGTTTAGATACAAGCCGTGTAACAGACACTGTCTTTTGTTAAAGCCTGTGTAAAGTTCATTAGTTTCAGTGTAGACACCTGCGGCTTATAGACAGGTGCGGCGTATTTATGTTCAAAATACAAATCTTTGTAAAATTCAGTGGGTGCGGCTTATATTTGGGTGCGCTTAATTGTCCGGAAATTACGGTAACAAAATGTAAACAAATAGATTTGTGCAAATCTAAAATAGCAGCAGTCAAAAAGATGTGCAAAAACAGCATGTAAAACAGTATGTAATAATGAGGTAATATAATATGGGTGGTGCTAAAGACATGGATGTGTGAAGTGAGTACGAGTGTGTGTTGAGTCCGGGTTGTAGAGTTTCAGGTGAGTTTCAGTTTAAAAAATGTGCCCCACTACCTGCTCTACGTGGCCACTGCGGAGGAACTTTTTAAACGCAATGAATATAAATACAAATATAAAAATCAATTTCAAATTACTTTTAAAATAGTACCCGCACTGTATTGTGTTTTCTTTGTGTTTTAGAAATTATCTTAAACTTTTTAAACTTTCTGCCAATTTCTTTGGCCTGAATCTTCTCCACGCCCCTTGCTGTTTTCTTCCTGTTCAGCCATATTTTATTCTGTAGTGTCTTCTGTGTTATGTGCGTCAGTAATAATGGTCCGTGGGAAACACAATGCTTCATGTGTAGTTAAATGGACTAAAAAAAGGTAAATGATTTGCCTTGATGAATTTTTGAATTGGAATTACTCAAGTTACTCGAGGAATTGTTACAGCCCAACAAACAACTAACAAAAGGAACACGGAACTAAACAGAACTTTAAACTAACAACACGTGCAACATTTCGTGCAAAAAACTAAAACAACCTGAGACGAGGAGACAGTAGACACAGTGACTGTCAAAAACAGTAAACACAGGGACACTCTAGTGCCGGCCAGTAGGGAACAAAAGGTTGTGCACGTAAATTGTCTGTATAAAAATGAAAAAAATAAATACTGTATATGTAAACATGTAAACCGTTCCCAATTCCCACCCACTTCCCTATAAAAAAAACAACGGCCAGTCTGCAAGGGTGAAAACTAACAAGCATTTCCTTTAAGAACCATGAAGCTGAGTGTATAATCCATGTGAAGAGAGTGTATAATGTGGGTTTGCTCTATGATGAAAAAGTCTGTGGATGAACTTTAAGAGCACTGGATAACGTGGCAGACCTGAACCTAGCTTCAAGATCTGTAGTTACAAAATCTCTCTCTTTGTGTTTATTTCTGCTTTTATCTTTCATCTTATTCAATGCATCAGAACAAAAAAAGATCTGTTTAATATCTTGTTCATCTGAGGCATGAATTGCTTTAAATAAACCTTCTGAGGTTCACATAGCATTTATATCACTGACCGGATGTGCAATTAGTAGTGAGAAGTGAAAAGGAAATGTTGAGCAGCCCCAAGTTTGTAGGGTTTAAAGTAGCTCAGTAGCTCACACTCACACAAACACCCTCACATATACTGCACATATGCCAGAAAAAGCAACCATCAGCAATATTACTAATTACTAATCACACAGGATTCATTGCCTCGTTCTTTCTGTGTTGGTTTTGCTGTTACTGCTATAAATCCAACAGAAATCTTATGTGTGTGTGTGTGTGTGTGAGAGAGAGAGATTTGGTTGTTAAATCATCAAAAGGCAGATAATTTTCAAGTTCTTGTCCAACCACAAAAACATCTTTGTATTTGTTGTTTCTTTGTGAAGCGACTTCCTGACGGCACACACACACACACACACGCCCATGAGCTTTGAGAACTCTGTAAAGTAACAATTGGCTTCTCCAAACAATGTTAATCTGGCAACGGCTAAAACAAAGGGCTGTGAACGGGACAGAACAACTCAAAAATATAATAGTTTACAAAATTTTTTGTTTTTTTACAAGAGGAAAAAAATAAAAGATAAAAGTGTGGCCATAATGGCAGGAGCAAAGACTGTTCATCCCTGTTCCCCACACGGACTAATCTTTGTCTTGCCATGATTCATTTCCTTGTACCTCTGGCTCAACCAGAACTTCATAACCATACATCAGGCAAGAAATAGAGGACTAGACAGAAAGAACCGATGCTGTTTGACCTCGTTATCTGAAAAAGGCTTGACAATGAAATATGTCTATCAAAAATAAATCATTACATTACTAATTGTTGTTCATCCACAGGACTAGAGGATCATCTTTCATAATAAATACAATCACATAAATTCATCATTGAGTCTGTCCTGTGTACATCTATAACTGTCTGGTTTGGTTCAGCTACAAGAGGCTACATTGGACGGTCAAAACTGCTGAGAGGATTATAAGCGCCCCACTGCCCAACCTCCATGATCTTTACTCCTCCAGAGTGGAGAAAAGGGCTAAGAAAACCACTTTGGACCCCACACCCGAACTGTTGCCTTCTGGTCGGTGCTACAGAGCATCGACTACCAGAACAGCCAGGCACAAAACATTTTTTTTTGCCAGGCTATACTCAGCCTGAACAATTATAATATTCATAACTAGACATTGTCCATCATAACTGACACATTTATACATAGAATCCAAATGGTACATTTGTAAACTGTACAATTGTAAATAATATCTCTACATTCATTTAAACAATATTTCTACTTCTGTATATAGTGCATTATTTAATTGTCTGTTTTACTTATATTTATTATTATTTTTTTTTTTTTTCTGTACTTCTCCTGCACTGGAAGCTTCTGTCCCCAAGTCAAATTCCTTGTGTGTGTAGATATACTTGGTAATGAAGCTATTTCTGATTCTGATCCTGATTCAGGAACCCCAAGTGTATAAAATGCTTAGCGGATTATATGATGCCATAAGTGCCATTGCAATTTACACAGATTTAGTTCTTTAAAAGTATGGAAAATCAGCAGGTTGTAAATTATGATATGTAGCAATACGGAGACAGATATACAAAACAGAACTCAATGTGAATGTAAATATTGCGTTTGCCAGACCAGAAGGAGGAGGCAAATTAGACGGCTGCTTTTTTTCCCACTTCGGCCTTTTTTTAAAATCCCTTCGGCAGAAAAACATCATTGTCTTTCTTTTTTTTTTTACTCAAAATGGCACCTAACGAGAATCCATAGACACAGAGCAGTCATTATGCAATTATCATGATAGGGTACGGCAGGAGAACAGAGCCTGAGAAATAGGTTAATCATCTTTCAGTCAAAATGTGTCTAATAATAAAGTCCAAAATGAGGTTATTTGTACGTCCTGTAGGCTGAAATTCAGTTTCCGCTCAGAATGTGCGCTCAGTTTCAACGTGCAACGTTACATACACATACATGTATATGTTCTTCCTTATTCCTTTTTCATTAGTGATCTTTTCATCCTGATCAGGTTTGTGGAGCCGAATCTAATTCTGGGAGCATTGGGCACGTGGCAGGAATACCTCTTGGATGCGCCTCATTTACATCCATTCACTTACTTTTTCACATCTCAAAAACTTTAGTGTCATCATCCCACCTCCCAGCAGGTTTTTTAGGAGGAAACCAGGAAACCCAGATGAAGCCCACACAGGCAAAAATTTCAATTTCACACTGCCAGACCATCAGGATTTTATATTACATACATATTTTTACACTTAAAACAACTGAGATCTACTGTGCAGAAAACCGCCCACGATAAACGAAAAAACGCGATAAACGTAAAAACCCCACCCCAAAAATGCACTTTTATGTATATAGTACTGTACTGTATTAACATTTTACTTCATTTTATGATTAATAATTGTAAATTTATTAATAATTTTCATTATTTCAACAGAAAACTCTATAAAAACAATTCCCTTTAAGTTTTTTTTGGTCTATCATGCTATCCGTGAGAGACGGGGAAAATCAGCCAAAGAAATTAGTTATGTGGCAAATGAAATTCTGCGATATACCGGGGGCACGAGATGCGAACCACAGTAAATGACTGTACTCATCATATTAGTGTTCTGAACCAAATTCTATTAATTAATTCTAATGGTTAATTTTTTCTTTTACTCTTTTCATAGGTTTTGTTTACAGTCTGCCGTTGCCACTACCACGCCTCTAGCTGTTTCGTGAGTTTGGCATAATACTATATGTCCTCCTGTTGGCTGCAATTAGACAAGAATTATAGCAGAACTTTCACTGATTTTAATTGTAAATTTTGTCATTTGTTGCTGCAATGAATGTCACAACTGAAGGCCTCCTATCTTTTTTATGTTGCAGTCCTTGGGAACTAAAACAGGAAGTCAGGGCAGGACATTTTAAACAGTCCTCCACCCTTAAATAACCAAGAGCATTTAGTTTAACTCACAGCAAGCCTAGGCAATATTGATAGCTTTTCACAAACAATTCCTTTTTCAAAATGAAAAATAAAAATCACAAGCATTTATAAAGCAGAACCACAATCACGGTTTGCTGATACGATTTTTCCCGCTTAACAACTGCAACTTCGGCAAAGTGGTTTTTTACAATGTCAGAAAGCAGAGCACTTCACAATCCAGAGAGCACTTGATTGGACAGAAAATCTGGCAAGAGGCTGAAGTGCAGAATAATGTCAACAAAAATGTTGACCTGTATTCGAGGTAAAGAGAGGAATTGTTCAATGCACATATCTTCTAAATGCAAATTTCTAGTTTTATAGATAACTTTAAGACTAACATTTTTATACTACAAGCTACAAAACCTCTGTTTTGTTTTAAATGTGTTAATATCATTCACTTCAACCATTTAGAGTTGTTCTGACTATAATGGTGTACTAAAAAGAGTGAAATTGGACTGTAATGCATTTTATTTTTTATTCATTTCTATTCTTGCATGACACAATTGACTACAAGCTCTCCAAGATGTCTAGGACTACAATGGTATACCTTTCCGTTCACAGAGATGAAATGAATCCAGTCTAGCCTCTATTCAACCTCTATAACAATCTATAAGGGTAATTCAGTGGTCATTGTGCGACTATTAAGGATGCAGCCCTGTATTTCATAAACTCTTATCAAAAAAAGTCTTCTGGATGTAAAAAAAAAAAAAAAAAAAAGAATTACACACAAAAATAATGAAAAATAATTGAAATCATCAATTGAGATAATGGTGCATTGGTGGAACTGGATAACATGAGATGAGTCGATTTCGAGAAAAAAATATGAAACGGTTCTTTTACAAAAACCTATACCAAAGACTATAGGAGGTAGATTTTAAAAGTCTTACTTGTGTAGTTCTTATATAAGGCACAGAAAATGTAGTTTTTTGTTGCTTGTTGCTTGACTGTGAACTCTGATCTGTTAAGGCTCATGTGAATAACATTACTAGGATCGCCTTCTTTTACCTTAGTAATATTGCTAAAATTTGAAATATGATGTTGATACAGGATGCAGAAAAACTAGCTCATGCTTTTGTTACGTCTAGATAAGACTATTGTAACGCTTTACTGTCTGGGTGTTAGTCCAGAATGCAGCAGCAAGAGTCCTTACCAGATCTAGAAAATATGACCACATCACCTCTCTTTCAATCAGTCTACACTGACTCCCAAATAAATCTAGCAGTGATTATAAAATACCTCTACTGACGTATAAAGCACTTAACCGTCTCACGCCACAGTATCTGAGTGAAATTCTGTGAGTGAAAAACCATTATGATCCCCCATGCCTACTTATATCAAAAGGTGCAGGCTATTTGTTGGTACCTAAAATAATTAAAACTACATCGGGGGGCAGATCTTTCTCTTATAAAGCCCCACAGTTATGGAACAGCCTTCTAATCAGTGTTTGGGTCAAGGCTGAAAACATATTTATTTAGTCGAACCTTTTATCAGTAGATTTTTTTTAGGTAACGGAGCAGATCTGAAGGGATCACAGATATAGAGTGTTCAGTGAACTGGTATATTTGTATGCTGTTGTCCCCTCACTCTCACACATTCACTTGGGTTTGTTGACAGTGGTGTGGTGGGCTGTCTCTTATACCAGAGACCCCTAATGTCTGTGTGACCTTCTGGCTCTCCCATTTAGTTATGCCATAGCGAGTCAAAGTGTCCTTAACTTTTATACAACAATAAAGATACTTAATAATCTATATCTTTCTCTCCCTGTCACCCCTGTTCTCCCCACCCCTCTCTCTCTCTCTCTCTCTCTCTCTCTCTCTCTCTCTCTCTCTCTCTCTCTCTCTCTCTCTCTTGATCTCTCTCCTCTCCTCGGATCTGCCGCTCCGTCCTGGTCTGCCTCTGGATGGTGTTCCTTTCGATTGGAGGTCACTCTGTGCAGCAGAGTGATGCGATGATGCACTCTGTACATCATCGGCTTAGAGATCCATGAAATTACGGAGTAACACAGGACTTTGAGGATGGATTTGGACTGCTACACTGCACACCTCAACATTGTTTAGCTTAAATAAATAGTCATTCGGTGCCACCCAGATGAGATGCGTTCTCTCTTGAGTCTGGTTCTTTTCAAGGTGTTTTTACGCCATCTCAGGGAGATTTTCCTTGACACAGTCGACACAATCTTTCTTATCACATTATCTGTATAAAGCAATGAGACAATGGCCATTGTTCAAAGTGCTATACAAATAAAAATTCAATGAAGTAAACTAAATCAGAGTTCAGGTATTGAGTCGTTTACTAAGAGAAGCATCCGAAATAAGCAGAAACCTGAAAATTTAAGAGCAGATATCTGACCTCTAAGCTTCTGCTGATTCAGCATTATAATGAATTTAGTTACATTTTTATTAGATATGCAATAATAAAATGAATAAGTAAATCATTTAATATGTATAATAGTAGTATGATATGCACATTATTGTGTTTTGGTCCATGGTGCAAAAAAAGTTTGTTGAGTGCTGCTGTAAGTAATCAAATATTTACCCCGATCTTTCGATATACCGCTTATGATTTAACCCGGTTTTAACTCAGTACTGTTTATGTGCCTTCAAAATAAAACTATTAGCCACATTTTACACAAACATGTACATATTACAATACTGTTTCATTTTACATAAAAAACAGACATCTCTCAACACCGTGAAATTAAATGTGAACATGATACACAGTATAAATATTACCGATTTACTATAAACTTATAAACGCGTGTAACTGGTAAAAAAAAAAAAAAAAAAAAAAAAACATCATTCAGCTCCGCCTGCTTCTTACCGGGTCCAGGTCCGGGTCCGGGTCCAGGTCTTCTTCCCTCCGCGTGTTCCTCCACCACTACCAGCACCGAGCCCAACATCACTCACATACCCAGCTGTGGGGCTTCCTCTCTTTCTGCAAGCGAGAGAGAGAGAGAGAGAGAGAGAGAGAGAGAGAGAGAGAGAGAGAGAGAGAGAGAGATGACGCTCAGAGAGGAGAGGAGGGGAGAGGAGAGGAGAGGAGAGGAGAGGGAGTGACAGCTTAAAAGAAGACAGAGAGAGGGAGAGAGTGACAGAGCAAGAGGAAGAGAGGGAAAGAAAGAAAGAAAGAAAGAAAGAAAGAAAGAAAGAAAGAAAGAAAGAAAGAAAGAAAGAAAGAAAGAAAGAAAGAAAGAAAGAAAGAGGAGGGACAGAGAGACAGAGGGAAAGAGAGACAGAAAGGGGGCAGAGAAAGAGGGGGGAGAGAGACAGGGAGAAAGCAACAGAGAGACAAAGAGAGAGGACAGAGGGAGAGATAGAGAGACAGAAAGGGGGACAGAGGACAAGAGAGACAGAGAAAGAGATAGACTGGGAGAGAGAAAAAGAGAGACAGACTTGGAGAGAGACAGGGACAAAGTGACAGACAAAAAAAGAGGAGAGAGAGAGAGAGAGAGAGAGAGAGAGCGAGAGCGAGAGAGAGAGAGAGAGAGCGAGTGAAAAAAATTCTACCAGATCTAAGACACTCATGTGTCATGGCTTTCACGGCACACAGAAGCTGCTTTCGCCATTTTCCCTCCATATGAAACTAATTGACTGATTGATTTATTTAAATAATTCCTGAAGCCAAACATCTTTAAAATGTATGGAAAATAATTGTAGAGTTTCCAAATTTGATGTCTGGTCAAATAACAATCAGCAAAGTCAGAAAGCACAACCTGCACATCCAGGGTTTTTACTCCTTTTTTTTTAAAATGAAGCTCAATAGGATTAAGTTGGCAACAACAATTGGCATAGAATTGGCATGAACAGTTCTGCATTTACATGTGCATCGCTAAACAGCACACCTCAACAATGATAAAATTGACATTAGGAGTCACCCAGATGAGGACGAGTTCCCTATGAGTCTGAACGAAAAGTCTGAGTCGGAAGTTTTTCCTTTGCTACTTTTGCCACTCATTAGAGATAAAATTATGACACAGAACATAAAAACTCATATTTTATAATCTCTTTATATCATTTAAGAAAATGTCTATTGTTAAAAGCTTTATACAAGTAAAATTCAATTGTACTGAATTGAATGATTGTGATTTGTTTTCGTTGCTGTAAGCTGAATGGACAGCGAGATTATTAGCCCTGAAGCCTGAGCCGACCTTTCCCCAGCTAGTAACAGCTATCGGGACTGTTTAATCTGAAGTGTAAAGTTCCACGGCTTTATCCATCTCTAAATAAAGCTAACAGGGTCAACCTGAGGACCAGTTGCTGATGGTTGATTTAACACCCATAGTGTCAAAATAAGACACCCGCTGAAGACTTAAGACCTGTAATGTGCATGCAACCACGTCTAACAGATTCACATGGTGTCGAATCAAAACCCCATGTGTTGAATGAATACATCACACACATTACTGTTTAACTGAGAGTTACAGCATTGAATACATTTCTGTAATAAATAAATAAATCTTTAACACTTAAGTAGCATGAAGTGACTTTAGTAACAGGGGTGAATGGTGGCCTGTGGGGCGGCTAGTTTTCTCCACTGCACAGCGTTCCCAGTGTCCCCGGTTCGATCTTGAGCTCATGTTACCTTAAGTGTGAAGCTGTGAATGTTCTTCTTGTGTCCTTGGAGGTTACCTCTAAGCTCACCGGGTTCCTCCTATGCTCAAGTTGGATCAGCTGAACTCTATCGCCTCTAGAGGTGTATGGACTGGAATTCCACATAAAGGTTTTCATTTTTGTTGTAACTATTTCGGGAGCTGTGTTTGGAACAAAATGTTAAATCAGTGGTTCTGCTTGGAGCGAAAGATTCTTTTTTTATTCTGTTTTTGAGAATTGCTCAGTGAGTCAAAATGTATATAGTTTCTAAACGTTTGCTTCATTTATACAGTCGTTTTCAGACCTTAATTAAAATCTCAGACAAGACGGATATGCAGTGGTGGACAGTAACAAAGTAAATGTGATTGTACATAAGTAGCTTTTTTCACGTATGTGTACTTTATTGAAGCATTTACCATTGGGGAGACTTTTACTTTAACTTTCCTACATTTCAAAGTCAAACATTCTACTTATTTCTCAGCTACATTTTGCTAAATCAGTTGTTCCTTTTTATTTATAAGTGAATAAAAACGTAACTGGTCAAACACACAGCAAGCCATCAATCGGTGTAGAGCACACGATCTATTGTTTTCTGAAGTTGTTTGATTGTCGCTTGGTGGTATCTACTTAACACAAAGATACAGTTCAGCATCAGTTCAACAGCAAGCAGAACAGTTTGAGAGTAATAAAAGATGGAGGAAACTCCTGACCCTAATTTTCCACAACACCTGTGGCCTTATTTATGCGATTTTATTTTTTTAAGTAGTTAAAAATAAGTGTTTGGGCTTGAGGACAGTGTGACAGCAGTTGGTATACAGTAGGTAGAAGAATGGATGGAGCCACCAGGAGGGAGGAAAAGAGGGAGGCCAAGGAGGAGGTTTATGGATGTGGTGAGGGAAGACATGCACCTAGTTGGTTTAAAAGAGGCAGATGTAGATCGCGGGGGGCGGGGGATGGAGACGGATGATCTGCTGTGGCGCCCCCTAATGGGAGAAGCCGAAAGAAGCAGAAGAAGAATCAGTTTTTGGCTATTTAATATCGTTCTATTAATAGATTGAGTTGATGACAAAAATTGTAATAGGAACATCATAGCATAATAAATCATATCATTCTGGACGCTTAAGAACATATAAAGGCAAATATTTTTGCACTTTTAATCAAATGAAAGTTTTTACTTTTACTACAGTAATATTTTACCTACTTATACTCAAGTACATGGTTGGTGTACTTTGTCCACCACTGCTTACATGCACATATCCTTCCAGCATGGCCACTGTCCAGTAGCCCTGGTTGTATGTTGTGTGTATGCGAGTTTTACTGTCAGCACGTGTTTGATAGATGCTATTGGAAAAACACAGTCCACTCCCCTGTATACAAGTCCTTTGACATTCTGCTCCAGCAGCAGGGAGCAGTCAACCAAAATAAACCCAGAGAGAGACGGTCAAGCACGAAATACAATCTTCCCCAACCGACTAGCCACGCCATATCCAAATCATACACTCTCTCTCCCTTTCTCTTTCTCTTCTCTCTCTCTCTCTCTCTCTCTCTCTCTCTCTCTCTCTCTCTCTCTCTCTCTCTCTCTAACTCTCTCTTTTTCTTTCTTTCTTTCTTTCTTTCTTTCTTTCTTTCTTTCTTTCTTTCTTTCTTTCTTTCTTTCTTTCTTTCTTTCTTTCTTTCTTTCCTTCCTTCCTTCTTTCTGTCTTTCTGTTTCACTCTCCGTCTCCCATAAACACACATTCCCTGTAATCAAAATGTGTCCAATTAGTCCTGACTTTTCCATTTGACTCACCTGGTTTCCACAGCAACGGGCTGAAAAAGTGCACATCAAGCTTTCAAACAAAGGCCACTTTCAAATGCAGCTTAATGGAGTCTTTTGAAGGCCTGTGAAAAGAGCAAAATGAATAGATGGAAAACAAGAATGAGAGATGATAAAAAAAAAAAAAGAGATGAATGTACGTGGCTGATTAAGTCTTGTGTGCCAACCAAATTTACTGCACAAAGTGGAACATCTTACATTCAAATTAAACGGGTTAAGTCAGAGAGGATTAGTTGACCTCTTAGCTGAGGAGGACTGAAAGTGTTCTCGAGGTCCTGGCAGCAGGAATGTAAAGGATGAAATATTTTCACAAGCAGCCCTGAATCACAATCATGCAATCAATGCTCTCCTGTCACAATACACAGCAGGGTATAAAAACACCAGGGTACAACAGATTCCTCCCAAATAAACACTCAATGTAACATGGCACAGCTTTAGTGTGATCATTGAAACATGGGAATTAAATTATTGATTGTGTGATGTCTGTGTCCACAACAAAGTGTGCCAAAAAAGTTTAAAGATGACTGAGAAAGAATAGATCATTATGATTTAATGATGAATGTTAGAATAGGACTATTGTTATAGGTTAGAAAAGGGTGTAGTCATGGTTAAAGTAAGGGTAGAGGGTATCAGCCACGCTATATAAAAGTAAGGATTAGAGTAGGCTTAGAGTAGGAATTTGAGTAGAGCTATGATACAGTTAAATTCTGAGCAGAGTTAAAGCTAGAGTAGGGTTAGATTAGGGCATGGTTATAGTTTGGGTAGGATTTGAGTTAGAGTAGGATATGGTTAAGGTCTAAGAGTAAGAATAGGAGTAAGAGCAGGGTTTGAGTTATAGTATGGTATAGTTAAGGATAGAATTAGAGCAGAGTTAGAGCAGAGTTTGACTTATAATAGGCAATGGTTAAAGTTAGCGTTAAGGCAGGATTAGTATTATAGTAGGCTACAATTAAGGTTAGAGAAGAGTTAGATCAGCATTTGAGTTATAGTAGAGTATGGTTAGGTTAAAATTAGTGTAGTTAGAGCAGGGTTTGAGATATAGTAAGCTATGGTTAGAATTAAATTAGAGTTATAGCAGGGTTAGAGTTGTAGTAGAGTTATAGCAGGGATTGAGTTACAGGTAAGGGTTTGGGTATGGTTAAAGTTAGATTTTGACCAGTGGTGGGCGGTCAGGGCCAGCAAAGCCTTTTCTGACCAGTGAATACGAGCGGTACCACTGGCTTACAACCTCTGAGGAGCGGTGCAAATTATGAGTAAACATCTCTGGTGAGTAGGTTGTACTTTATTTACATTTTTAATGTTTTTGTCATGATATTAGACAAATATTGATTCTGAACTGCCCCAGATGATGTATGCAGGTAGCACAGTTGCAGTTGCAGTGTACAGGTTTGGAGCTTGCTTTAGTAAAATACTATTCACCCTCAATATGTGATATGCCTCTCTCTCTCTCTCGCTGTAACGCCACGCATTGTTATATTGCATTTTTGTATTGTATTGATGTTTTCTATAATTGCGACGTGATAGTGTTGGTATTAATAGGTGGATTGGGTCAGGTAAGTCCCCACTGAAGGTTCAGGTACCAAATGCACTGCCCGCCACTGAGTTCGACTAGAGTTAGAGCAGGGTTTTAGATTTAGTAGGCTATGTTTAAAGTTAGAGCAGGGTTGTAGTATGCTATATTTAAATTTAGACTAGAGTTAGAGCAGGTTTCGAATTGTAACAGGGTATGGCCAGAGATGGGAAATAATAAAGTGCAAATACTTCATTATTGAATTCAAGTAGATTTTTCTGTTATCAGTACTACCTCACTATTTATTTTTCTCTCATTAAATTTTTTACACAAATATCTGTATTTTTTACCTCTTACATTTTCTCGTTACTTTGGTTTTAATCTATTTGGTGCGGATTAATATTTGTTCTTTTCATTGCATGGCGTTTTTAGCCCATCAACCTATTTCTTGTCTTTGCAACGGCTTTTTCAACCTACCACTTTTGTACCATTTGTTGAACAGAGACATTCCTGATCATCTTTAACTTTTCTCTGCTTGTGTTCTATATGGTGGTTGTTCAGCCTGGATACATTTATTAGATAACAAAAATTTGAATTCTTTTGTATATTATTATGATGTGCGTTCCAGTTACCAGTGTGACACTAAAACAGGTAGTAGTAATGACTACTTTTTACATACATACATGTCAAATCGCAAACTCTAACAAAGTAGGAAACAGCTATTTTTAGTAGTAGCAGCGGGCTACTCATGTGGTCCTTGTGGGCTACCTGAGAAGCAGGCATTATGTTGGTGGCCAATGGGTTAGAGTTATAATAGGGAATGCTACAGTTATAGCTAGAGTAAGAGTAAGTTAGAGAAAGTTACAGCAACAGTAGGGTTAGAAAAACAGCAGAAAAATAAATTTAATATAAATATAAATATAAGCAAAAATGTAAAAGAATTTATCAACATTATGACTTGAATTAGTAAAGAAAGTATTTAAAGTGTGTGATAGCTATTTGTTTCTCCAGCAGGAGATATGAGATTACCAAAATAATACCTCAGTCAGGGAAGGTAATGATGATGTAATGTGCGATCTGCACGAACACATCAGAAGTGAAATCGGAAACTCATCAGTTCTTTTTAGCGATAACAGACACTTCATCATTGTTTAATTAACTTGAAATCAATTTGGCTGCTTGGTGAAAAAGGATCATCCTGCACATGATCTTGGTTCAACCAGTAAATGATAATTGATTCCTCGAGCTATTTCCATTAGTTTATTGATTATAAATCAAATTGTGCTCACATGAGGGTTGGTTTTGAATAAAAATCTACTGAAATGGTGTTGATTAGCCGATAAGGACTGTGAGAAGCTGGAGATACACTTACACTCGTATTTGAGTGTATTGTCTTATACATCTTATTTACTTCTTTTGCTGATTCCATCACCTGCTTCTTCTCTTTCACCCCCTCCCCCTCTCTAAGACAATACAAGCAGTTGGGGACAAAACCCCCCCCACACAAAACCTTCTTTTCTGTGATGAAAATTAAAAATTTACCAATGGTACCACTGAGAGTGCTGACGTTGAAGACTCCCTCCAAAAATGTTTAATACAAGTCTCACAGATTATTATATTTACAAAAAAAAAGCTGGGCTCAAGCAAGATTGTCAATGATGACACATTTAACCCAGATCTTTACATAGTGCAGGTAAAGAAAAAAAATAATAAATTAAATAAAAATGTACAGTGTGTGTGTGTGTGTGTGTGTGTGTGTGTGTGTGTGTGTGTGTGTGTGTGTGTATATATATATATATATATATATATATATATATATATATATATATATATATATATACATTCATTTTATAAATATAAAAAAATATAATTTTTAGGTGTAATTCACATATTTTTACTTCAAACATATTGAAATCTCATTTTGAAGACTTAACTGGTTCAGCAGTCAGGCATACCTTCAGCACTGTGCAGTGGATTCCTGCCCGGTGAATACGTTGAGTTTAGTCATTTAAAGCTGAAAGCATTTCAGAAACACACTGTGTGTGTGTTAAGAGGAAACTGAGTGGGTCAGTGATTGCTGAGAGCTGGTCTTTGTGTAGGAGTAAAACATAAAGAGCCCCATTTGATTGCACTCGTGAAAAACACACACTGTGCTTTGCCGTGTATGTGAGTGTTTGTGATACAAGCAATTAGCCATGTAGGGAAAACCTTTCATTTACATTATACCTTTTCACTCTCTGTCTCTTTCACAATAACATCTCTGTCTTAGACCTGCATCAAAAGTGGCATATAACACACATTTCTTTTTTTCGAGGTACTTCAAGGTATCTAGGATTCATGCAGGTTTTTGACTTTCTGAAAGAAGAACCAGGTTGTAAAACTGAGGATTTCTCCAGTGGTACAAACAAAAACCCTACATAAAATCTCTTTCCTAGAAGGTGTGTGTGAAGAAAACCCTTCAAGATGGAATAATACAGCAGCAAAACATTTATCTGAAATATTCTCATTTTTTGTGTGATTTTTTTTGTAGTAATTGAAAAGAACATGTCAATCAGTGGTTGACTCGTTAATATCATTTTATTAATAGCTCAGTGTGCTAAAAGTAACATTAGAATCTTTTCACATAAACACAGTTGATTAGGGAGGAATCTTGTGACAAAAATTATAATAGGAAGATTGGTGGTCTAGTGGTAAAGACGCAGCGCTCTCACCGCTGCGACCCGGGTTTATTCCCCGGTCAGGGAACCATCCCCAGCCACTCTCAGTGCCGGTCCCAAGCCCGGATAAATTGGGGAGGGTTGCGTTAGGAAGGGCATCCAGCGTAAAAACATGTGCCAAATCAAACGTGCAGAGGATCCGCTGTGGCGATCCCTAACGGGAGAAGCCGAAAGAAGAAACCATTGTACTTTGGATACTAAAGTAAATTTAAAGGCAAATACTTTTGTACTTTTACTCAAGTGAAAGTTTAAACTGAGCACTTTTACTGGAGTCATATTTTACAGAGTGTATCTCTACTTTAACTTAAATACATGGTTTGTGTACTTGATCCACCACTGATTGATGTCCATCAGAGTGCATGCATGTTGCTTGCTTTTAAATGTAGCCATTCATACTACCATCATGTTATTCAGAAAGCAGCAGGACACCGTAAGCGAGACAGAGGCTCAAGTTCTTGTTTGAAAGTGAGGACTCTGGAGCTGTGAAGCAGCAATGCACTACAATATATATTGTCAATAGACTTTGCCATGTTCTCTACACATTCCATCTGTGTTTGTCAGTTTTAAGAAAAATTCTTAGACTCTGAACCTTAGTCAGTTTTTGCGGCTTTTGTCAGTGGCGCGATGGGTCTAAGTAGGAAAGGGTCTAGCCACTGCCACTCCATCTCCATCTCTATACCAAAGCTCACAACTAAGAATGTCCATTTAAAAAATACATTTAATACTGGAAAAATTCTCCATCTCCCGTTTTACCTTCCTGACCAAACGAGTAATCAAGTTCAGTGTAATAAGTGTATAATAGTTGTTACTCTTCTCAGTAACATTATGAGCCACTCTGACACAGAGGTACTGATACTGCGCCCCTTCAGGTTAATTAAAAGTGTCACGCCAGAAGGACGTGCTGCCGGAAAGCTCTGTCTGTAACCCGGACCTAAAGAATAAATGTCATTCTGAGATGATGCACCTTTTACTGGACACTCCAACACAGAGAGCTCTTCACACCAGCATTATTAACAGCAGCAGAGTGGCTTTGAGTGGAATGACCGAATGCGCTTACAAATCCAAATGTAAACACACGCAGGCTCGACACACAAGTGAAATACACAATTTGGACAAAAGTATTGGGACACCTGAATTTTCCAGCCAAGTGTGATTCTTCTCCAACCTGTTACCTCAAAATCGCACAATTTTATTTAATGTCTCTGGATGCTGTAGCATACAAGTTTTCTCTCACTTGAACTAGGAGACTCAAACCTGTTCCAACTTCGTGAAGATATAATTTTGGTTTGAGTGAAAGATCTCTAATTTCTGACCTCAACCCTATTGAACACCTTTAGATTTAATTGGAATACTGATTGCACCCAGGCCTTCTCACTCTGCATCAGGAGCTGATTTTACTAACACCCTTGTGGAAGAAGGAGCACAAATGTACACAAGCACATGCCAACATCTAGTGGAACATCTTCCCAGAAGCATGGAGGTTATTATAGGAGCAAATGGGGAATAAATGCAGAAAGCAAAAATGCAACTCTGGAAACATTTAATTGCTTCCGGTTTTAGGTGGGTGAATCTCCTTTTCTCTTCCATTATAGCACAGATTTGTGAGCAATCATTGCTGGGGGATGCAGCAAAGTTTCTGTTAATGAAAACTTTCTCATGGCGGAAAACCTACTGATTGTTACAGTCTTACTAAACAATCACTGTAGTTGAAAATATATTACAAAAAAATTATTAATACCTTAATTCAACTAGATTGCAAACTAATTCGATGGCAATGTTTCAAGTAAAAGCTGCAAGCAAACAAGTAGCCAAAGGCTTCAAAGTGTCAACGCTAAGCTGAAGTGTGTTTGCGACACTTAAAAAGGATGTCTCTTTCAGCTGCCCAATCCACATTTAAAAAAAAAATGGAACAGTGCGAACATTGTTTCTTTACGCGTCCCTTCAAACTTAAGCCACACACAGTGCCAAGCCGAGCTGAGAAGATCCTTTTACTGTGAGAGCCCTGAACAGATGGAGCATTGGTTGGAAATAAGCTGCGACTTAATTTAGACACGCTGATAGCATCTGGTGAGCCAGGGAAAGACCACTTCCTCCCATAATGCACCAGTCTTACAGATCAGTGCCAGAAAAGTAGGAATAACAGACACACTTTTAACCTCTACACTTTTAAACCCAATATCCTGCCGAATTAACATGAAAGTTTCACTAAATGGTTAACGTATGCCAGGAATAATCAATAGGGTTTTTGATAGTAAATTAGGACTAAAAACACTTAAATAATCTTATTACTGATGCAGAAATAGACAGGAATACATTTCTAATTATAAACCCACACATACAAATATTTTGTTTAATAATGGATAAAACCCAACCATTAGGGTTGCACAAGTCAGTGCACTCTTAGTGCCGGTCCCAAGCCCGGATAAATAGGGAGGGTTGAGTTAGGAAGGGCATCCAGCGTAAAACATGCGCGAAATCAAATATGTGGATCACGAAAGAGAAATTCATACCAGGTTACCAACGACCGCCACAGGTATCGTTATCTAACAGGGTACCGGTGGAAATTGAGCTACTCTTGGTCGAAAGAGGAGAAGGAGAGGAGGAAGATGTCTACGGAGAGAGCAGGGAAAGGAGAAGTGGAGGAGAGTGGAGGTTTGGGTTGGTACTTTAAATGTTGGTACTATGACTGGTAAAGAGAGATTGATAGCTGATGTGATGGAGAAGAGAAAGGTAGATATGTTGTGTGTTCAGGGGGCCAAGTGGAAAGGGAGTAAGGCCAGGAACATTGGAGGTGGGTTTAAACTGTTCTTAAATAGTGTGGATTTAAAGAGAAATGGTGTAGGTGTGATTCTGAAGGAAGAATACAGTAAGAGTGTAGTGGGGGTGAAGAGAGTTTCTGAAAGGGTGATGAACGTGAAGCTGGAAGTTGAAGGGGTGGTGATAAATGAAGTGGTAGAAGGTGTACCTAGGAATGAAAGCTTGGTGATTGGGGCAGACTTTAAATGGGCATGTCAGTGAAGGGAACAGAGGTGATTAGGAGTTGATGGGTAGGTATGGTTTAAAGTAGAGGAATGTTGGTCTATAGGATGGTTTTGAAGGTGAAGAAGAAGAGGAGGAGAGTGAGGACTGAAAGAAGAATAAGATGGTGGAAACTAAAGGAGGAAGACTGTAGAGTGAGATTCAAGGGAAAGAGGTCAGACAGGAGCTCGGTGGTGGTGAGGAGGTACTGGATGATTGGGCAACTACTGCAGAAGTGATATGGGAGACAGCTAGAAAGTTACTTGGTGTGACATCTGGAAATAGAAAGGAAGACAAAGAGACGTGGTGGTGGAATGAGGGAGTGTAGGAAAGCATGAGAAAGACCTTGGCAAAACAGAATGGGGATCGACAGAGTAATGAGAAAAGTAGGCAGGAGTACAAGGAGATGCGGCAGCAAGTAAAGAGGGATGTGGCGAAAGCCAACAAAAAGGCATATGAGTAGCTGTATGAGAGATTGAACAATAAGGTAGGAGAAAAGGATATGTACAGATAGGCAAGGCAGAGAGACCGAGCTGGGAAGAATGTACTGCAAGTAAGAGCAATAAAGGATGGAGATGGAAATGTGTTGACTAGTGAGGAGAGTGTGTTGAGAAGGTGGAGGGAGTATTTTCAGCAGCTGACGAATTAGGAAAATAAGAGAGAGAAAAGGTTGTATGATGTGAAACAGGAAGTGGATAGGATTAGTAAGGAGGAAGTGAGAGCAGCGATTAAGAGGATAAAGAGTGGAAAGTCGGTAGGACCAGATGACATACCTGTAGAATCGTAGAGATATTAAGGAGAGATCTCAGTGGAGTTTTTAACCAGATTGTAAAAACATATTCTGGAAGGTGAGAGGGTGTCTGAAGAATGGAGAAGGAGTGTGTTGGTACCGATTTAAAAAAAGAGAGCTGTGCAGACCTGCAGTAACTACAGAGAAATAAGTGGGTTTATCTCCCATTAGGGGTCGCCACAGCGGATCATCCGTCTCCATACCCCCCTGTCCTCTACATCTGCCTCTTTCCACCCAACTACCTGCATGTCTTCCCTCACCACATCCATAAACCTCCTCCTTGGACTCCTCTTTTCCTTCTTCCTGGTGGCTCCATCCTCAGCATTCTCCTACCAATATACCCCATGTTCCTCCTCTGCACATGTCCAAACCATCTCAATCTCGCCTCCCTCACCTTGTTTCCAAAACTTCCTACATGCGAATAGTATGCTAGACTTATTAGTCACACCTTCTTGAGTTCTTAAGTATATAATAAGTACATGGGATTATAGTAATGTCTCCACACAGAGCAATAATAAACATTGCAATAATGCGCTTTATATACAGCACCTAATAAACATGACTCGAAAAATGAACTCACAGTGACTGCTAAGTTCACACGCGTACACACAAACACTTTCATTATAGCAGTAAATCTGTAGTCTAATGCCCCAGTACTGCACTGATTGAGAAGTTTCTCATCCATATCAAAGTGTGTTTGAGAGTGTGAGTGTAAACACAAGTGCTCGTCTTCAGCCCAACAAACCGCTCATTACAGGAGACGGAGCAGGTGCTTCGGTGCAATGGGTTCAAATTTCAAAAACAACCTTTCAGCAGTGGAGATGGAACATGTGTGCTTCATCATCAGATGTGTAGTACTGAAATAAAAAACAAATATTAAATAGCATTTATTAGAATGCTTTTTTATAATAAAAACAAAAAGGGTCAAAGACACACAGTCAAAATATTTGGTTAAAAAAGTAAGGAAGGAAGTAAGAAAGGAAGGAAGGAAGAAAGGAAGGAAGAAAGAAGGGAAAGAAGGACGGAAGGACGTCATTAAAGAAGTCAGTAAGTCAGTAAGAAAGGATGGAATGAAGTCAGTAAGGAAGGAGGGAATGAAGTCAGTAAGGAAGAAGGGAATGAAATCAGTAAGGAACTAAGTCAGTCAGGAAGTCTGGATGGACGGATGGATGGACAGATGTAAAGATGAACAGATGGATAGAAATTCCCACCAACTAATTTTCTGTTATTACATGATAACCACCAAGGCTACAAGGTACATCCTCTGAAATGTGCAAAGTCAATAACCACATCTTTCTAAACTACTGCTAATACTGGAGTGCATTGTAACACACACACAAAATCACTACCTGCCCTTTTCCTTACAGATTTCATCAGATACAAAAGCCCACTACTGGCCCCCTTGACTCCTGATCATGAACGGATTTGTACAGATTTGAAGTCATGACCTTACATATATTAATACAAATGCTTTACTTTCACACCACTTGAGAGATCAGACTATTTAGGTATTAATCTAGATTGATTTAGGCGGTGTTCTGGAGGTTGGAAAGTTATATTACACTTGATACACTGCCTTTTAAACATATTTAATGAGGCTGAGGTTGCCGTTCTGCAGGTAACTCGAGGTTCTTCAATACCAACTTTGTCAAACCACATCTCTGTACAGGTCGCTTTGTGCACAGGATTGTTGTCGTAATCTAACAAGTTTGGGGCTCTTAATTGCAGTGAAGTGAGATCATATAAAGGTAAGTAGACATCATATAAAGGCATTTTAGAGAACTTTTAGAAAGAATCGTTTGTGCTTTTTGAACATCCCATTCCACATTTAGTCCCCATTTGCTGTTATAATAACCTCCACTCTTCTGTTCCATTAGATTTTGGAGTGAGCTTCTGGAGATTTGTGCTCATTCAGGCACAAGGGTGTTAGTAAAGTGAGGTGAAGAGGCCTGGGGCGCTGTCAATGTTCCAATTAATCCAAAAAAGTGTTCAATAGAGCTCTCTCGCAGGCCAATAAAGGTCTTCTATTCCAACCCATGTAAAGCATCTTTTTGGACCTGGTTTTGTGCACAGGGGCATTGTCATTCTGGAACAGTTTGGGGCTTCTAGTTCAAGTGAAGGAAATCCCAATATGTTTGTCCATATGGTGTACTTGTGGCCAAATTGCTAGTGTAGGCCAATAACAATAACATGGGCTGTGTCAGACTTCCGGGGGTCTACCTGTAAAATTCTACAAACTGTAAAAAGAAAAACCCTGTCTGACTGCAATATGTATAATATAATATATGTTCCTCCAATAAGTTCACGGGGGTCAAACACCTCAGAGTGCTGCGTATGTGTGTGTGCCAGCTGAGCTGAGCAAGCAACACAGGGTCATTTTTATCAGAAATGGCAACACGAAGTGAAACTCGGATCTTCCAAAAGTGATACGCCCTTTTGCCACACAAACACCTTACACTGAATCCCCCCTGCTGCTCTCCGCTTACTCCTCCCACTCCTCTCCCCTATCTTTAATGGAAGCGTTTGCTGCTGAAGGTTACCTTCGCCTGTAGGGCACACTCTACATGTGTGTGTGTGTGTGTGTGTGTGTGTGTGTGTGTGTGTGTGTGTGTGTGTGTGTGTGTGTGTGTGTGTGTGTGTGTGAGTAAGTGTTCACTCTATTTTCGACTACATAAATAATCATTTCCCATCAGTGCAAACCCACTTTTACTATGTCGTCCCACCACACAGCTGAAACACTTACACACACTCTGATCTTGTATTTCCTGTGTCATTTCCAGCTTCGTTCCCTTGGCTTTGCTTCTCTTGGTGCCCAGGATTAATGATGCTGCTTGTACTTTTGATTGAAGCCACTTAATATCAGAAAATGCACCTTGGCTCACTCGGTTCGTCTCATTAAGACCGCAGTCAGAGGTCTGGCAAAATAAAAGGAACAAAGAGGAAGTCATTTGTGCATCCATTCTGCAAACAGTTAAAGAATGGGGATACAAGCAAGATTAAAAGACTGAAGATGTGCAACAAATAGGGCTTAGAATAGAATTTTCCACAAAAGGAACGGACAGAACTCTTTGTGCCAATCTCTGAATTCATTAGGGGTGTCCTCGACTAAGGATTTACATAGTCGACTCAGATTTGTCTTGATCAGATCAGATCAAGTCTTGCCTATAGCTGACTGATAGTTGAACCGTGTGTATGTGTGCATGTGTGTGTGTGTGCATGTGTGCGTGCGTGTGTGTGTGTGTGTGTGTGTGTGTGTGTGTGTGTGTGTGTAGGCCAGAGGGGGGGTAAACATGCTTTAAGTATAGCGCAACATCAATGCTGGAAAACAATCAAAAATTTATGTAGAGAATTAAATAAGAACAGAAATTACCTCTACAGAATATCTGACATTGTTAAATATTTAAATCTCTGCTGCCAAGATGCTCCAGTGTCGGTCACAGATCATGAAAAGTCAAACTTAAGTCTGTCAAGGTGGGGTGGTGGGGTTGTGGGGGATTTGAAAATGTATTTTAACATTTTTATTTACATCATTATTGTAATGGGCTGTATATTAACTTAGGAAAAAATGGTAGTTCTACATGAAATCAGACATTCAGCACCCCCATAAAACCAAAATAGCATGATTCTTGTTTCATAACACTGCTGAAAAGATTTGACTGTGAGATTGGTAGTTGAAACAGGCTCCTTCTATTGAAGCATTGAATCTTTAACTATTCGGGGTCACCCCTAGAACGCTATGAACCTCGTGAATGGGACCATAAAACTTCCATGAATGTGCTAAAAATATCTTCAGTAGCAGTCGCAGTGGATTCCGATTCCTCGATTTCTTACTCCAGCTTGAAAAAAATTGGCATATTGTCAACTAGTCTAGAACAAAACCATCCTGTGCTTTGGGTCACAAATCTCTTTGTTGAAGCATCTGATTCATGATTGAACTTTTTTTTATGATAACAAATTACCCACGGTCTTGTATAATTGATGCCCCCATTAACAAAATCGAATAGAACTAAATAAAGGTCATGTGATTTCACAAAGGAATGCATATCAGTGATCTAACAGGAGGTGGTAGCTCAGTAGTTAAGGCATTGGACTCTGGATTGGAAGGTCACAAGTTTAAACCCCAGCACCACCAAGCTGCCACTGCTGGGCCCTTAAGCAAGGCCCTCAACTGCTCTGTTGTAAGTGGCTCTGGATAAAGTAAGTGGATGTGCCATACACCATAACATTTCAATCTGCCCAAGTTCTCCCACACCACCCCACTCCTGCGCTCCCTTCACTGGCTTCCAGTAGCTGCACGTATTAGATTCAAAA